>NC_051070.1:97729277-98050198 GCF_004664715.2 Peromyscus leucopus
ACATTCCAGTCCCGTCAAGCAGCAGAACTTAGCAGCCTCAGTCAAGTGATTCTGTATTTAGACTTAAGGGCAGAGGAAAGGAGTAATGGAATAAAGTCACTGAGACCAGGCATGTGTCAGGGGTGTCTCTGAATTGAGGCCTAGTACAGATGTCACTGCATGAAGCTGTGAAGTTGAAGCCTGGATTGCCTTGGAGAACCCAAAATGTTAGAGATGCCAGAATCATGGAATAACTGCCCGAAAGAGCTGCTAATAGGGAGTAGAAACAGCCCAAAAGAAAGAATTGTGTTACAGTCAACAAGCCTGAATGGAATTGGAGATATGGAGAAAGTTTTGACATCAGACATGGAGATGCAGAGTTTGGAGTTTACCCAGCTGTTCTTAGTCTTGCTTTGGTCCAGTATTTCCTTGCTGTGCTTCTTTCCCTGCATGTTGGAATGGTAATGTATATCCTGTGCCATTATATGCTGGATGTATGTGATTTGTTTTTTGATTTTGCCTTTTACATGGGGATTGCAGATAAGAGATTGCCACGTATCTCAGAAGAGACTTTGTACTTTGGAACAAATGTGAGACTGTTATAGACTGTGGGGACTTTCCTCAGTGTGACTGTCAGTCAATGTTCTGTTGCCTGCAAGATGTAGGACTCTCAGCTACTCCAGCACCATGTCTGTATGCATGCTGTCATGCTCCCCCCATGATGATAATGGACTCAACCTCTGAAACTGCAAGTGAGCCACCCCAATTCAATGTTTTCTTTATAAGAGTGGCCATGGTCATGGTGTCACTTCACAGCAATGAAAACCTAAACTAAGATAAGAGACTTAGTCCATTATCACCAAGGAAGGGATAATGGTGTCAGGCATGGTGCTGGAGAAGTGAGTGAGAGCTACATCCTGATCCATAGGCTGAGAGACACTGAGCCTGCTGTGGGCTTTTCAAACCTCAAAGCCCATTCTCAGTGACACAAGGCCTCAAACAAGGCCACACCTCCTAATCATTTTCATATCCTGCCACTCCCTGGTGACTAAATATTCAAATTTATAGATCTATGGAACTCATTCAAACCACCACGGGAGAGGTTTATTCTGGCTCAGAGTTAGAAGGTATATATTCCATATGGCAAGAGTTGCATGATGGCAGGAGCTGCATCAGGAAGCATGCAGTAGGGCAGGGCCCACCTCCAATATCCCATTCCTTCAGGAAAGCTACACCTTCTGAAGGTTCCACAACTTTTCCTAACAGCACCACGAGCTCAAACATCTAAATACCTTGAATTGGGAACATTTCATATTTAAACCACAATACCTGATAAAATGGCACTGTAGACACATATTTTTTAAAATTTATTTATTAAATTTAATTTTACATATCAGCCACGGATTCCCTTGTTCTCCCCATTCCGCCTTCCCCCCAGCCCACCCCTGATTCCCATCTCCTCCAGGGCAAAGACTCCACTGAGGATTGAGTTCAATCTGGTAGATTCAATAAGAAACCTCTCAGAGCCGGGCGGTGGTGGCGCACGCCTTTAATCCCAGCACTCGGGAGGCAGAGGCAGGTGGACTCTGTGAGATCAAGTCCAGCCTGGGCTACAGAGTGAGATCCAGGAAAGGCACAAAGCTACACAGAGAAACCCTGCCTCCGAAAAAAATAAAATCAAAAGAAACCTCTCAGATATTTTCGAAAGTACATTTATTACCCATACTTTGCGAGTGTTCAGTTTCTCCACATTCTTATCACTGTTTTGTATAATTAGTCCTTTTGAAATTATCCATTTGTTTTATATGTATAGTTTATTTCACCATGATCATATTGAATTCTTCTAATGATATAATGACCAATGAAATTTGTACTTCATTTTTATATAAAAATCTTCCTTGCTAAAGTGTCTCCTCAAGAATTTTAACCAATCCATTGGTACTTGTGTTTTGTGTGTGCATGTATGTGGAATTCAAAGAACAACCCAGAGGTATTGTTCTTCAGGGCCATCTACCAAATTTTTAAAGACAGCTTCTCACTTGCTAAGAGTCTGTGAAATCAACTATATGCAGCAAACCACATAAGCTAAATATCTTGCCTCCACAGCATTGCTGTTACAAGTGAGTGCCTCTAGAGGCACCATTTTTTTAAAATGTGGGTTGTGGGGATTGAACTCAGGTCCTCAGGATTACAAGGTTCCCTAAGTGAGCCATCTCTGCTATGACAAACTGGATTTTTAATTTTCCTATTATTGATAGTTGAGAGTACTTTATATATTATAGAATCAATTGTTTTAAAGGTATGTTTTGTACAATCTGTTTTATTCCTTTGTGCATTTATTTACACATGCTTAAAAGCATCATTCAAAAACTCAGTTTTGTTTTGATGACATTTAGTTTTCCAATTTCTCTTTTATGAATGTTGGGTTTGTGGTGAAATCTAGGACATTGTCCTCTTAACATCTGGAGTCAGCTGTGCCAGTGTTGCAACATGGTCCACTCTGAATCTAGGACTGCTGCTTTTTGGCCTTTGCATGATGGTGCATAGTTGTTTCAGCACTATTTTTTTTTTTTTTTGAGAACACTCTGATTCCCTTTTGACTGAATTGTTCATGCTATTGAAGGTTAGTTGACAGTACATGTGCACATCAGCATGCGGGTTCCCTGGATGCTATACATTTGCATTTGTATAGGGATTGGTGGATGGTACATGCACATTGTTATGGGCATCAGTGGATGACACTTGGACATCTCTGTGGGGATCAGCTGAGGGTACCTGTGCATCTGTGAGGGATCAGTTGACGCTTTCTTCACCTGCATGGTGGCCACATATTCCCTTTAACCACCGGACTCATCTTTTGCATCAATATTGTATCCATTGCTTTCCTCACATTGCATCTTGAGGTCAGGTGGTTTAGGCTCTCCAAATGTAATCTATTTAAGTGGCCTTGGCAACTCTACATGGATTTTAAACTTTGTATCTACAAAACAGTTTCTGGATTTTTTTTCCCATTGGAAGTACTTCAAACCCATAAATTCGTTCTTATTATTTTGTTTCAGAAAGGTTTAATAATTTCTTCATGTATCTACATTTTCTTTGGTCAAATTTTTCTGTATGAAATTTATCAACTCACATTTTCATTTTATCCTATATGGTTTTTCTAAAAATTTGATATGTGATTTTCTGTTATCAATTTATAAAAATCAAATAATTTTTGTATATTTATATAATAGAGTAAAAGCTTGATAATCTCTGTGACCCTACAACAGTCAGGGTCTGACTTGATGTCTGTGGTTCCTGTTGTCACTAAGGGCCATGTAGATGACTGGAGTTTTGTTGGCCACCTTGGACCACATTGGTGTCCAAGGACAGTGCTGTGCCTGGGGCCATTTTGATCTGTGTGGCTGGTGTTGCTACTTAGAGCCATGGAGACTTCCATGCACAATCTGCTGCCAAGGGCCATGTCTGGTTCCATGGTCCTGCAGAGGCTGGAGTCTGGGGTGGTATCCATGTCTCCAGTTGCCACCAAGGGCTCTGTAGATGCCCAGAGTCTTGCCAGTCAACTAGAACCATGCTGATGCCAGGGCCATGTTGATCTGAAGGGTCTGTGCTGCCACTGGAGTAGTGATATCCAGGCCACGATGCTGCCAAGGGTCATGTGTGGGTCCATAGTCTTGCTGTAGCCAGGGTCTGTGGTGATGTCCATGGCCTGTGTTAGCAAGGCCTGTGGAACCATGCTGTGTTGAGCCAGTCCCTCCCTTCACTGGCCCTGGGAAGGCTGGTCCTGCCCCTCACTGGCCCCACCCTCTCACTATAGGCCTGCACCTTGAGAGAGCAAGGCAAATATCATGACAGGCTCTCAGTTAAGAACTAGGCCTCAGTTCACAAACAAAAAGCAACCAATCACCAATACCCCTGACACTGGACAAGGAGAATGGCACATATGCCTGGACCAACTCCACTCCTCCCTCCACAGGTAATAACTAAATAAGGACAAAGCGAATGACTTGTCCAGACTTGCCCAAGAAGGAAAAGCTATAGACTTAGCCCATCTCTGCTAGCCCTAATCAATTAGAAATGCACTAATATGATTCCAGTTGTCTAAGCCAATCCTAAGTAGAATGGTCATACCATTTTTAAAATTTCTTTAGTTGTTCTTAATAGAAGCCTGCAAACTTCTCTCGGGATTGCCATTTTGCCTTTTTATGGGATGTATGACGCCGGTATACTGGTACTTTTACTCTTGAGATAATAAGTGATCTTGCTGCTTGCATCATGACTCATGGTCTTTCATGGGACTTTTGTGGACACTAACATATGGTTCATTGGCTGGGAAATACCCCCAAGACTCCTGACATGTGAGCAGGTTTAAAAATCCAGCCAGCTGGTAAGTGGACTCTCTTTGCGTGTCTCAGTTTGTTCTTTGTGTTCTTGTATTCTTTGTTCTGTTTTCTGAGAAGCGCTGTGGATATTTTTCTGTATGCTGTAAATGTGTTGCTTTGATTGGTTAATAAATAAAGTGCTGATTGGCCAGTAGCCAGGTAGGAAGTATAGGCAGGACAAGCAGAGAAGAAAATTCTGGGAAAAAGAAGGCTGAGTCAGGAGTCACCAGCCAGACACAGAAGAAGCAAGATATGAAGGCAGAACTGAAAAAAACGTAACAAGCCATGTGGCTAAACATAAATAAGAATTACGGGTTAGTTTAAATGTAAGAGCTAGTCAGTGGTAGGGCTGAGCTAATGGCCGAGCAGTTTTATTTAATATAAGCTTCTGTGTGTTTACTTGGGTCCAAGCAGCTGCAGGACTGGTGGATGAGAGAGCTTTGTCCTGACCTTGGGCCAGGTGGGACACAGGAAAACTTCAGCTAGAGGGAAGCTCAAGCTGAAGTGAACCTGAAGCTGGCCCAAGTGCTGTCAAGTTGACATACTTCTGGCACCCAAGCTGAATTGGACAAAAGACGTCTTTGATCTACCTGTATTTGTAGGATAAAGTGACTCGGCTACCCTAGTTGAGCTGAGACAGAATAACAGCTCACTTCTGTAAAATGAAGCTCATATACAGCTGCAAGTAGGCTATTGTCCCAATTCTGGTTTCTGTTTAAGGCACTGTACCGGTAGTCATTTGTCTGTATCACTGTTGTCTGTCCTTGTCTAACTTCCTTTCTTATCCTAGAGGAGATGGGACAAGCAACATCCACCCCCACCTCCCTTAGTATCCTGTTAGACAACTTCAAGGACTCCAACTGATGACTTAGACCTTATGGTCTGGAAAAGTAAACTCTCCATTTTTTTTGCAGGAACGAGTGGCCCACTGTTGATGTATGATGGTTGGAGGAGGAGACTTTTGATCTTGCAACCATCTATCAAGTCAAGAACATAGTATATGGATCACCAGAAAACTCTGATCAGGTCCACTACATAACCACCTGGCAGTTCCTTATAGAGAAGCCCCCTTCTTCTAATGGTTGTTGAAACCCTTTCTTTCTCCCCTAAAGGGGATTATGGTGGTAGCCACTGAGAAGGAGGAGCAAAAAAGAGAGGGAGGAGGCAAGACTTCTGTACCAAGCCTTTGTACCCTATCCTCCCATGTCCAAGTGGCCTGCAGGAAGAATTTTTCTCAGACCTCTCTAACCCCAGGCAACTCAGGAGGGAAGAGCAGGGAGAGGGGTAGAGGCACAGGGGAGGACTGAGGGGCAGCAATAAGGAAAGAGGAGGGATTAAGGAGCCTTCCACACAAGTCCTAGGTCTTGGAGGGTGGAGCTTCTAGTGGAGGTTGACATCATGGCCCTTCCATTATGTGTTGTGGGACCACCTGATGCCAATGGCAGGCAGTAGTTTGTCCATTAGCCTTTCACTGATGAGTGACCTATATAATTGGAAGATGCATAACCCTAAGTTTTTTGAAAAGCCTGCAAGGCTCATTGACTTGTTAGATTCTGTGCTTTATACCCACCACTCGACATGGGATGATTGTTACCAACTGCTCCAGGTACTCTTCACTACTGAGGAGAGGAAATGGATTCTGGCAGAGGCCTGGAAATTGGTTCCAGGCCCAGATAGAAAATGAATTGCCAATGCAGACCTCACAAACACTGGTTTTCTTTTGACATGACCTGACTATGACTTCAATACAGAGGAAGGTAGGGAGATATTAAAAGTCTATCACCAAGCCGGGCAGTGGTGGCGCACGCCTTTAATCCCAGCACTCGGGAGGCAGAGGCAGGCGGATATCTGTGAGTTCGAGGCCAGTCTGGGCTACCAAGTGAGTCCCAGGAAAGGCGCAAAGCTACACAGAGAAACCCTGTCTCGAAAAAACCAAAAAAAAAAAAAAAAAAAAAAAAAAAGTCTATCACCAAACTCTAATAGGGGGAAGGGGCTTTTGGTTGCTATGCAGCGGTTCACAAATTTGTCCAAAGTAAGTCAGGTGTGTCAGGGACCAAGGAAATGCCAGGAGCCCTCTTGGAAAGATTGATAGAAGTCTATAAGATGTCCTTAGATCCAGCAGCACCAGAGAATAGATCTGCAGTGATCCTGGCTTTTGTTGACCAGTCAGCTCTGGACATCCACTGTAAGTTACAAAGGTTAGCAAGTTTAGAAGGTAAGAAGTTGAATAAACTCATTTGGGTTGTGGGAAAAGTGTTTAACAACAGAGAGACTCTGGAAGAAAGACAGACTGGAGGGTTAACAAAGGCTTTAGATAAGCAGACACAAGAACTCACAAAATTTCTCCTGGTTGCATCAGGTGATACTGAAGCTGAGGCAGGCAAGGAAATTGGCTTTTGGAACTCAAAACAATGAGGGAAAGTCCTAAGTACAAGGCCAGGCAGTAGGCCTTGGTTACTATGAGAAATTGGGTCATTGAAAAGATGAGGAGTTGGGGATTTAGCTCAGTGGTAGAGCGTTTGCCTAGCAAGCGCAAGGCCCTGGGTTTGATTCTCAGCTCAAAAAAAAAAAGAAAGAAAGAAAAAAAAGAAAAGAAAAGATGAATGACCGAGCTCAAGAACAGAGTCACTAGAAGTACTAGAAATGGAAGAAACGAGTGATTGGAGACAGGGCTCAGAAACCCTTCCCGAGCCTTGAGTAACCCTAAAGGTAGAGGGACAACCCATAGATTTTCTGGTAGACATTGGAGCACAGCACTTTATCCTGAAACAACCCTTTGGCCAAATGTTCCAAAAGCAATCATTGGTACAAGGGGCCACAGGGATGAACTGATACTCATGGACTACCCAAAGATCATAGAAAATCATAGACATGGGAAAGGGACAGGTAACCCGGTAACCCACTCTTTTCTGGTCATCCTTGAATGCCCATTATTGGGAAGAGATTTATTAGCCATAATGAGGGCCATATCCATTTCAACCAGACTGGAATTTCAGTGGCTGATCAAAAGGGAGAGGAACTACACTTGTTTACCATGTCACTCATAGATGAATGTAAATTGTTCATGAGCCCCTCAAATAAAAAAGACAATGGGGGCCTATTACAAAAGTGGCTCAACAAAGTTTGCCAGGCATGGGCAGACACTGAGGAATCTGGGTTGGCAATGCACAGTCCTCCCCCACCCCACCACACACACACATACTAGTACAGCTGAAAGCTGATGCAACACCAACACATGTCAGACAATAACCAATGCCAAGAGAGCCAAATTAGAAATTGCCCCTCACATCAAGCACCTCAGGGACCTGCGTATACTGATCCCTTGCCAATCAGCCTGAAACACACCTCTGTTGCCTATTAAAAAGCATAACTCTAATGACTACCAACCAGAGCACAACCTTAGAGAGGTTAACAAATGGGTGGAAGACATTCACTCCACAGTGCCCAATCCTCATATGCTAGTACCTAGTACCTTGACCCCAGAAAGGGCTATTCATATTGTGTTAGATCTCAAGGATGTCTTCTTCAGCCTGCCACTGGTTCCAGCCAGCCAGCCCTTGTTCTCCTTCAAATGGATGGACTCAGAAGATGGATTCAGTGGACAGCTGACTTGGACACGGCCACCCCAGGGGTTCAAAAACTCACCCACCATGAGGACTTGGGTGAGTATCAACAGACCCACCTCAATATCAGCCTATTATAGTATGTGGATAATCTAAAAGTAGCTAACATCTTGGAAACCTTCAAAGCAGCCACTAAGAAACTACTCAAAACTTTTGAGACCTGGAATGGCATGTGTCAGTGAAGAAAGCTCAACTTTGACAGACTGAGGTAACTTATCTGTGATACATCCTCAAGGGGGCCAGAGATGACTATCAACAGCAAGCAAAGAAATCCATTAAGAGGTAAGAGAATTCCTGGAGTATGCTAGATTCTGTAGACTTTGGATCCTGGGTCTTGCTGAGGTGGCACAGTCCCTATATGAGGCAATAAGAGGAAGGAAGGCTCACCTTGACTGAACTCCACAGATGAAAAAAGCCTTTTAAGGCAGCTGTATTAAATGCACCTTCCTTAGCACTACCAGATGTCACCAAACCCTTCTACCTATATGTGGACAAGAAAAGGGGGGCTTCCAAGGGGTACTGACTCAAGTCCTTGGTCCATGGAAGATGTTGGTGGCCTACTTCTCAAAAAGACTAGACCCAGTGGCCACTGGATGGCCTGCTTGCCTCTGCATAATAGCAGCAACAGCCCAGCTAGTTAAAGACTCAGACAAACTGACTTTGGTGTAAACTCTAAAAGTGACAATCCCCATGCTATTAATGGGGTTCTTAAGCACCCTCCCAATAGATGGTTAACTAATGCTTGGCTGACTCATAATCAAGCTCTGCTCTTAAACCCACCCAGAATCCAGTTTACTAGCAGTAGTGCCTTGAATCCTGCCAAACTACTCGCATATCTGGACCTAGACACACCTCTCCACAACTGTGTGGACATCTTGAGTCATCTCTATGGAAACAGGTCAGACCTCAAGGATGTCCCTCTGATGAGGGCTGAAGTAACATGGTATACTGATGTCTGTAGTTTCATCAAGGCTGCTACCAGGTATACAGGGGCAGCAGTCACCACTAAGAACAAGGTCACATAGGCAGAGGCCCTGACTCTGAGGACATCAGCTCATAGGGCTGAATTGATACCTCTTAGGCACTACATCAGGGAAAGGATAAGAGACTTAACATTTATACTGATAGCTGATACGCGTTTGCCACAGTTCATGTTCATGATGCCATCTACAGGGAAAGAGAGTTATTTACTGCAGAAGGAAAGACTATTAAAAATAAACAGGAGACTTTAGATAACTTATGGGCCACATTGCTGCCCAGAGAAATAGCTGCATGAGAAAGGAGAGCTCCACATATAAAGGGAAAACAACACCAAAGGAAGTTGCCCTCCAGAAGACTACCATCCTGTTGGTCTCGATAACAAAGTAGGTAGCACCAACACTGCCAAGTTTCCAGCTTACCCTTAACAAGAGCTCTAGAGGATCTACACATGTACAAACACCTACAATGAGAAAGAATGGTTCAAGACACCAAATGAAATGATCATTCTTCCATCAGGTTTTGCCACTTAACTAGTCCAGCAGATAAATCAGAACACTCATGTGGGAGAGAAGACGATACAAGACCTTTTAAGGAAAGCATACCCTAAGGATTTTTTTGTTTTTACTTTAAATCTAAGATAGTAGAGGCCATAAGATGTTGCACAAGTCCTAAATGGTGTTATAATAAAAAGCCTGGAGCCAGATATAGGGGTAATTGCTAAAAGATCAGAGAGACAAAGGAATAAGTCACTAGAGAAACCTCTCACCACTACGGAATCCTCAGGCCAAATGGAAGGTGAGATCGTATCTTCACAAATCCTCAGACTGCAATCCTCTGAGTCCTCAGCCAACAGGCTCTAGTTCCTATCTCCTCATGACTTACATACCTTTCTACACCTAGTCATTTCACTTTCTTACTAGTGCTGGGATTAATGGTATGTGTGCTTCACAAATACTGGTAACGAAGGCATGAGATCTCAAGTTCTGGGATTAAGGGCATGTGACATCACTGCCTGGCTCTGTTTCTCTCTTTGACTGGATTAATCTTGTGTAGATCAGTGTGGCATTTGAACTTACAGAAATCCATACAGATTTCTGCCTCTGCCTCCCAAGTGCTATGATTAAATGTGTGTACCACCACTGCCTGGCCTCCATGTTTAATCTAGAGTGATTTTTCTGTCCTCTGATCTCTAGGCAAATTTTAGGTATACAACAAAATATCATATTTCACCTTTTTTTTTTGTCTAAACCAAAACTATCTTTTGATGTCTTTCAAACTTACACACTTTACACCTCTTTAATGAATTTTCTTTTCTGAATTTGTTAACAAAGAAAACTCTAAATATCTAGTCTTCAAGTCCATCAGAGATGTGAGAAGAAAATAATATTATCTAAGTAAACAGGAAGGGCATGCAAGCAACTTCCAAAAAAAAACGTAACAGAAACAGCTGGCTGCATAGATAGTCACCCAAGTTTCCCTCACAATATTGGGGCATCCATCTTCAGCCTACAAGCCTAGCAAATCTGAAATACTTTTCTGTGAAGCAGGATATTATGAAGGGCCTTCCTACCTTGTCTTGGCAAGGTTCAGTAATCCTTTCTTTTGTGTCCTGCTTGTCCATTTAGACAGCATACTGTCAGCAGTTGAGACAAGGACACTTTCTTGCCCAATGGCTACCTTTTGCCACAGAGAAAGTAAACTCCATATAGAGTTTCTTCAATGCTCATCATACTCTCTGAAGTAGGTTGGTGCTGCCAGGAGCAGATATATCTCATTGTCATAAAAAAGAATCTATGTTATTAAAATATCTTAAATTACATATTCTGCAGATCTCTGAACTGTTTGAAGATGACCTATCTAAAAATATATCTCTGACCTTGAAAAAATACCTAACCTGATTACAAGTTTGATTGGAACAGGTGACTCACTACTAACATGCATTTCTTTATATCCTAATTAGTTGGTAATAATAACTTTCAAGGACTAGAAATTTGTAATATATTGTTAAATGAGCTGTATAACTACAATACCTTGAACAAGAATAGAAACATATGTACAGTATATACTGATAAATTAATCTCAGCTTTGTATCAATATATAAATTTGTATACAATATACAAAATCCAATCCAATGTAAAATATTTAAAACTAGTAGTTGCTTTTTTAAAATAGATTTAATAATCTAATAATCTATCTTTTTATTTCATCATATCCATATTCTCCCTTTCTTCTTTTCAGAGTACATTCAAAAATCTACCCTTTCATCCTATCATTTCTATATCTCTTTTTTCAGAGTAGAGTAAATAATCTACATTTATGTATCATATCTATATCACCTTTTTAAATTTTTTTTGTTTTCAAACAAGAATGCTGAATCCAATCCCCTTTGTTCAGCTTTTTTTCCTGACCATTACCAATAACAATTTGTACCCAACCTCCCTAAACAGTGACAAATATCCATAAGCCAATGAAAGACCAAAAACTACCTACTCCACTTCTTGGGAATGTGAGTATTGTGGTCTTAAGATTACTTCCTGCTGTCTGGGGGTGATAGCATCTTTAGGGGATCCTGAAAAAATTGAGTTAATTGTCATGTTCTGGAAGAGGTAGCTGTATCAGTTGTCCAGTCTCTGCATAATGGTAAAGTGAAGGGCTTGTCTCAAGTCCTGACTGGAATAATCTGTGAGACTGAACCATCTCAACTAGCCATCTCAAAATTGTTCTGAGCAGTTTGTAGTCCAAAGCCTATCTTTGGGTGGTAAGGTTGCATGATGCCATGAGAAATCTGGACTCTCTTACAACAGCAGAGGTTCACTCACTGGGACACACCCTAGGTGCTCATTTGCAAGCCCTGGAAGAAACGCTCAGTAAACATAACAAGGGACCTAATAAGCAGAAGGGTAAGACCATACAGATCATAACATCTCCAGATGGCTCTCATACAATGGCTTATCCTGTCATCATCCATGAGAGGCCGGCCAGTAGATGATAGACACCCTGAGCCATATGAGGAATGTACATTACAACCAATTTTGATGAGAGGTTTTTAAAAATATAAAGGAAGCAATAGTCACATATGGCATACACTCAACATATGTAAGGCAGATGTTAAATTCATGGTCTACTTTACATAGAATTATTCAAGATGACTAGAATCAATAAATTTCAGCTGCTCTAGAATACAGTGAGCAGTTATAATGGAAAAGCTGGTTGAGAGAAGAGAGAAGAATTTTGCAGCAACAAGATAAAATCAGAGGTTTTGATTTCTCCCAAGATCAAATTCTTCGTGAGGGACATTTCACTGATAGGAATGTACAAGCCACCTATGATGAGCATACAATATCCCTATGCCATACAGCAGCTCTAAATGCTTGAGAAAAAATTCTAGACCCAGGAAAACCAACTGAGGTATACACAAAGATATTTCAGGGATCACAAGAACCCTTCACTGACTTTTTATAAAGGCTGATCACAACTATAATAAAAGCCGTGTCAGAAAAAATGATTAAGACAAGTATTAACTGAGTCCTTGGCATTCTATCATGCTAATACGGAATGCAAAAGAATACTTACACAATTAAAGGTCAAATCAGCTCCTTTGGAGGAATGGATTCAGTATACTAATGTTGTTGAATCTCTTAACAATAGAAGAGGCAATTTCCAGAGTTGGAAGAAAGCCCCAAGGTACCAAATACTTTAAATGTGGTACACCAGGTCAGTAAGCAAAAACTGTACATGGGGTGCTCCTAGAAGTAATACTCATTCTAGGAATAACCCAAACAGGAGACACCAAACTTCTGGGTTATGTAGAAGATGTGGCAAAGGCAGACATTGGACCAGTGAGTGCAGATCAGTAATAGATAAACGAGGCAATCCTTTACTGGCAGGAAACACCTCAGGGGCCCTCTTACAGGCTCCCAAATCAAATGTGGACCAAACATTTCCAGCCACTGTGGAGGAAATTCCTCTCGAGGAGAATTAAATAAACCAATGCCTAATGTAAAGAATGATACTGCACTGGATGATAGAACAGCTTTGATAGATGAATAAAACATTTCAAAGATCACAATAAAATGAATATTTTGACAGACTTCCATAAATGAACAAAGCTTAGAATTAATTACATTTTTCTGGAAGTTCTGGTAGACACAAGTGTAAATGTGACTATAATTACATCAAAATCATGGCATCTGAATTGGCCTCTTCAAGAAGTAGATGTCCAACATTTAGGGATTGGAACCCTATCTCAGATAAAACAGTTTGAGATGGGTTGAGTACATAGGGCCAGAAGGTCAGAAAGGAAGGCTGAAGCCACATGTGGCAAATATAGCAGTGAATCTTTGGAGTCGAGGTCTGTTACAGCAATGGAATACCCAGATTAAAATTCCTACAATCTAAGAGAGGGAATACAGACCAATGCATGTTTCTAGGAATAATATTATAACATACTATAAGAAACAGTCACCACATGTTCAGGCTGTACATAAACAAAGTACAACTGCTGTTCAACTCTCAGAAGTACCAACAGCCTTACCTTTAAAATGGCTAACTGATAAATCTGTCTGGGTTGGACAATAGCCTTTGACAAAAGAGAAGCTACAAGCTTCAGAACAGCTGGTTCAAGAGCAGTTAAATGCTCAATACATTGAAGAATCTACCATCCCTTGGAATTCTCCTGTTTTTGTTATTAAAAAGAAATCTGGTAAATGTAGAATGGTAACAGACCTAAGAGCAATTAACAAGGTAATTCAGTGAGTGGGTTCTTTACAATTTGGAATTCCTTTGACTACTTTGTTACCTAAAGGATGGCCTCTTATAGTTATTGATTTAAAAGACTGTTTCTTTTCAATACCCTTGCAAGAAAAAGAAAGAGAAAGATTTGCCTTCATGGTGCCTACTTATAATAATTCTTAGCTGGTTAAGATAGCTCAATGGAGAGTTCTCCCACAGGGTATGTTAAAGAGCCCAACCCTGTGTGGCAATATATATTGTACAACAGTGATATGTGAAAACATTCCTAAATCAATAATTTATCATTACATGGATGATATTTTACTAGGTGATTCAAAAGCAGATACATTAGAAAAAATGTTTGAAGAAGTAATAAAAATTTTGCATTGTTGGGAATTCCAAATTGCTCCTGAAAAGTTACAAAGAGGAGATTCTATCAGTTATTTAGGATGTAAGATAGGACTACAGAAAATTAGACCCCAAAAGGTGCAATTAGTAGAGATCAATTACAGATTCTTAATGATTTTTTGAAGATTATTCAGAGACATTTTCCATCTATGAACTGTTGTCAGAGTAAAAAATGATGAACTGAGTAATGTGTTCTAAACCTTAGAAGGTGACAAGGACTTAAATAGATCAAGAGAATTACCAGTTGAAGCTGACAGAGAATTGGACTTGGCTGAAAAGAAAGCACAGGAAGGACTGTGGATTGTGTGGATCTAATGCTGTATTGCATTTTGGTTATTTTACCCACTAAGCATTCTCCTACAGAAATTTTAATGCAGAGGAAAGATATTATATTGGGATGGATGTTTCTATCAAATAAACAGAGTAAAAATTAAAAATTTATGTGGAAAAGATCCCTGACTTGATTTTAAAAGGAAAATTGAGACTCTGTCAATTAGCAGGAATAGATTCAGCAGAAATTGTAGTACCTTTAACTAAGGATGACATTGACAAATTATGGGCAGAAAGTGAACCTCATTGTTAAATGAGTTGTATAGGTACAATATCTTGAACAAGATTAGAAATGTATGTGCATTATCTTCTTACAAAAATAATCTCAGATTTTTATCAGTATACAAAGATCCATATCAATGTAAAATATTTAAACCTAGTAGTTGCTTTTTATTCATTCATTCATTCATTCATTCATTTATGTATTTATTTTGTTTTGTTTTCTGAGACAGAGTTTCTCTGTGTAATTTTGGTGCCTGTCCTGGATCTCACTCTGTAGACCAGGCGGGCCTTGAACTCACAGAGATCCATCTGGCTCTGCCTCCCAAGTGCTGGGATTAAAGGCATGCACCACTGCCACCTGGTTACTTGCTTTTTAAAAGTAGATTTAATAATTTACCCTTTTAATTCTATTACATCTATATTTCTCCTTTTTTCTTTAAAAAAAAAAGAACTCTGAATCTAATCTCCTTTGTTTGATTTTTCCTAACCATTACCAATAACAACTTGTAACAATCACCCTAAACAATGACCCATTAAATGACCAAAACAGCCTACTCCACCTCTTGGGAATGTGGGTGCCGTGTTCTTAAATTTGCTTCCTGCTGTCTGTGGGCAATGGCCTCTTTAGGGGATACTGAAAAGAAAAATGTGGGTTGTCAAGTCCTGGGAGAGGTAGCTGTATCATTTGTTGTCCAGGTGTCTGTAAAATCAGTCTCTGTGTAATGAGAAAGCGTAGGGCTTGTCTCAAGTCCTGTAACCTGTGAGGATGGATCATCTCAGCTAGCCACCTTGAAATAGTCATGAGCAGTTTGTAGTTCAAAGCTGATCTTTGGGTGGTATTTTTCAGCTCAGTGTCATTATAATAGTCCTGGTGAAATAATTGCTGTGGGGCCTCATCATCCTTTTGGAGATTTCAAAGGTCACTGTTAGCCATGGTCATGATACACTAGAGAAAACTTAAACATCTTAAATGTCATATGCAGTATATCTTGAAGAAGTTAAAGGATCCATATTTGTTATATAAATCCAGAGTACAAAAACTTAATTCCTAGTTACCTGATAGAGACTCAAACCTGAAATCATGTAGAAGAAGCAAGATGAAGTCTTTTTCTAGAGTTAGCCTATACTCTGTATGACCATTAATAACATGACAAAAAGTTGAATATATTACATATATACATATTTTCTAAATTTTGAGATAATATTCATACATTAAGAAAAGTTTTAAAGAGTCAAAATAAAAATAAAAAAGTCAAAAGAGATTAGTGGCAATAAAAGAGTCCCTAAATTTGATTTTTCTTCTGTCCCATATCAGGTGGCTTTTCTGACATGAGACAGAGATTTTGGATTTTACCTTAACAAGCATGCTATGTTTAGTGAAGAGAGAGCCACACTCTGGCTCCAAAGCCAGCTTTAATTTTTAATTGAACTGGGACTACAAAAGACCATTTGCATTATGTGTCTGGAGAGAAAAGCAGAAACAAACATTTGGGAAAATTGGGAAGATTTATGAAATTATTTCCTGTTGGGATATGGTGTATCAATAGGCCAATTTACTCTTTTTCTTGGGACTTTTTTTTTTAAATGGTCTGTCCTTTTCTTCACATGTCTCATTTGTCCAGTTTTCTTCAGATTCCTTAGCTGGAGTGTTTCATTCTCATGAAACACAAAAACAAAACCCTGCCCAAGCCTAACTTTGAGGAGGTTCCCTTTTGGTAAGTTATAGCTGATCAAATGAAAATCATTTGTTAATCTTATAAGTTGGTTTAGATTGAACTGTCATGCTGTTTGATGAACCTCTTCTAATCAAGAGGTCCCTTTTGTTCAAATCTAATCTTAATCAATGTTGACTTATGGTTTCTCCTGAAATTTTTATTCTCTCTTCTCTAGCTTTTCTATCACCCAGAGCAGTATTTTTTAAAACAGGCATTAGATTCTTTAATTGCTCTGGGAAGGAGTTTCCTCCACAGTGACAGGAAATGACTGAACAGAATTTGACATGGGGACCTATGAAAGGTCCCCTCCCAAGGCATTTCCCAAAGGCAAATGGTTACGTTCACTGTCTCTTATGATCTACATTCATTAGTCCAGTGGCTTCCTTTACCATACCTTCTGAGTACTCCAGAAGTTAGGGGCATTCTGTTGGGGTTATTCTCAGAAAACACATTGTTTCTAGAAATACCCTGTTTACAGTCCCTTTTTAGGTGACCTTGCTTACTACTATTGAAACACCTGACATTTCAATTTTTCTTCAAACCTATGGAAATTCCCTCTCCTAACCAAGCATCATCATTATTATGAAATTCAATATTGACTGTATCTCAAATCCATTCCTCCAAGGGTGCTGATCTTGCCTTTAATGGCCTAATTACCCCTTTGCGCTTTAACATTTTCAAAGCCAGACATTCAGTTATTTGTTCAGCTTCTGAATTTGGTATCATTCTATTTATTGCTCAAGTCAATGTTTGTAAGAAATCTGTGAAGGTTTCTTTTGTACCCTACATATATAACTTTAGTAAATGACTCAGTTTTCTTCAATTCTGTCATCCAAAGTTGCTGCATGTTATAGAGCCAGGGTTTGGTCATCATATAGAGATTGTCTTTGTACATCCACATAATCTCCCTCTCCATGAAATTGGTCTTGGGAGACTTGCATATCTGTAGGCCTACTTTGTTGTTCAATGGTCTTAGTCTCATCTTTCTGCCAGGTCCTCCACTGTAATTGAGAACCAGGCTCCTTGACTTCTGTAATCACATCTCTGCAGTCTTTAGCGATAAATCTATTAGTAGTTGAACATGAGTTTAACATCTGCTTCACAAAAGGTGAATTCATGTCATATGAGACTATCGATTCCTTGAATTTCCTTAAATCTAACATTTCCACAGGAGTCCATTTAGCCTTACACAGCCTTGGGGATATCTATCATTTGTCAATTCCTCTAAGGTTACTGGATAAATTAAAGTTGGTTGTTTGAAAACCTTGGGCTGTTCCTCTCTAACCTTATAATGAAAAGCTAAGATTGGTTTTCTTTTAAATTCTTCTGTCTGGGTCTGAATATCTCTATGATCAGTTTTAATAAGTTTTTTTTTTTTTTTTTTTTTTTTTTTATGCCAGGCAGTGGTGGTGCACACCTTTAATCCCAGCACTCAGGAGGCAGAGACAGGCTGGACTACAGAGTGAGTTCCAGGAAAGGCTCCAAAGCTACACAGAGGAACCCTGTCTCAACCCTCCGCCCCCCCCAAAAAAAGTTTTTCTTAATCTTGTATCTTAGCACTCATATTAACCAACTTTTTTAGTGATAAAACAAAAATGATAAAACTGATAATGTTTATAATTGACATTACATAAATCCCATCTAAATTAATTATCCTCTCATTTAGTTGTTCCATTTTAAAACATCCAGCATATTATCATACAGAGACCTAACTCCCTCCATTGTCATAGTGTTTTCCATTTTTAATGTGGGAAAACACTTTCTCTTTTAACTAATTTCTCCTTTTAAGAATTCCCAGTTGTCTCAACAAATCTGCTAATGATTATCATTCAGATGATGTTGAAAAGTGAAGCTGACTGCTGCTGCATAGAACATTAGAGGCCTGAATGGGTTTTCAAAGCAGCTACCTAGTGTGGCAGCAGTTCAAGAAGGGGGTCCAGGGAAAGCCCACAAGCCCCCGGGAGAAAAGAAGCCAAAGAACCAGCTATCTGCATGGGGGAAAGCAGCTAACCTCTATGACATTTGGAGCCCATACACCTGTGGAATTTGCTGCAGAGACGCTGCAACAGAAAAGCCCCAGGCTCACTCAGAGGCTTAGGTTAAAACTAGAGGAGAACCTAGTTGGTGAGGTAGTTATTCCAGCAGGTGCCCCTGCATGCAGCTCTGGACATATCAGTGACTGCAAAGCCATAGGCAAACAGCTTTTTCATGAATTTGTGCCCCAAAAGTTGGACAACAGATGTTGCACCAATTCGAATTGGTCTTAATAATAAAAACCCAGAGTCAGTTATATGGGCAAATGCTGAAGCATCAGAGAAGTAAAGAAACCAGCCACTAGAGAGACTTCTTCTACCGAATCCTCAGACCAAAAAGGGGGCTGAGCTCCTGTCTCTGCCTGCCTTATATTTTTCTCTCTGCCCATCCTTTTCACTTCTTGTCTGTCTGTACAGACCTCCAGACCTCTATGGTTAACTAATAGCCAGCTCCACAATCTGATCTTCAGGCAAACTTTATTTTTTAGAACACAAACAAAATATAACCACAAGCGTGTTTATCCTTAACCTCTCTGTATGTGTGCTCATGTGTCCACACGTGTTTTCATACAAATGCATATGTGTGCACAAAAGTGTGGAAGCCAGAGGTTGATGGCGGGAATCTTTCTGTTGCTTGCCACTTTAGTTTTTGAGATAAGGCTTTTTCCTGGCTCTGGAACTCATGGATTCATTGAGAGCAGCTGAACTGAAGGCTCAGGGTTCCTCCTGGTCCCACTTTCAATAGCAAGTGTTATAGGTGTGCACCAATACACCTGGTTTCTGTTGTGTGGGTGCTGAGGATTCAAACTCAGGTCCCCTTGCTTGTGAGGCAAGTACTTTATGGCCTGATAGGGCTCCTCAGACCCCAATTCTTCAGCTCATGCAAAGGTAAGCAGCTTCCAGATTTAGATGTCATTTTTTTTAGCTCCTACTATCCCACGGAATATTTTCAATTTTCAGTCAGCATTGAGGCCCAAAATTTTCTCTGTTATTTTCAGATAAAATACGTACCAGGAAGTTAGATACAATATTGCTAGAATTAAACTGGTTATAGTTAATTCATTTAAGAATCAGAGCTGGAAGAGGAACATGGGCATAACATATGGGACTAACAAAATATAACAAATGCATGATACTTTCATCCCCCCAAAACAGGTTTGCAATAAGAGAGACATGTTATTTTTAGATTTGCTTTAAATATTGAAAATATGAGGTATCTCAAACACTAAGTTTTTGTAAGCAAGCACAAGCTAATAATCCTCCTCCTCATGGGACAGTAATGAGAATTCCAGATGTTCCTCCTTGCTAAACGGATTTGCATGAATACATAAAGCACAAGCTGAACTCAAAGACAGATACAAACCAGCAATATGCAAAGGCCAAATTAGATATCATTGGAAGATTTAGGAAGATATACAAAGTGCATGCGTGCTCTCTTCTCGCTTTTTCCACAACCTCTGCTATTCCTCTTCACTTCTCTTTCACTTTTGTTTAGTGACATATGAGAATATTCTTGTTTGTGTAGTGCAGGGCAGAAGGTCTCTTTGTCTCTTCACAATCACTGGAACCCCAATCCAGCTGTGAAAGTCAAGCTGAGTATTGCTGTAGGGCACATGCTGCTGTAGACTGTCTCTGTATATGACATCATATGCCAGCTTGATTCACAATAAAAACTGTTATTTTCAGAACTCATAGAGGGAGGATGAGAACTGTTTAGAAAAAAGAATGTGAGATTTCAGAGTATTGTCTGACATTGTATATGCCTGCATGCTTGACAAAATCTACTATGGACACAACAGTCCCTCAATTTAAGTTGTGGAGTTAAAAGAAATCACAGTATAATAGAGAAATCTCCATGTTTAGCTCCTAGTAGGAATCAAAGTAGGTGAAACACTGTATTTCGCTGAAAGCTGAATGGATCCTTTAAATTATTTTTCTTTGTCTTCATACCAGGATGCTGTGGCCACCTTCTTCAGAAATTCACAGCCAAAGAATAAATCCATCTTCTGGGAAATTCAAAAGGGAAGTTTGGGTGATTTTAAACATCATGATCCAGAACATATCTGAAAGAGCCCCTAACCCACTATTCTGGACACAGAACCCACTAAAAAACATAAGAATGAATGCATACCTGCCTACTGCGCTGCCTAGAAAATGGTGCTGCCTAGATTCAGGGTGAGTCTGTTCATTTCAGTAAAATTAATCAAAACTTGCCCAAGTCTGATGATGAGAGTATTGGGAAGTTGGAAGTCTGATGATGAGAGTATTGGGAAGTTGGAAGTCTGATGATGAGAGTTGTAGAAAACAAATGTTGGAGTGTGGATTGCATTTTCCAAAATAAGACATTCTTCTGATGATACTGTGATGAACAGTTTTAATTATTAACAGGGCAATTGATCTCTCATGTTTTAACTATTTGAATCAAATCCAAAAATAACATGTCTCTCTTATTCCAAACCTGTTTTTTGATAAAACTATCATGCTTTTACTATATTTTATTTATAACTTATTACAATTAAATAATTTAGTTACAATTGCCTAGTTAACAATTAAACAATGATTTAATTGTAATCCAGAATGAGAGATTACATAGATCAGTTGGCCTGTGGGCATGCTTGAGCATGTTTTGATTAATTGTACTGAAATGAACAGACTCACCCTGAATCTAGGAAACACCATTTTGTAGGCAGCGCAGTAGGCAGGCATGCATTCATTCTCCCTCTGCTCTTGACTATGGGTGTGGATACTTGTTCATAGACTGTGCAGGATGCAGGTAGTGTTTATTCTGCGTCTGCTCTCGACTGTGGATGTGAATACCTGCTTCAAGCTCCTGCCTTGAGGTCCCTACAATAATGGACTATAACCTAGAATTAGAAGCTGAAATAAACCCTTTCTCACCTACATTACTTTTTGTCAGGATATCTTGTCACAACAACAGAAATCAAGGTGGGACAGAGTTTATATTGACTATTGTTTCCATACAGAGAAACTCAGAATACAGAGTTTTCCTAAGATTGGTAAATCACACAGAGAAATAGAAAGCAACATGTTCTTTCTCCAAGGCAAGTACCCTTAGACATACAGTGTTTTTTTCATGCAATTTAATCTTTTCTCTTTTATTTTCTTTCAGTTTGAATTTCACTTCAGTTATTAGAATTGTAATTGTTGTCTTTCTTTTTTCTATGGCTTTGTCTTTAGTCCCTTTAAGTAAATTTCACTATTTATCTCATGTATATTTCATTTATTGTTTGTGGTTTGAATGTGAAATGCTCCCCATAAATTCACACACTTGATTTTTTGGTCCCCAGCTACTGGTGCTATTTGGGAAGGTTGTGGAGCCATACCAGAGGGAGTGAGACACTGTGCCCAAACCCCATTCTGGATTCACATTCTCTCCTTCCTAGGAACAGATACAATGTGACCAGCTACCTCCAGACTCTGTTGTCATGCACTTCCCAGGATGTGGACTGTATCCTTTCAAAGTGTAAGCAAAAATAAATCCTTTCTTGCTTAAGCTGTTCTTGTTGAGTATTTTTCCAAAACAATGAGAAAACTAACTAAAAGATCCATAAAAACCAATTTGAAAATGTGTTTCCCTTTAACAAGGGATTAGGCTTATTATTTCAATAAATGTTATGACTCATAGGGTTGGTTTGAACTGATTTTATGTAGAAATTACTCGGCCTATGATTTCAGAGTTTTTACTTCTTTCCATCTTGGTGTGTCTTTCTTGCTTTAATTGGTTAATACTTATGAGGATTTGCAATTGGTCTGTTTCTTCTGGAAATTATGATTACATTTATACCATTTATTGTTCTTCTTAAAAAAGAGTAAGTTATTTTTATATTTTGTAAATATTTGCATGCATACATGTGCACCATGTGTTTGCAGTGCCCACAGAGGTCAGAAGAGGTCAACAGACTCCACTAACTAGAGTAACAGGCAAATGTAAACTGCTATGTGGCTGTTGGGAACTGAACCTATATCTTCTGCAAGAGCAGTAAATGCTTTGACCTTCTGAGCCCTCTCTAGCCTCCATTTCTTACTCTACTGAACCATTTCTAACTGGTTACCAGTCTTAATTT
This sequence comes from Peromyscus leucopus, assembly GCF_004664715.2. NCBI lineage: Eukaryota > Metazoa > Chordata > Mammalia > Rodentia > Cricetidae > Peromyscus > Peromyscus leucopus. The sequence continues at coordinate 97,751,767 of NC_051070.1, forward strand.
GCTCTTTCTACACAGATGTTTACCCTATTTTGCTTGCTTTTTCTTTATTTTCAGCTGCACACAATAAATCAAAATATTATATCCAAAGTTATATGAATTGTATATTTCAAATTTTTAATTCACAGTGAATCCTATCATTAAATTAAAAAATGCCTTCAATCTAATGTATGGCTTTGATAAATGTTTCCCAGGGGCTTGGTCTCTAGTCTTTGTTACTATTGGGAAGTTGTGGTACCTTTAAAATTCAGGGACTACTGAGAAGACATTTTGTCACTGACCATGAGTCCTAGAAGGGAGTGCTGGGACCCTGACATTTCTCTTTTCACTTTGCAGTCATCATGAGAGCAGCGACTTCCTTATTAATTCTGCTTAATCACAGGCACCGCCAACATATTGGGGCTAAACATTCTGGAACTGTAAGCCAAAATAAGCCTTTCTAAGCGATTAACACAGCTTGTTTGTGGGAGTTTTCCCAGAATGTTTGGATGGACAAAGAAAAACCTTTTGTTGGTTTCTTAAAGACTGCTCATGTGGCTAGCTTGTTTAAAATTGTTTTCAGGAGTGTTGATGTTTAGACAAATTATTTTGTTTATATTTTATTAATTTTACTTTTAGAAAATGCCACACCATTGTTCAGTTGACTTATATGTATTTTGCTTTAGGAGAAGACAATACTGGTTTCATTGCCCTGTTTATTTACTTTATATGTTTGCCTAAAAACACTAAGTAATAATTTGATACAGAAGCCACAGAAAATAAAACACAGTAGCATTACTTGTTTTTTTATTGAGGATTGTACTAATCAGTGGAGGCTTCCCCTGAGGCCCTGATGTATGTAGAAGGAGTACAATTTCTTGTCTAAAACCAATAACAGGCTTGGCAGATCCAGTAATAATTTGGGGCAGAGCCTTGAGGGAGCTGTGGCTTCAGATCCTGAGAACTTAACTCTTCCCATCTTATGGGTCAATAGTATGTGCTGGTCTCTGATGTCATTGAGATACACTGTGTCCATCAATGTTTGATTAGTTTTCCACTAACTTAGTCTCATTGCATGATAGTTTCTGCTGACTCTGTCTTTTTTCTCCCTGGGAACTTGTACGTAAGTTGCATACTTCTTAATAAGTTTACTTGGCATAAGACATACTTGAGGAAGCCCAACTGATTTCAAAATTTTTATCTTCTCGGTCCTCTATCCTTTATCTTCTGATATCCTGGTCTTCTCTCTCAGGTCCTTGTCACTAAAGAACAATTTGCTGGCCCAGGTCAGGTTTTTTGCATTGATTATCAAGGAAAACTGTTATTAAGTGAAGTATATTATATCTATTTTTTTTCTCTTTTTAAAAAACTGACTTTTGTGTAGGCAATCTTCTTTTTCATTATTGACTATAGTGGGAATTTTATCATGTAAATGTCTGACTGTGTTAGATTCTAAAGATAAAATTCTATTCTACATGAAAATACAATGATACACTTTGAAATTAATTAAATATATGTGGGGATACACACACATATGAAATGCATATATACATGCATACACATACACAGTCTAATTTATTATTTTAATATATTTATATAGCACATATAAATATTTCTCATTATATCTAGTCCACTATATTTGATGGCCTTGAATTATTTCTTCATGATACAAATCTAAAGTGTCACTCAGACAGTTGAATTTGAAAAGATAGAGCTTGCCCTTGTGTGCTATCAAAATAAGTAACAAACATGAACATATACCGAGTAGTGTCAATGTCTTTTTTATTATTTCAATAATATTTGATTGACATATTTCTTTCTTTCTTTCTTTCTTTCTTTCTTTCTTTCTTTCTTTCTTTCTTTCTTCCTTCCTTCCTTCCTTCCTTCCTTCCTTCCTTCCTTCCTTCCTTCCTTCCTTCCTTTCTTTCTTTCTTTCTTTCTTTCTTTCTTTTCTTTTTTTTTTTTTTGATTTTTCGAGACAGGGTTTCTCTTTGTAGCTTTGCGCCTTTCCTGGAACTCGCTTTGGAGACCAGGCTGGCTTCGAACTCACAGAGATCCGCCTGGCTCTGCCTTCCGAGTGCTGGGATTAAAGGCGTGCGGCGCTGCTGCTGCTGCTGCTGCTGCTGCTGCTGCCGCCGCCGCCGCCGCCGCCGCCGCCGCCGCCACCACCACCACCACCCGGCAATTGGCATATTTCTTATTATAGAGTTCTTGAAGCATGAATAACTCCTCAATATTTTTATGTCATTTCACAATTCAAAACCAATATGGGATGGAGGCATTGCTATTCTGTTTACATGTAGTAGGAATGGATATTCAGAGGGATTAAGTAGCATGATTCAGAGTACCTTGTAGGAATGAGGATGAAGCACAAGTTGTGAAATGTGGTCACTGTTGGAACTTATCCTTGCCTCATCATTCCTTAAAAGATTCAAAGGGCCTAATAATTAATATAACATGAATTCTAAATGGTCTTTTAATAAAAAAATATTCTGGTGCCAAATATTGGGGCAAATACTGAAAGATAAGAGAGACAAAGGCACAAGCCACCCCTTGGACTACTCAGCCTGAACAACTTTCCACAGCCATAAGACTTAAGTCACTGTCTCTTCATGCCCTATATACCTTTCTCCACCCACCCACATCATTTCCTGTCTCAACTTTCCTGGTTCTGGGATTAAAGGTGTGTGCCACCACTGCTTGACTCTGTTTTCTCTCATAGACTGTGTCAATCTCATGTAGTCCAGGGTAGCTTTGAACTCACAGATATCCAGATGGATCTCTGCCTCCCAAGTGCTAAGATTAAAGGTGTGTGCCACCACTGCCTGACTTCTATGTTTAATCTAGTGGCTTGCTCTGTTCTCTGATCTTCAGGCAAATTTATTAGTGTACAAAATATATCACCACAAATCAGACCATCTGTAATAAAAGAAAATGATGTCTAAAGCCCCATGTTGTGGAAAGCTGCACACAGACACAAAGTAATAGCAATGACGCAGGGCAGTAGCTTGAGAAAGGCATAAAAATGATATGTGATGGTAGAATACAAGGAGAGACATTGAACTGACAGAAGAATGGAAGATGTGTGCTTACTTCCAAGCACCTCACTCTATGCCCTGTCCCCTCTGTGGACGACCTTCCATGTTTGAATCTAATGTTGCCTTGGAAATTCAGTTAAACTGCATGGTGGTCTCCAGTTTTCTATTTTAATATTCTCCATCCCAGTAAGTATGGTTACATCTTTCAAACAGCACATTAAATAGCACTTTCATTAGGGGAACCCTCTATGTGACTAGTTCACAGTTGAAGAATCATGAGAATATTTGTGTGTGGGGTGTGTGTGTGGGAATGTGTGTGGGTGTATGTATGTATATGTTTGTGAGTATGTGTGTGTATCTGTTTTGCATATGTGAGTGTATCTATATGTGTATGTGTCTATGTGTATATCTGCATATATGTGTCTCTGTGTGACTGTCTGTATGTCTGTGTGTGTATACACACACACACACACACACACACACACACACACACACATCCCTGTCTTTGACTTCCTCCTGGTATTATATGTGTGATCTGCCTCTCCTGTTTTTTTATAGAAATTCTGGGGAATTGAATGCAGGGCCTGGGTTCTCATGATTGAGCAGTAAACACTTTACTGACCAAACACTCTCCTTAACTCCCCATTGAAGTGCTTTTGAACAACTACTACACTGTTGAGACTAAGACAGGGAATCCACTTCCATTTTATTCTCCCTATAACTGATTCCTAAGCTTCAGATGCTTCATCTGAATAATTTTACTCCTAAACATGCAGTCACTTGTGTGCATTTTAGTTTGTCTTGATCACTTACTTCATGTAAGTATAATACAACTTACTTTTTTTCAATAAAACTTTTTCTGTCAAAACCATTTGGGCATCTATTGGATACCTACTAATAGTGAAAGGTTCTGATTTGAGATTTATGTATTTCTTTGCCAAGTTTAGAAGGTAAATATGGATCTTGATCTTTAAAGCTGAATTCTTAAAAATAACATGTTTGTGTTAAAAAAAATTATCTTGGAAATCCAGGTGTGGTATTTGGGAGCCTGGATCAGGAAGGTGAGGAGCTCAAGGTCAGTCTGGGCTTCACACATAGTGGGATTCTCTTTCAAAAAAATAGTAAAAGCAACAAAAGCTCCTGAGTTGGATTTGGGTAAAATATGTTATACAATGTAACTCCTCTTTTTGCCCCAAAGGACTGTAAATAAATCAAAACACATCCACATGTAATTTTATCCTCTGGTAAGTTTTATACCAAAATTATTTAATATTGAAATGAAAAATTCACTTCTCAGTAATCTCAGAGGATGCAGAGAAGTTTGGTGACATGTTAAAAACCTGAGAATAGAGGAGAAAGGGAAGTAGATCTGAGGTTTTGCTATTTAGCTACTTTCAACTAGACTGTTGATGTCCCTGTGTGTGGTTGCCAAATGGTACACATTCCTAGACAGACTTTCCTTAAGCTGACAGCACGAGAAAGCAAGATTTTCCTTGCAAATATGCTTTATGCCAAATAAGGTGGGTTGGTATGAACATATCCAGGTTAATCTGAAATGATCTTTTCACACATGTCATATAGAATGTGTGTAATTTATAGTAAAATAGAATTATAATAAAAAGAGACAGTATGAACAAACCGAAACAGTATGAAGTATGATAGACCATAGTCTATCACTGTGAAGTTGAGCACAAGAATGAAAATCATGCAAATAATTTGAGGTTTCTAAATATATAGAAGCACACACAGGTTAAGCTACTTATCAGAGCATGAATACTCCTGAGACTGTCACACAAATTTGGTGATCTGTGCAATGTGAATTATGCTATCCAAGAAAAAATTTCCTTCATTTGGTAAATTTTCATTTCTTAAAAATAACCCCATATTATTTTCTACAGCATTTTTTCTTGGAAATATGCACTGTTGCTTTGAAATTACATGACACTAGCATTTCAAACAAACAAGTAGCAAATTAGTGACTTCAAATCTTGCTAAAACCTTTACATTTCTTTGTACTGGAAAATTACTCATTATTTATTTGCTTAATTATATTATGCATTTATTTACTTAGTTATTTATCTTGCTTAGTATTTTGACTGGAAAAAATGAAGTGTTTTTTTTTTTTTTTTTTTTTTTTTTTTTTATGGGAAAGCATTATAAAGATTTTCCTTGACTTCACATGTACAGCAGCCATAGTCCTTTAGCTAAGGGATTGAAAGGTTCCAAGTTTCACTTATTTTCTATCCCTCAGTGACTTACAAAAGCAGTGTTTGGACATTGTTACCCTTCACTCTTCTGAGAGCAAAGACTTGAGGTGGAACACAAAGACACTTGTCTCCTTCTGTTCTCCTGCTTAGGGCTTCAGTTGAGGAAGCCCAAAGAATTGGAATACCCCGTGGTTTTGTCATTGAAGTTACACATCTTGGGTCTCTTCACAGTATGGGCCTTTTAAAAAGAGAATGATCTAGGGAGAGAGAGAGAGAGAGAGAGAGAGAGAGAGAGAGAGAGAGAGAGAGAGAGAGAGAGAGAGGCAGAGACACACAGAGGCAGAGAGAGATAGAGAGAGACAGAGACAGAGAGTGAGAATGAGAGTATGAGTTCCTATTAGGTTTCTGATAATATCACACTGGTTAATGTTCTATTGGTCAAATAAGTCACATAGTCCATCCCAGAGTCAGAATGTATAGGCACAGGATCAGGAATCACCATGGAGGATGTTGTGGTATGAATGAGAACAGCCCCCATAGGCTCATAGATTTGAATACTTGGTTACCAGGGAGTGGTGTTATTGGAAAGGATTAGGAGATGTCACCATTTTGGAGGAAGTATGTAACTGAGGGTGTGCTTTGAGGTTTTAAAAAGCTCGTTCCAGAGACCGGCTCCCAGCTCCCATCCTGCCCCCGACTTCCCTTCTGGACCAGAGGTGAGTATCCGGGCCCAACCCGGACCCCATCCCTGGGCACCAGCCACTCCGGGAAGACCTGCCCAACTTGGCCCCAGGTTCTGGCCACCAGGCAGATCCCCTTCTAGCCCCACCAGGAGGGATCACCTTTTCCAAGCCCCCCGGCAGCCCCTGCAATCTCCGTGCCCTGCCCCCACGCCCATCTGCCCAAGACCCCAGCCACTTTCTGAGACTTAGAGACAGGCCCCCAGCTCCCATCCTGCTCCCGACTTCCCTTCTGGACCAGAGAGACTTCCGGTCCAGATAAGAGCTTCCATTCTGCCCCAGAGTTCTCATTTGGACAAGAGAACTCCCATCTGGACAAGAGAGAGAGACTTCCTGAATCTGTCAGCTCTTTCTGAACCAAGTACACTGATAAGACCAAGAAGGAACCACAAGGAGATGGGCAGACGTCAAGGCAGAAGTACATACAACAAAAAGAAGAGCAATACAGCATCACCAGAACCTAGCCCGCATCCAACATCTAGACCTGAACATCAAAAATTGGAAGAAGCAGAAGAAAGTAGCCTTAGGAGTAACATCATGAAGAAGTTAGAGGCTTGTGTAGAGGAAAAGACAAGAAAATTGGAAGAACGCTGTAAACAACTAGAGGAAAGGGCAAACAATTAGAAGAAAACAATAAAGTCCTGGAAGAAAACAATAAAGTACTGGAAGAAAACAATAAAGTCCTGCAAGAAAACAATAAAGTCCTGCAAGAAAACAATAAAGTCCTGGAAGAAAACAATAAAGTACTGAAAGAAAATTATGAAAAAGCAATGAAACAAATAAAGGAAACAGTCCAAGACCAGAAAAGGGAAATTGAAAAAATAAAGAAGACACAAACAGAGTAAAAGATCGGGAACTTCAGATGCAAGTATAACCAACAGAATGCAAGAGATGGAAGAGAGGATCTCTGGCATTGAAGATACAGTAGAAGAAATAGTTTCATCAGTCGAAGGAAACACTAAAGCCAACAAAGTCATGAACCAAAATATCCAAGAAATTTGGGACACCATGAAAAGACCAAACCTACGAATTATAGGGATAGAAGAAGGTGAAGAATACCAACTCAAAGGCACAGAAAATATATTCAACAAAATTATAGAAGAAAACTTTCCCAACTTAAAGAAGGAAATGCCTATGAAGATACAAGAAGCCTATAGAACACCAAACAGACTAGATCCCCAAAAAAGTCCCTCGACACATAATAATTAAACAACTAAATGTACAGAATAAAGAAAGAATATTAAGAGCAGCAAAGGAAAAAGGCCAAGTGACCTATAAAGGTAAGCCCATCAGAATAACACCCGATTTCTCAATGGAGACTTTGAAAGTCAGAAGGACCTGGACAGATGTAATGCAGACACTAAGAGACCATGGATGTCAGCCCAGACTAATATACCCAGCAAAACTTTCAATCATCATAGACGGAAGGAACAAGACATTCGAAGACAAAGCCAGATTTAAACAATACCTATCCACAAACCCAGCCCTACAGAAAGCACTAGAAGGAAAATGCCAACCGAGGGAAGTCAGATACACACTCGAAAACACAGGCAATAGATAAAGCCACAACAGTAAACCCCAAAGAAGAGAAGTACACACACACTACCACCAAAAATAACAGGGATGAACAATCACTGATCGTTAATATCCCTTAATATCAACGGACTTAATTCACCTATAAAAAGCAGGAGCCATCTTTGTGCTGCATACAAGAAACACATCTCAAATTCAAAGACAGACACTACCTAAGAATAAAAGGCTGGGAAAAGACTTTCCCATCAAATGGTCTTAAGAAACAAGCGGGTGTAGCCATCCTGATATCCAACAAAATAGGCATCAAACTTAAGTCAATCAAAAGAGATCAAGAAGGGCATTACATCCTCATCACAGGAATGATCCACCAAGATGAAGTTTCAATTCTGAACATTTATTCCCCAAACACAAGGGCACCCACATATGTAAAAGAAACATTACTAAAGCTTAAACCACATATAAAACCCCACACATTAATAGTGGGAGATCTCAACACCCCACTTTCACCACTGGACACATCTCCCAAATCGAAACTGAACAGAGAAATAAAGGACTTAACTGATATCATGACCCAATTGGACCTAATAGATATCTACAGAACATTCCATCCTAACAAGAAAGAATATACCTTCTTCTCAGCACCCCATGGAACTTTCTCTAAAATCGACCACATACTTGGCCACAAAGCAAATCTCAACAGATACAAAACAACTGGAATAACCTCCTGTGTTCTATCAGACCACCATGGTTCAAAGTTAGATTTCAACAACAGCAAAAACTACAGAAAACCTACAATCTCATGGAAACTGAATAATGCTCAACTGAATCACCAATGGGTTAAGGAAGAAATAAAGAAAGGAATTAAAGACTTCCTAGAGATCAATGAAAATGAAGACACCACATACCCAAACTTATGGGACACTATGAAAGCAGTGCTAAGAGGGAAATTCATAGCACTAAATGCCCACATAAAGAAGTTGGGGAAATCCCACACTAGTGACTTAACAGCACACCTGAAAGCTCTAGAACAAGAAGAAGCAAAGTCTCCCAGGAAGAATAGAAGCCAGGAAATTATCAAAGTGAGAGGTAAGATTAATAAATTAGAAACTAAGAGAATAATACAAAAATTAATGAAACAAAGAGTTGGTTCTTTGAGAAAATCAACAAGATAGACAAGCCCTTATCCAAACTAACCAAAAGACACAGAGAGAGAGAATCCAAGTCAACAAAATCAGAAATGAAAAGGAGGACATAACAGACATTGAGGAAATCCAGAGAATTATAAGGTCATATTTCAAAAACCTCTACTCCACAAAACTGGAAAACCTAAAAGAAATGGACATTTTTCTGGATAGGTACCACATACCTAAGTTAAATCAAGACCAGATAAACTATTTAAATAGTCCAATAAAACCTAAGGAAATAGAAACAGTCATTAAAAGTCTCCCAACCAAAAAAAGCCCAGGACCAGATGGTTTCAGCACAGAATTCTACCAGATCTTCAAAGAAGAGTTAATACCAATACTCTCTAAATTGTTTCACATAGTAGAAACAGAAGGAACATTACCAAACTCCTTCTATGAGGCTACAATTACCCTGATTCCTAAACCAAACAAGGATGCAACAAAGAAAGAGAACTACAGACCGATCTCCCTCATGAGCATTGATGCAAAAATACTCAATAAAATACTGGCAAACAGACTCCAAGAACACATCAGAACAGTTATCTACCATGATCAAGTAGGCTTCATCCCAGGGATGCAAGGGTGATTCAACATATGAAAGTCCATCAATGTAATACACCATATAAACAAATTCAAAGAAAAAAAACCACATGATCATCTCACTAGATGCAGAAAAGGCATTTGACAAAATCCAACACCCCTTCATGATAAAAGTCTTGGAGCGATCACGAATACAGGGAACATACCTAATCATAATAAAGGCAATTTACAGCAAGCCAACAGCCAACATCAAATTAAATGGAGAGAAACTCAAAGCAATTCCACTAAAATCAGGAACGAGGCAAGGCTGTCCACTCTCCCCATACTTATTCAATATAGTACTTGAAGTTCTAGCCAGAGCAATAAGACAACATAAGGAGATTAAGGGGATACAAATTGGAAAGGAAGAAGTCAAGCTTTCCCTATTTGCAGATGACATGATAGTATACTTGAGTGACCCCAAAGATTCCACCCAGAAATTGATAAAGCTTATAAACACCTTCAGCAACATAGCAGGATACAAGATCAACTCAAAAAAATCAGTAGCCTTCCTATATACAATGGACAAAGAAGCTGAGAAGGCAATTAGAGATACATCACCCTTTACAATAGCCAAAAATGACATAAAATACCTTGGGGTAACACTAACCAAGCAAGTGAAGGACCTATATGACAAGAACTTTAAGTCCCTGAAAAAAGAAATTGAAGAAGATGTCAGAAAATGGAAAGATCTCCCATGCTCATGGATAGGCAGGGTTAACATAGTAAAAATGGCAATCTTACCAAAAGCAATCTATAGATTCAATGCAATCCCCATCAAAATACCAACACAATTCTTCACAGACCTGGAAAGAATAATATTCAACTTCATATGGAAAAACAAAAAACCCAGGATAGCCAAAAGAATCCTGTACAATAAAATAACCTCTGCAGTCATCACAATCCCTGACTTCAAGCTCTACTATAGAGCTACAGTAATAAAAACAGCTTGGTATTGGCATAAAAACTGACATGTGGACCAATGGAATCGAATTGAAGACCCTGACATTAACCCACACACCTATGAATATAATATTTTTGACAAAGAAGCCAAAAGTGTACAATGGAAAAAAGAAAGCATCTTCAACAAATGGTGCTGGCATAACTGGATATCAACGTGTAGAAGGCTGCAAATAGATCCATATCTGTCATCGTGCACAAAACTTAAGTCCAAGTGGATCAAGGACCTCAACATAAATCCAGCTACTCTGAACCTGCTAGAAGAGAAAGTAGGAAGTAGTCTTGAACACATTGGCATAGGAGATCACTTCCTAAATATAACACCGGTAGCACAGACACTGATACAAACAATCAATCAATGGGACCTCTTGAAACTGAGAAGCTTTTGTAGAGCAAAGGATACGGTCAACAAGGCAAAGCGACAGCCTACAGAATGGGAAAAGATCTTCACCAACCCCACATGTGACAGAGGACTGATATCCAGAATATATAAGGAACTCAAGAAATTAGACATCAAAACAACCAACAGTCCAATTGAGAAATGGGCTTTAGAATTAAACAGAGAATTCTCAACAGAGGAAACTCAAATGGCTGAAAGACATTTAAGGAATTGCTCAACATCCCTAATCATCAGGGAAATGCAAATCAAAACAACTCTGAGATACCACCTTATGCCTGTCAGAATGGCTAAGATCAAAATCACTGAAGACACTTTATGCTAGAGAGGATGTGGAACTGGGGGAACTCTCCTCCACTGCTGGTGGGAATGCAAGCTTGTACAACCACTTTGGAAATCAATATGGCACTTTCTTAGAAAATTGGGAATCAATCTCCCCCAAGATCCAGCTATAGCACTCCTGGGCATATACCCAAGAAATGCTCAATCATACCACAAGAGCACTTGCTCAGCTATGTTCATAACGGCATTGTTTGTAATAGCCAGAACCTGGAAACAACCTAGATGCCCATCAACGGAAGAATGGATGGAAAAAATGTGGTACATATACACAATGGAGTACTACTCAGCAGAGAAAAACAATGAAAGCATGAAATTTGCAGGCAAATGGATGGATCTAGAAAAAATCATCCTGAGTGAGGCAACCCAGACTCAGAAAGACAAATATGGTATGTACTCACTCATAGGAAGATGCTAGATGTGGAACAAAGATGACTGGACTGCTACTCACATCACCAGTGAGGCTACCTGGAAAACGGGACCGCAAGAAAGACATGGAGAAATGGATGAGATCTACATGAACAGCCTGGACATGAGTGGGAGCAATGAAGGGCGAGGGTCGAGGAAAAGAGAGTGGGAGATCCTAGCTGGATCAAGAAAATAGAGGAAGAACAAGGAATAGGAGACAATGGTAAATGAAGACCACATGAGAAAAGGAAGAAACAAAGAGCTAAAGAGGCCCACAGAAATCCACAAAGATACCCCCACAAAAGTGAGAAAGAGGAGGGTTTATATGAGCGAGAATTGTTAAAACCAAGGTTGGATGAAGCACAGGGACAAATAACCAAATGAATGGAAACACATGAACTATGAACCAAAGACTGAGGGGCCTCCAACTGGATCAGGCCCTCTGAATAGGTGAGACAGTCGATTGGCTTGATCTGTTTGGGAGGCATCTAGGCAGTGGTACCAGGTCCTGGGGTCGTTGCATGAGTTAGCTGTTTTAAACCTGGGACTTTTGTAGGGACGCTTGGCTCAATCTGGGAGGAGGGGACTGAACCTGCCTGGATTGAGTCTATCAGGTTGATCTCAGTCCTTGGGGGAGACCTTGATCTGGAGGAGGTGGGAATGGGGGGTGGACTGGGGGAATGGGAGGGGGGCAGGAAGGGAGAGAACAAGGGAATCTGTGGCTATTATGTAGAACTGAATAGTATTGTAAAATAAATTTAAAAAAAAAAGAAGTTAAAAAAAAAACTCGTTCCAAGCCCAGAGTCTCTTTTCCTGCTGCCTACTGATGTGATGTAGAATTCTCAGCTATATCTCCAGCACCATCTCTGCCTGTGTTCCTCCACACTCCGCACCCTGATGACAATAGATTCAACCTCTGAAACTGTAAGCAAGCCCTAATTAAATGTTTTCCTTTATAAGAGTTGTCATGATCATGATGTCTCTTCACAGCACTGTAACACTGAATAAGGCAGAGGACCACAAATGTAACATGCTACATCAAATTTTATATAAGCCTCTTCCCAAAAATCTTCTGAAAACTCTAGCTTTAGTTGGAACAATTTCTTTCAATCTATACAACTACAACACTTTTTAATTTATTAAAAGATAGTGGTGTATTAGATTATTTGAAGATTGTAGTGCTGGTAGTCTTCTTGAAGATTCCTGAGTTCATACTCTGGCATGGACAAAGAATTGAACTCCTGGGGAAGACAGAAGACCAAGCTACAGAGAATGGGCAAGACTCAATGTAGCTAGAGTTTTCCTGCCTTGCCTGGCTAGCTCAATCGGTAGAGCATGAGACTCTTAATCTCAGGGTCGTGGGTTCGAGCCCCACGTTGGGCGCCAACTCAGTTTTATCATTTTGGGATGAATGGAAGAAGCTTAAGGCTGGAAGCTAGAAAATTGATGCTGGCTTTGGTATTTTGTATTTTGGTCCTCTTCTTCCTCCTTTTCATCCATCATGCCTTCCTTTCATTTCTTCTCACAATGCCTTCTGGGAACAAAAAGCTACCCTCTGAGGGAGTATATCTTTGCTTTCCTTGTCTATCCATGTTCCTCTAACTCTCTTTCACTAAAACATAACTGGTTGCTGTGTAGCATCTTGTGTGGATGAGAAGCAGAGGATGAAGGAGAGGGCAGATGTGCATCCCCACTTCTTTCTAATATATCTCAATAACAACATTATGTTGATGTTACTTGAAGGCCCCAGCTGGGAAACAGTGCTAAGCATACAGCATGCTAGGTATACCAATGTATAGAACCCATCTATTCCTGTTTACATCATGACATTCTCCTGTGTCCTCTAAGTCACCTTTAATTATAGCAATAGAATTAAAACTAAAACATAGTTATTTAATTTAATTATTTAAAGTCCTGTTTGTTGTGTTAGGGAACACTAATAGTTGTTTGAATTAAAAATCTATTTCCTCCGCTGGGCGGTGGTAGCGCACGCCTTTAATCCCAGCACTCGGGAGGCAGAGGCAGGCGGATCTCTGTGAGTTCGAGGCCAGCCTGGGCTACCAAGTGAGCTCCAGGAAAGGCACAAAGCTACACAGAGAAGCCCTGTCTCGAAAAACCAAAAAAAAAAAAAAAAATCTATTTCCTGCCATTGGGAATGAGAAAAACATGGTGTTCCACATTGCTGAGGGAGGTGGGAATGCTAGGGACAGATATCTCCTCAGGACTGACAGGAGGCAAACAACTTGGTCTGCTGGTTCGCCTGCCTTACTGCAAAAGTCCATGGAAAAAGTCACAGGAAAACATGAGGATCTTTGTCTAGAAAATGACACTCTTAATTTACCCACTCTTTCATACTAGAGCACACTATACTTTTTCTTGTGAACATAAAAGTCTTACTATAGATTTATTAGCCAGGAAATTTCTGTGCATATAGCATTGTGGTGTTGAGGAAATTCAACCACAGAATAAAGGGGAGACAAGACTGGTCCATAAGGTGAATATAAAATGGAAAGAACTTACATAACTCAGGATGTTTAAAAGATGCCAGTGTGTCCAACCTTGTGACATTTGTTATGACAGTATCATCTACAAAGTTCATAAAACAACTTTTTAATCAAGTTATTTAAAAAAATGCAAAGCAAAAACATCTCATCTGTAAATGAGTTCACGATTTACTATTGGGATGCATTTAAGGACACCCTCAGCTGCCTGCTGAAGATAAAGAAAGTTTGGAGGACATAAAACATTTTCATGCTAGAATATCCATAAGTTCAGCCTGCTTATGATACTATTGGTTATACATAGACTTTGACATTGCTGTAAAAGTTGAGAGCAGATTTTTGTGAGAAATATGAAGGTCTTTACTTCAACAAAATGTTTCTGCTATATGGCTGTCATCACTGAAATATTCAACATAAATCTATATTTTATACTAAGGTTCATGTACTCCTTCCTACAGAATATCATGCTTGTCAAAATTGCATTGCTGAATAGGGATGTATAAAATCACTTCAGCCATCCTGGCATGACTTATGGGAAATACAATACCTCCTGTAGTTTATAACTAATCCCATCATAGTTTCTATCTTTGTCTGGCTTATTTTATTTGGCATACTGCCCTATTCCATATTATTGCAAATAACAATTTATTATTAAACTGATAATTATTACATTCTATATATAACATATATACATATAAATATATACATATATAGAGATCTAGCATGAAATAAATGTACATGTACTACACATAAAGATTATCACATTATCTTTATTAGTCTAGTGACAGACAGCTAGACTGATTCCATTTCTTGTCTATTGTGAATGAGTGAATTTAGTAGTGTAAATTATTTTTTTAACAAAGCATACTAATTTAATTTTTTGGATATCCAGAAGTGAAACTGTTAAATTGTGTGGTAGTTTTAATTTCATAAACTACATTTTATTTACTTATTATGTGTGTGTGTGTATTCATGTATTATAAGCATAAATATAGAAGGAATAGGAAAACTTGCAGGAGTCTGTTCTCTCCTCCCATCACATGACTGAGGTAGGCGGCACTCCTGGGGACAGATATCTCCTCAGGACTTACAGGCGGCAAACTACTTGGTTTGCTGGTTCCCCTGCCTTACTGCAAAAGTCCATGGAAAAGGTCACAGGAAAACAGTGCCATCAGTCTTGGCAACAATCACTCTACCCACTGAGACATCTCACAGGCCCTGGTCTTAACTTGTAAAGAAGCTTCCATACTGTTTTCTATATTGACTGTGCTAATTTATGTTGCCATGAATGGTACTTTTCTTTCCACATTCTGACAAACACAAACTTTTTTTCACTTTAATAACCTCAAATCTTACTGAAGTGTGAAGTTATCCCTTTGCAGTTTTGATTTGTACTTCCTGATGATTAGTGATGTTGAACATTTTCTGACACTTTTTTTAGCCCTTTTTATATCCTTTTGAACATGCATTAGTCTCTTGAGAAAGCTTCATCCACATCCTCTGTTCATTTTATAGGTGGAATTTTTCTCTTTCTATATATTTGAGATCCTGTTATGCCTTGAATATTAACTCCCTATCATATTCACGGTTCTCAACTATTTAGATATCTCCTAGTCTACCAGTCATATTTTTCTGTTGTTTTCTTTGTTGAATAGAAGCAGCTTCTTTTTTCTTTTTCAGGAATTACCTTTTTTTTTTTAAATTTTATTTTACAATACCATTCAGTTCTACATATCAGCCACAGGTTCCCCTATTCTCTCCCCTCCCACCCCCTCCCCTTACCCTCAACCTAACCCCCATTCCCACCTCCTCCAGAGCAAGTCCTCCCCCGAGGACTGCGATCAACCTGGTAGACTCAGTCGAGGCAGGTCCAGTCCCTTCCTCCCAGCCTGAGCCAAGTGTCCCTGCATAAGTTCCAGGTTTCAAACAGCCAACTCATGCAAAGAGCACAGGACTTGGTCCCACTGCCTGGTTGCCTCCCAAACTGATCAAGCCAATCAGCTGTCTCACCTATCCAGAGGGCCTGATCCAGCTAGGGGCCCCTCAGCCTTTGGTTCATACTTCATGTGTTTCCATTCATTTGGCTACTTTTTTTAAAATAATTGAGTAAAACTAAAATTTATTATAAGCCATAGTCATCCTAGGGAAATCCATGCTATATATATATAGCCTCTATGGTTATATGGATTGTGGTCTGATTGTTCTTTATTTTATATCTAGAATCCACTTATGAGTGAGTACATACCATGACTGTCTTTCTGGGTTTGGGTTACCTCACTCAGGATGATTTTTTCTAGTTCCATCAATTTGCCTGCAAATTTCATGCTTTCATTGTTTTTCTCTGCTGAGTAGTACTCCATTGTGTATATGTACCACATTTTTTCCATCCATTCTTCCGTTGATGGGCATCGAGGTTGTTTCCAGGTTCTGGCTATTACAAATAGTGCTGCTATGAACATAGCTGAGCATGTATCTTTATGGTATGAATCAGCTTTCCTTGGGTATATGCCCAAGAGTGGGATGGCTGGGTCTTGAGGTAGTTCGATTCCTAATTTTCTGAGAAACTGCTATACTGATTTCCACAGTGGTTGTACAAGTTTACATTCCCACCAACAGTGGAGGAGTGTTCCCTTTGCTCCACATCCTCTCCAACATTGACTGTCATTGGTGTTTTTGATCATAGCCATTCTGACAGGTGTAAGGTGGTATCTCAGAGTCGTTTTGATTTGCATTTCTCTGATGATTAAGGATGTTGATCATTTCTTTAAATGTCTTTCAGCCATTTGTAATTCTTGTTTTTGTGAATTCTCTGTTTAGCTCTTTAGCCCATTTTTTAATTGGACTGTTCAGTATTTTGATGTCTAGTTTCTTGAGTTCTTTATATACTGTGGAGATCAATCCTCTGTCAGATGTGGGGTTGGTGAAGATCTTTTCCCATTCTGTTGGTTGTCTTTTTGTCTTATTGACTGTGTCTTTTGCCCTGCAAAAGCTTCTCAATTTTGAGAGGTCCCATTTATTAATTGTTGTGCTCAGGGTCTGTGCTGTCGGTGTTTTATTTAGGAAATGGTCTCTGGTGCCAATGCATTCAAGAGTGCTTCCTACATTCTTTTCTATTAAGTTTAGTGTAACTGCATTTATGCTCAGGTTTTTGATCCACTTGGACTTGAGTTTTGTGCATGGTGACAGATATGGATCTATTTGTAATCTTTTACATATTGACATCCAGTTATGACAGCACCATTTGTTGAAGATACTTTCTTTTTTCCATTGTATAGTTTTGTCTCCTTTGTCAAAAACCAGGTGTTCATATGTGCATGGATTAATGTCAGGGTCTTCAATTCGATTCCATCGCTCCGTATGTCGGTTTTTATACCAGTACCAAGCTGTTTTTATTACTATAGCTCTATAGTAGAGTTTGAGGTCAGGGATGGTGATGCCTCCAAAAGTTACTTTATCATATAGGATTCTTTTATTTATCCTGGGTCTTTTGTTTTTCCATATGAAGTTGAGTATTTTTCTTTCCAAGTCTATGAAGAATTGTGTTGGGATTTTGATGGGGATTGCATTGAATCTGTAGATTGCTTTTGGTAAGATTGCCATTTTTACTATGTTAATCCTACCTATTCATGAGCATGGGAGATCCTTCCATTTTCTGACATCTTCTTCAATTTCTTTCTTTAGAGATTTAAAGTTCTTGTCAAAAAGGTCCTTCACTTGTTTAGTTAGTGTTATCCCAAGATATTTTATATTATTTGTGGCTATTGTAAAGGGTGATGTTTCTCTGACTTCTTTCTCAGCCCTTTTATCATTTGTGTATAGGAGGGCTACTGATTTTTTTGAGTTGATCTTGTATCCTGCCACTTTGCTGAAGGAGTTTATCAGCTGTAGGAGTTCCCTGGTAGAGTTTTTGGGGTCACTTATGTATACTATCATATCATCTCCAAATAGTGAAAGTTTGACTTCTTCCTTACCAATTTGTATCCCTTTGATCTCCTTTTGTCGTCTTATTGCTCTAGCTAGAACTTCTAGTACTATATTGAATAAATATGGGGAGAGTGGACAGCCTTGTCTTGTTCCTGAATTTAGTGGTATCGCTTTGAGTTTCTCTCCATTTAATTTGATGTTTGCTGTTGGCTTGCTATAAATTGCTTTTATTATGTTTGGAAATGTTCCTTGTATTCCTGATCTTTCTAAGACCTTTAACATGAAGGGGTGTTGGATTTTGTCAAAGGTATTTTCAGCATCTAAGGAGATGATCATGTGGTTTTTTCTTTCAGTTTGTTTATATGGTGTATTACATTGACAGATTTTCGTATGTTGAACCATCCTTGCATCCCTGGGATGAATCCTACTTGGTCGTGATGGATGATTGTTTTGATGTATTCTTGGATTCGGTTTGCCAATATTTTGTTGAGTATTTTTGCATCAATGTTCATGAGGGAGATTGGTCTGTAGTTCTCTTTCTTTGTTGCATCTTTGTGTGGTTTGGGTATCAGGGTAATTGTAGCCTCATAAAAAGAGTTTGGTAGTGTCCCTTCTGCTTCTATTGTGTGGAACACTTTGAAGAGTATTGGTATTAGTTCTTCTTTGAAAGTCTGGTAGAATTCTGGACTGAATCCATCTGGTCCTGGGTTTTTTTGGTTGGGAGACTTTTGATGACTGTTTCTATTTCTTTAGGGGTTATTGGTCTATTTAAATGGTTTATCTGGTCTTGATTTAATTTTGGTATGTGGTATTTATCCAGAAAATTGTCCATTTATTCCTGGTTTTCCATTTTTGTGGAGTACAGATTTTTGAAGTATGATCTGATGATTCTCTGGATTTCCTCATTGTCTGTTGTTATGTCTCCCTTTTCATTTCTGATTTTGTGAATTTGGGTGCTCTCTCTTTGCCTTTTGGTTAATTTGGCTAGGGGTTTGTCTATCTTGTTGATTTTTTTCAAAGAACTAACTCTTTGTTTCATTGATTTTTTGTATTGTTCTCTTGTTTTCTATTTCGTTGATTTCAGCCCTCAATTTGATTATTTCCTGACGTCTATTTCTCCTGGGTGAGTTTGTTTCTTTTTGTTCTAGTGCTTTCAGTTGTGCTATTAATTCGTTGGTATGAGATTGCTCCATCTTCCTTATGTGTACATTTAGAGCTATGAATTTTCCTCTTAGCACTGCTTTCATAGTGTCCCATAAGTTTGGGTATGTTGTACTCTCATTTTCATTGAATTCTAGGAAATCTTTAATTTCTTTCTTTATTTCTTCCTTGACCCATTGATGGTTCAGGTGGGCATTATTCAGTTTCCATGAGTTTGTGGGTTTTCTATAATTTTTGTTGTTGCTGAGGTCTAACTTTAAGGCATGGTGGTCTGATAAGATACAGGAGGTTATTCCAATTTTTTTTTTTTTTTTTGTATCTGTTGAGATTTGTTTTGTGGCCAAGCATGTGGTCAATTTTTGAGAAGGTTCCATGGGGTGCTGAGAAGAAGGTATATTCTTTTGTGTTAGGATGGAATGTTCTGTAGATATCTATTAGGTCCATTTGAGTCATAGCATCTGTTAGGTCCTTTATTTCTTTGTTAAGTTTCAGTCTGGTAGATCTGTCTTTTGGTGAGAATGGTGTGTTAAAATCTCCCACTACTAACGTGTGGGGTTTGATGTGCGTTTTAAACTGTAGTAGTGTTTCTTTTATGAATGTGGGTGCTTTTGTATTTGGAGCATAAATGTTTAGAATCGAGACTTCATCTTGGTGGATTTTTCCCGTGATAAATATGTAATGTCCATCCTGATCTCTTTTGATTGATTTTAGTTTGGTCTATTTTATTAGATATTAGGATAGCTACACCAGCTTGTTTCTTAGGTCCATTTGTTTGGAAAGCCTTTCCCCAGCCCTTTACTCGGAGGTAGTGTCTGTCTTTGAAGTTAAGGTGTGTTTCTTGTATGCAGCAGATGAATGGGTCCTGTTTTCTTATCCATTCTGTTAGTCTGCCGCCGGGCCTGAATGTCCCTGTTGGCCGCTGCCGCCGGGCCTGTCTACTTCTGCGGGCCCGCCGCTGTGCCCATTTACTTCTGCGTGCCTCCCTAGAAACAGCTTCTTAATCCCATGTGTTACATATACTTTTGTTCCCTGTGTTTTAGAGATTATTTCTAAGAAAATATTTGCTCACCTACTACAAGGAAGCTTTCCTTTTTGTTTTCTTCTTGTATTTTCTCAATTTGGGCACTTGTATTTTGTTGTCAATAAATTTTGAACTGATTGTGTCCTGTGGTTTGAAATAAGGCTCTATGTTCTTCTTTATGTGGGTATTTATTATTGATAAGATTAATTTTACCTTGTGTGTTCTTGTCAAACCTGTCAAAGATCAATTGACCACAGAATCATGAATTCATTTCTGGGTTCTGTTTCACTGGGCTCATTTTTACAGATACTTTGTTGGTTTTATTATTAGGCCTATTTAGCAAGTATATAAAGTCCATTGCACAATGTCTCCAGATTTATTAATTATTTTTGGCTGTTCATACTCTTTAATATCATATAGGAATTTTAGAGCTCCATTTTCTAGTTATGCAAAATTCACTTTGGCATGTTAGTAGGGATTTTATTGCATCTGCAGATCAATTTGTGCTATTTGGATATTTTCATAGTATGACTTATTATAATTCAAGAAAACCCAGGAATTCAAATGATGTCTAAATCAAAATATGTGTGAGCTTAGACACATAGCCTTATTTATGAACTTTTGAAAGAGTTTAGAAAGATTAACATTGATTTTAAATGTTTGGAGGAATTTGTTAGTGAAAACATCAAGTTTTAGTATTCTTTTTAGTGAAAAATTTTTGATTGTTGAATCAATCATATCATTTGTCTGCTCAGATTTTATTCTTCACAATTCAGTTCTAGTAGATCATATGTGTTTTGTGAATTTACTCATTTCAAGTATTAAAGTTGTTGATATGTACATTTTCATGGTAAAGTTTCTATTCTTTGTCATTCAGTGGTATTTCTCTTTTACTTGTATATTTTATTTGAGTGTTCAACTTTTTCTTTTTTTGTCATTCAGTAAGGAATATTTATTTAGAAAATATATTAACATGCTTAGATAGAAAAATGAAATTATGTAAATCTAGAGCTCAGGAGAGACGTTATAAAATTATTATCACAGCTAACAATATTCTGATTATTAAGACATGCTATAGCTGTAAAATATAAAATTCCTTGGAGACAGTTTTGTTCATGTTGTTTTCTTCATTACAGTTCACTAAAGGGCATGTGTTCAACTTTTTCTTAATCTAACTGATAGTTTAAATTTGTTGTTATTTTCATGGAACCTAATTCTCCTGTTTTCTTTGTTTCTTCTCTGAGCATTTCCATTTCTTTCCCCTCATTGCTACCAGGACCCGGTCTTATTGCTCTCATTCCATAAGGTGTAAATTTAGAGGTTTTCTTTGAGATTTCCCTTTTCCTTACTGAAGGCATTTGTAGTAGATAACTTCCTCTAAAACACACTGTTGTGGCAGTCCACAGACTTTGGCCTATTGAATTTTCTTCAAGATTTATTTTACTTGTATTTATGTCTGTGTGAACATGCTAGTGCAGGTGCCCACAGAAGCCAGAAGAGGGCATCAGATTCCCTGGAGCTGGATTTACAGATAATTTTGAGCCACTGAACATGGGTGCTTAAAACCAAACCCTGGTCCTCTACAAGAGCAGCATCATATGAAGTGGTATGCTGGGTGAGGGGGAGAGGCCAGGAAGCATCTGCATTTGAAGCAAACGTCAAAGATGAAGTGGAGTCTAGTTCTTCAAGTGTGTAGTCTCAGCTACTTTGGAGGTCACAGGAGGAGAATCATCTGCTCAGAGTCTGCATGGGCTACAGAGTGAGTTCAAGGCCAGCTTAGGCTACTTAAGGAGAAGTATCTCAACACTGAAAGTACCAAATATGGCAGGGATATAACGCTGTGTTGGAGCACTTGCCTTGCTTTTGTGAAGCCTTAACTTCAATCTTAGCTCAGCACAGTGAGGATAAAACTGGATGCAGGTGGGAGCAGCTAACAAGTGACCTAAAGCAGGCACAGATGGCAAACTCTAAGCCTACTGACAATGACCTGCTTCATTTCAAACCTTACTATATTCAGTGTCAACACCTAGAATTTAGGAAACTTAACTTTCTACCTAATTGTCTGTGGATATATCACAATGTCAGCTAATTTTTGGAATTATGAATGTTTATTAGGTAAATGAATAAGTGAGTACATGTAAAATGAAGATGCCTTCTGATAAGTTAGGTAATGATATGGTTAGGCACTGTGCTATGGTTCATTTTATAAATAATCGAGGTGATGCTTAGTTTAGGCTTGTGGTAGTGATAAGAAATGAAGGAAGTGGGCTATCATATCTAAACACTCTGTGTCTTACTGTTAACTATTAACACTTAGAGATACATGTAAAAATTTCCTGAAGTCTGCAAGGTGATAAGTTGCTGTCTGCTTCTCTCATTTATATTCCCTCTCTGATTTATTTGTTTTTATAAAATTCTTGTCACTTCCCTGAAATGAATCTAGTTCTCTTGCACTGCTCACTTCTTTGATAATTTTTTTGATAACTGGAGTCTTAAAATATCTATTTGAAGTGCAAAACCAGACAGACAAGTGAGGCAGCTATCTGAACATTTCAGGATGTTTGGACCTGGCTTGTTGTAAAATGCAATTACCAAGATAAACCCCTCAATTTTTATTTCAAACATTATGCTTGTTTATGATATTATACCAGTCATTCAGCTCTTGCTTATTTCCTATTATCTTTCTAAGCTGAACACAACACAACACAACACACACACACACACACACACACACACACACACAGAATTTTTTTCAAATGTAAGATTTTTATTAATTATAGACTTATTGGTTTTTCATCGTCTGGTGAGTATGGATACTTAATGAACATGCCTAATTTGATCCTCTTATACGTAATGATTGGATATATGCTAAATATGTTTTTTTTTTCATTTGGGACAAATAGCTTCTGTGTAACATACAGCTAATTTTAACCATAGAGCAAAAGGAGTTGACTGCTTGCAGCATACCCAGCCCCGTGATGTTTACATTTGGAGCATAGATTTCAGAATAACCCCAAACTTTCTTCACCAATTGGGTCCAATGAGGTCAGGATTGCTGGAAGCCTGAACACAGCCTTTGATGTCACCGTGGTGGGCTGCATCCAAGCCTGCTAATGACAGACCAGCTGCCTTTGGGTTTTGGACATCACTACATGCCATGAGACCTCTGGTTACAGTGCCATGTGTTAGTTAATAATCTACTTCATTAACTTTTGAGCCAGATTTGTTCCTTCTCACATTCAGCATGCAAGTTATTAGTGTAGTTTTTAAGGCTCAAGTAGTTTCAAATAAAAACTAAAACTAAATGTGAATATTTAGAGTTATAAATCAATTGCCAGAAGCAGGGCAGGCATAGTTTCATTTCTAATAATACATGTCACACATCTCATCTTCTATTTGCTAAGGAAAATCTGATTTTACTGGGGGAGACTATGAAAGAGAAGTGAACAAAAGAGACAGAATGCGTGTGGTGACTCAGGATAGCATGACACCTGCAGAAATCACATGAGCTTTAGGAAATTCATAATAGGAGTGGGATTTGCTTCCCCGATGCAGAGCCATCTTGTCTTAGCACAGTAACAAGAATAGAAAGCTAGTTAATGCCCCATCTCCCTGCCCCTCCTCCTGTGCTGTCACCATGTATCCTCATCTTGGGAGCACAGTGGCAGGATATTTTAATCTTCTTCTTTTCTTGGTTCGTTTAATAACAGCTGGCAGTAGATACTATTTTGGCTACCTGGGTCTATCAACCTGTGTCAGTCACTAGTGCCAGCACTCACAAAGCAATCACTTAACCAGACATCTCATCGCTAGTTGGTCAAAATAAAGGATCTTTCTAATTTAGAATAAATTAGCTCTTGAGGGAATTGGCTGTTTAAAAAGACAACTACCTTGCCCCTTAAATACACATATGCATACACACCTCTTTTCAGTTACTTCTCTTGCTCTTGGGTTCACAGTTAAATGGCAGCATTGGAGGGCAAAAAGGGATAATAAAAATATCACATAGGAAAAGTCTTGAATGAGAGAGTATAGCTTGAAACTGGCAATCACACAGCATCTCTGGCCAATACTTACAGAAGCCTGGGTTTTACAGGTCAAGGAGTCATTGCTGTAGATTAGACACAGTAACAGAACAGGGACAGTCTCCTGCAACATATTCACTCTGAATCTTAGCATGGTAAGAAAAACAATATGTACACCTCTGTCTCTAAAAACAAGATGGATGTGAGCTTTGAAGGGTTAACTGGGGCACACATTTCAAAATATTGACTTAATATTCCATCATAGTTTACCAACAAAAATGACAACAATGGATACCTGGACATAATGGTCCATACCTGTAATCCTAACATTAGGACTGCTGAGGCAAGAGAATTACGCTAAGTTCCAGACCATTCTGCTTTACACAGTGAATTTCAGCTCAGCCACAATTATAGAAAGAGACTCTATCTGAAAACAAATAAAACAAAATATCACAATGACTGTCACACAAAGTTGATAATGCTTTTATAAGGAGATATGCAAAGTACAGCCCAGCTGTACTTAAAATTGTCACATTGATATGAGAAACCCTCTGATTAGCCATGCTCTCAGACTAGGCTCCAAGATGTCCATTTGCATAGCCCTTTACAATTAAATATGACTGCATATTAATTGTGAAGTATTTAGGAAAGAAAACATGGGGCAGGGGGTGGGCATACTCTCTAAGCCTGGCTGGGCTCTACTGAATGCAGGAAATGTAGTTGAATTTTGTTTCACCAACACTCTCTCTCTTTGCTGTCTCATTCTCTCCATAACTTTTCCCTCTCTCCTGACTTCTTCTTTTCCTTTTTATCCCTCTCCCTTGTTTTTGCTTTCCCTTTCTTTTTTCTTCACAGTCTTACTTCTTTTTCACTCAAAGTTACTTGATGAAAATTACATATATTATCAGGCATCTTCAAAAAGACATGATATGTGGCTGTAGAGTCATCCTTCTAACTTACACAGAACACTTAGTCACTTCTAATCTTTGGAGAATACTGAAAGTCAATTTTCTTAATAAATAGATCTGCAGAAAGAGATTATCATTCACAGACTTAGAGAAGGTCTTTTGGATTTTCTCTAGCATGGGGAAGAAAATGAAGAAAATACAGGGGGATTTAGCACAGCAATAAGGAGCCAATCCCTTAAGCAGGCATGATGACCCAGGCATGTAATATCAGTACTTGGGAAATTGATGCAGGAAGATTATAAATTGGAGGTCAGCTTGAACGCCATAGAAAGACTATCTCTAACTAGCTAACCAACTAAACAAAGGAGAATAGAGAAGGAGACAGGAGCAGAAGAACAGGAGTTAAAAAGGAACAGGGGTCAGGTTAGGCCAGAGGAGCTGGTCCCTGATACAGTCTTAATGAGAGTCTTGTGTGATTAGTGCTCTGAAGTTCATCAGATTTTCAGAGCTATCTCCAAGGTTGTTCAAAGGACAGATCTTATAAAATTATATATTATTAGATGAAGCCTACCAATAAATCTGGTAAAATCATAGGGAAAGAAGTGTTATCCAGTGGCTGAAGTTTTTCTGTGTCTCGTTTGGCCTGCAGTGAGGACAAATTTCTCTCACCTGCAGGTCCTGCAGTCTCTTGGACCCAAGTAAACACACAGAGGTTTATTACTGACTAGCTCTTTCACTTAAATTAACCCATAATTCTTATTTATGTTTAGCCATGTGGCTTGGTACCTTTTCTCAGTTCTGCCTTCACACCTTGCTTCCTCTATGTCTGGCTGGCAACTCCTGACTCAGCCTTCCTTTTCCCAGAATCCTCCTCATCTGCTTATCATGCCTATTTTTACACACATTGTAAACCATTTAGAGGTTTATTTTATCTGAATCTGTTTTGTTGCAGAGTCAGTAGCCAAGGCTTCAGCTTCTGTTCTAACTACTCTGCAATTTAAAGCAATAGATTCACAATAAGGCATATTCAGATGGAATGAGACTTTAAATGGTTTAATATATATATGTACACCTCTGTCTCTAAAGACAAGATGGATGTGAGCTTTGAAGGGTTAACTGGGTAATACATTTCAAAATAATGACTTAATATTCCATCATAGTTTACCAACAAAAACGACAACAATGGATATAAATATACATTGGCTTGGAAGGGAGAGGAAAACAAATATAGATAGTTATATATAAAGAAATAGAAAGTTTTAAAAAGTAAAGTTAGAGAATGTAAAAGTAATATAAAAAATAAGCCATGTAAAGATGGATATTACACACAGAATCTGGATTGTGTCGTCTTTGATATTTTTAACTGCAGAAAGACATTTGATTGTAAAGGCTTCTCAGTTAAACCAATATGTATATTTTAAAGGTATTTGGACTTCAAAATTTGGATTTAAGGATATGTTGCTTTGGAAAGAAGGCTCTGCTTTTGTTTCCACAGGAAGCAAGAGGCTATGGATTTGCTCCAGGTTAAGATGGATCAGATTTGATCAAGTGAGACCTCCTGAACCTTAACAGATGGTACCTATCAACAAAGGTTATAGCTGATATTCCCAGGACTTGACCAATTTTCTCAGGATCCCTGTTAGACTACCAGAGCCTCCTATCAACAGGAAGTAACCTAAACACTACACCCATATTCCCAAAAAAATGAGTTATGGATATTTGTCTTTGTTTAGATTGTTGGTTACAAGTTGTTATTGGTCATAGTCAATATTTTTCTAAAAGAAGAAAGGGGGATATGATATGGAAATATAGGATATAGGTAAGATAGGATAAAAGGGTGGATTATTGAACCTACTTTTAGAAAGCAACTTGTTTAAAATGTTTTACATTGTTATAGATTTTAGTTTATTGATACAAATTTAAAGTTAAAGTTCAGCTACACTATTCAGCTAAAGATCACATGTAAACACTTTAGAAAGTATATACCATAATGGACAGACAGTAAAGGTCCTTTGCTGTACAGTCCCTATCTATCAGCCATCAGCTCTGCAGCTAGAATAGGTTGGCTTGATCTGAAGAGAATCTCTATGGTATGTCATGACTTCTAAGGGACTCTACTGCTTCATTGCTGAGTTACACTTCTTTGTATGGAGCATGTCTTTCAGGACAGTGGCCCTTAACTTCCTCATGTTATAAAATAATAGTTCTTGCCTCTAAGCAAACCCCCTTTCGTCTTCTATCACTCATTTTAGATTTTTCTCACCTTAGCTACCATCTTAGGTAGTCTGACTCAATGTTCCTCATTCCTCCTAAGTGTGAGTCCTTTGTCACCATGCCCATCTCAGTTCTGAGTGTCACATTTAGGCCAAACGCTAAGCCACCCTTCTGTCTTGTGAGGGTAGTCCTCCCTCCCTCCCTGAAAAGAGTCAAATATACCTGTGAGTAGCCAACTGC
Source organism: Peromyscus leucopus (assembly GCF_004664715.2). Taxonomy (NCBI): domain Eukaryota; kingdom Metazoa; phylum Chordata; class Mammalia; order Rodentia; family Cricetidae; genus Peromyscus; species Peromyscus leucopus. Next base: position 97,779,122 of record NC_051070.1, read on the forward strand.
TCTTTAGCACAGGGTGTCTGGAGTGTCTAACGACAGCTGTTCTTTAAAGTTTCATGAGATGCTTGGTCTGCCCTGATAGAAGAATTCCATTTGGGAACTGGAATCTACCAATGCTCAGAGTCTCGATTTGTGAGGAGGGGAGACACAGGCATCCCCCAACCAGGTTACTGAAAATGGTGTAGATTAAATGGCCCTTATATTCATTCATTCCTAGATTTATGAGACTTAGGTCCTATATCTGAGACCCAAGTAGGAGATAGCAATAGTTGGTTTCCAGTGTCTTTTGGATATAATCTCATCTTTGAGCTGGAGACTCAGGAATGCTTTCAGGGTTATAGAAGGACAGATGAAGAAGGATTTGTTGGGGAAGGTAAAGATTGCCCAGTAGGAGGAGATGCTTTGTATACCCATGAGACCAGAGGCCTAGTGGAGTCCAGTGGGGAAATTCCAATCTGGAAGAGCCCCTCAGAGCTGGTTCCTGGAGTATCTGAGCAGACAGGCCTCAGTATTCCTGCCTTAGGGGAGGCAGTCACATACTGAACAAGGCAGGTGGAAGAAATTCTTGGAGAGATCTGACAGCTGGTGATACTCTAAGGAGCTTGGAAAATAAATCCTTTCCTAAACAGAGAGCATCTCAGTGGTATAAACAGTGTCCCTGCAGCAAAACTAAACCATGATCAATGTCAGTATTTAGAAACAAGCAGTGCAGTGTCATGAGCATTTTACTTGTTTGACTTTCATTTGCCAGTTTTCAATTTTTAATTAAAGCAACCAATTCACATTCCTCTATGAATACAATATTACTCCCACAAGATATTTTTGTATATTGAGATACTGTCCTCTGTCAAATGTCTGAATTAGCCAATTCCAAACATATCCTGCTTGCTTCGGTTTGGAATGGGCTATGTGCTTTGGTTGGCTCACATTCTGGGGAGAATGATTCTGAATACATAAGAAATGACTCTCAAAAACCTGCTGCTAGTATCTGTGTTTGTGTGATTCTACTTCTTGATTTTTGATTCATCCACTGAGGACCAGGATACTCTGGTTACAAGCTTTCAAACAACATGCACAGATCTTACCTTCATGTCCAGTTTTTTTTTTTTTTTTTTTTTTTTAAGTAAATTTATTTTACAACATCATTTAGTTCAACATAATAGCCACAGATTCCCCTGTTCTCCCACTCTCGCCCCCTCCCCCTCCCCCCATCCCACCCCCATTCCCACCTCCTCCAGATCAAGGTCTTCCCCGAGGACCGGGATCGACCTGGTAGACTCAGTCCAGCCAGGACCAGTCCCCCCCTCCCAGACCGAGCCAAGTGTCCCTGCATATGTCCCAGGATTCAAACAGCCAACTCATGCAACAAGCCCAGGACCCGGCACCAACACACGGCTGCCTCCCAAACAGATCAAGCCAAATGACTGTCTCACCCGTTCAGGGGGCCTGATGCAGTTGGGGCCCCTCAGCCTTTGGTTCATAGATCCTGTGCTTCCATTCGTTTGGCTATTTGTCCCTGTGCTTTATCCAACCCTGGCTTCAACAATTCTCACTCATATAAACCCTCTTCTTTCTCACTAATTAGACTCCCAGTGCTCCACCAGGGGCCCAGCCGTGGATGTCTGCATCCAGATTCCTCAGACCTTCCTTGGATGGGGTTTATGGCACAACTAACAGGGTGTCTGGCCATCCCATTACCGGAGTAGGTCAGTTCCTGCCGTCTCTCGTCCATTGCCAGCAGTCTTTTCTGGTGGTATCTTTGTGGATCTCCGTGGGCCTCTGCTTCCTCCCCTTCTCATGTGGTCTTCATTTACCATGGTCTCCTATTCGTTGTTCTCCCTCTCTTTTCTTGATCCAGCTAGGATCTCCCACTCTCTTTCCCTCGACCGTCGCTCTTCATTGTTCCCACTCATGACCAGGCTGTTCATGTAGATCTCATCCATTTCTCCATGTCTTTTTTGGGGTCCCGTTTTCCAGGTAGCCTCACTGGTGATGTGAGTATCAGTTCAGTCATCCTTGTTCCACATCTAGTATCTTCCTATGAGTGGGTACATACCATATTTGTCTTTCTGAGTCTGGGTCACCTCACTCAGGATGATTTTTTCTAGATCCATCCATTTGTCTGCAAACCGTATGATGTCATTGTTTTTCTCTGCTGAGTAGTATTCCATTGTGTATATGTGCCACAATTTATTTATCCATTCTTCAGTTGAAGGGCATCTAGGTTGTTTCCAGGTTTTGGCTATTACAAACAATGCTGATATGAACATAGCTGAGCAAGTGCTCTTGTGGTATGATTGAGCATTTCTTGGGTATATGCCCAAAAGTGGTATAGCTGGATCTTGGGGGAGATTGATTCCCAATTTTCTAAGAAAGCACCATATTGATTTCCAAAGTGGTTGTACAAGCTTGCATTCCCACCAGCAGTGGAGGAGAGTTCCTCTAGCTCCACAACCTCTCCAGCATAAAGTGTCTTCAGTGTTTTTGATCTTAGCCATTCTGACAGGCGTAAGGTGGTATCTCAGAGTTGTTTTGATTTGCATTTCCCTGATGATTAGGGATGTTGAGCAATTCCTTAAATGTCTTTCAGCCATTTGGGTTTCCTCTGTTGAGAATTCTCTGTTTAATTCTAAAGCCCATTTCTCAATTGGACTGTTGGTCGTTTTGATGTCTAATTTCTTGAGTTCCTTATATATTCTGGATATCAGTCCTCTGTCAGATGTGGGGTTGGTGAAGATCTTTTCCCATTCTGTAGGCTGTCGCTTTGCCTTGTTGACCGTATCCTTTGCTCTACAAAAGCTTCTCAGTTTCAGGAGGTCCCATTGATTGATTGTTTGTCTCAGTGTCTGCGCTACTGGTGTTATATTTAGGAAGTGATCTCCTATGCCAATGCATTCAAGATTACTTCCTACTTTCTCTTCTAGCAGGTTTAGAGTAGCTGGATTTATGTTGAGGTCTTTGATCCACTTGGACTTAAGTTTTGTGCACGATGACAGATATGGATCTATTTGCAGCCTTCTACACGTTGATATCCAGTTATGCCAGCACCATTTGTTGAAGATGCTTTCTTTTTTCCATTGTACACTTTTGGCTTCTTTGTCAAAAATTGTATGTCCATAGGTGTGTGGGTTAATGTCAGGGTCTTCAATTCGATTCCATTGGTCCACATGTCGGTTTTTATGCCAATACCAAGCTGTTTTTATTACTGTAGCTCTATAGTAGAGCTTGAAGTTAGGGATTGTGATGCCTCCAGAAGTTGTTTTATTGTACAGGTTTCTTTTAGCTAGTCTGGGTTTTTTGTTTTTCCATATGAAGTTGAGTATTATTCTTTCCAGGTCTGTGAAGAATTGTGTTGGTATTTTGATGGGGATTGCATTGAATCTGTATATTGCTTTTGGTAAGATTGCCATTTTTACTATGTTAACCCTGCCTATCCATGAGCATGGGAGATCTTTCCATTTTCTGACATCTTCTTCAATTTCTTTTTTCAGGGACTTAAAGTTCTTGTCATATAGGTCCTTCACTTGCTTGGTTAGTGCTACCCCAAGGTATTTTATGTCATTTTTGGCTATTGTAAAGGGTGATGTATCTCTAATTGCCTTCTCATCTTCTTTGTCCATTGTATATAGGAAGGCTACTGATTTTTTTGAGTTGATCTTGTATCCTGCTATGTTGCTGAAGGTGTTTATAAGCTTTATCAATTCCTGGGTGGAATCTTTGGGTCACTCAAGTATACTATCATGTCATCTGCAAATAGGGAAAGCTTGACTTCTTCCTTTCCAATTTGTATCCCCTTAATCTCCTTATGTTGTCTTATTGCTCTGGCTAGAACTTCAAGTACTATATTGAATAAGTATGGGGAGAGTGGACAGCCTTGCCTCGTTCCTGATTTTAGTGGAATTGCTTTGAGTTTCTCTCCATTTAATTTGATGTTGGCTGTTGGTTTGCTATATATTGCCTTTATTATGTTTAGGTATGTTCCCCGTATTCCTGATCACTCCAAGACTTTTATCATGAAGGGGTGCTGGATTTTGTCAAATGCCTTTTCTGCATCTAGTGAAATGATCATGTGGTTTTTTTCTTTGAGTTTGTTTATATGATGTATTACGTTGATGGACTTTCGTATGTTGAACCACCCTTGCATCCCTGGGATGAAGCCTACTTGATCATGGTGGATAATTGTTCTGATGTGTTCTTGGAGTCTGTTTGCCAATATTTTATTGAGTATTTTTGCATCAATGTTCATGAGGGAGATCGGTCTGTAGTTCTCTTTCTTTGTTGTATCCTTGTTTGGTTTAGGAATCAGGGTAATTGTAGCCTCATAAAAGGAGTTTGGTAATGTTCCTTCTGTTTCTATTATGTGGAACAATTTAGAGAGTATTGGTATTAACTCTTCTTTGAAGATCTGGTAGAATTCTGGGCTGAAACCATCTGGTCCTGGGCTTTTTTTGGTTGGGAGACTTTTAATGACTGTTTCTATTTCCTTAGGGTTATTGGGCTATTTAAATAGTTTATCTGGTCTTGATTTAACTTAGGTATGTGGTACTTATCCAGAAAAATGTCCATTTCTTTTAGGTTTTCCAGTTTTGTGGAGTAGAGGTTTTTGAAATATGACCTTATAATTCTCTGGATTTCCTCAATGTCTGTTGTTATGTCCCCCTTTTCATTTCTGATTTTGTGGATTTGGATTCTCTCTCTCTGTCTTTTGGTTAGTTTGGATAAGGGCTTGTCTATCTTGTTGATTTTCTCAAAGAACCAACTCTTTGTTTCATTAATTTTTTGTATTATTCTCTTAGTTTCTAATTTATTAATTTCCCCTCTCACTTTGATAATTTCCTGGCGTCTATTCTTCCTGGGAGACTTTGCTTCTTCTTGTTCTAGAGCTTTCAAGTGTGCTGTTAAGTCACTAGTGTGGGATTTCTCCAACTTCTTTATATGGACATTTAGTGCTATGAATTTCCCTCTTAGCACTGCTTTCATAGTGTCCCATAAGTTTGGGTATGTGGTTTCTTCATTTTCATTGATCTCTAGGAAGTCTTTAATTTCTTTCTTTATTTCTTCCTTAACCCATTGGTGATTTAGTTGAGCATTATTCAGTTTCCATGAGATTGTAGGTTTTCTGTAGTTTTTGTTGTTGTTGAGATCTAACTTTAACCCATGGTGGTCTGATAGAACACAGGAGGTTATTCTAATTGTTTTGTATCTGTTGAGATATGCTTTGTGGCCAAGTATGTGGTCAATTTTAGAGAAAGTTCCATGGGGTGCTGAGAAGAAGGTATATTCTTTCTTGTTAGGATGGAATGTTCTGTAGATATCTATTAGGTCCAATTGGGTCATGATATCAGTTAAGTCCTTTATTTCTCTGTTAAGTTTCGATTTGGGAGATCTGTCCAGTGGTGAAAGTGGGGTGTTGAGATCTCCCACTATTAATGTGTGGGGTTTTATATGTGGTTTAAGCTTTAGTAATGTTTCATTTACGTATGTGGGTGCCCTTGTGTTTGGGGCATAAATGTTCAGAATTGAAACTTCATCTTGGTGGATCTTTCCTGTGATGAATATGTAATGTCCTTCTTTATCTCTTTTGATTGATTTTAGTTTGAAGTCTATTTTGTTGGATATCAGTATGGCTACCCCTGCTTGTTTCTTAAGACCATTTGATTGGAAAGTCTTTTCCCAGCCTTTTATTCTTAGGTAGTGTCTGTCTTTGAATTTGAGATGTGTTTCTTGTATGCAGCAGAAAGATGGGTTCTGCTTTCGTATCCATTCTGTAAGTCTATGTCTTTTTATAGGTGAATTAAGTCCGTTGATATTAAGGGATATTAACGACCAGTGATTGTTCATCCCTGTCATTTTTGGTGGTAGTGTGTGTGTACTTCCCTTCTTTGGGTTTACTGTTGTGGCTTTATCTATTGCCTGTGTTTTCGAGTGTGTATCTGACTTCCTTCGGTTGGAATTTTCCTTCTAGTGCTTTCTGTAGGGCTGGGTTTGTGGATAGGTATTGTTTAAATCTGGCTTTGTCTTCGAATGTCTTGTTCCTTCCATCTATGATGATTGAAAGTTTTGCTGGGTATATTAGTCTGGGCTGACATCCATGGTTTCTTAGTGTCTGCATTACATCTGTCCAGGTCCTTCTGGCTTTCAAAGTCTCCATTGAGAAATCGGGTGTTATTCTGATGGGTTTACCTTTATAGGTCACTTGGCCTTTTTCCTTGGCTGCTCTTAATATTCTTTCTTTATTCTGTACATTTAGTTGTTTAATTATTATGTGTCAAGGGGACTTTTTTTGGGGGTCTAGTCTGTTTGGTGTTCAATAGGCTTCTTGTATCTTCATAGGCATTTCCTTCTTTAAGTTGGGAAAGTTTTCTTCTATAATTTTGTTGAATATATTTTCTGTGCCTTTGAGTTGGTATTCTTCACCTTCTTCTATCCCTATAATTCGTAGGTTTGGTCTTTTCATGGTGTCCCAGATTTCTTGGACATTTTGGTTCATGACTTTGTTGGCTTTAGTGTTTCCTTCGACTGATGAAACTATTTCTTCTACTGTATCTTCAATGCCAGAAATCCTCTCTTCCACCTCTTGCATTCTGTTGGTTATACTTGCATCCGAAGTTCCTGATCTTTTACTCAGGGTTTCTATTTCCAGCATTCCCTCTGTTTGTGTCTTCTTTATTTTTTCAATTTCCTTTTTCAGTTCTTGGACTGTTTCCTTTGTTTGTTTCATTGCTTTTTCATGATTTTCTTTCAGTGTTTTATTGTTTTCTTCCAGGACTTTAATGTTTTCTTCCAGGACTTTAATGTTTTCTTCCAGGAATTTATTATTTTCTTGGAGGGCTTTATTGTTTTCTTCTAATTTGTTTGCTCTTTCCTCTAGTTGTTTATAGCGTTCTTCCAATTTCCTTGTCTTTTCCTCTACACAAGCCTCTACCTTCTTCATGAAGTTACTCATAAGGCTACTTTCTTCTGCTTCTTCCAATTTTTGGTGTTCAGGTCTAGATGTTGGAGGCGGGCTAGGTTCTGGTGATGCTGTATTGCTCTTCATTTTGCTGTATGTACTTCTGCCTTGACGTCTGCCCATCTCCTTGTGGTTCTTTCTTCGTCTTATCAGTGTACTTGTTTCAGAAAGAGCTGACAGATTCAGGAAGACTCTCTCTTTTGTCCAAAAGGGAGTTCTCTTGTCCAACTCTCTGGTCCAGAAGGGAAGTCCGGGGCGGGCTCTGGTCCAGAATGGCAATCGGGGGCAGGCTGGGAGCTGGGGCCGGTCTCTAAGTCTCAGGAAGTGGCTGGAGTCACGGGCAGATGGGCGTGGGGCGGGGCGCGGAGATTGCAGGGGCTGCAGGGGGCTTGGAAAAGGGGATCTCTCCCGGTGGGGCTAGAAGGGAGCTGTCCGGTGGCCAGAACCTGGTGCCAAGTTGGGCAGGTCTTCCCGGAGTGGCAGGTGTCCAGGGATGGGGTCCGGGTTGGATCCGGGTACTCACCTCTCTGGACCAGAAGGGAAGTCGGGGGCAGGCTGGGAGCTGGGGCTGGTCTCTAAGTCTCAGGAAGTGGCTGGAGTCGCGGGCAGATGGGCATGGGGGCAGGGCGCGGAGATTGCAGGGGCTGCCGGGGGGCTTGGAAAAGGGGATCCTTCCCGGTGGGGCTCTGGTCCAGAAGGGAAGTCGGGGGCAGGCTGGGAGCTCATGTCCAGTTTTTACAGACTCACTGTTTCTTCTTCTTCTTCTTCTTCTTCTTCTTCTTCTTCTTCTTCTTCTTCTCCTCCTCCTCCTCCTCCTCCTCCTCCTCCTCCTCCTCCTCCTCCTCCTTCGGTAGTGATGGGACCTGAACGCAGGACCTTACACCCACTAGGCAAGTGCTCCACTGCAGAGTTACAGCCACAGCACAAGAGAGGAAAAAATTGTTTGTCTGAATGACTGAATGTTTGAACAAAGATGACCTTTCTTTTCTTGATTAAAATAAGCTGTTCTAAAGGATAAGCAGAGGTCCTCACCAATTTCAAATGAGAAAAGTCTTCCACGGAAGATATGCATTATATACAGGTCACAGAGACTCCAGCCTCCAATCATAGTACTGAAGCATTCACATCAGTTGAGTCATGATTGTGTGCAGTAGACCTCATTGTGTGCCACGAAGGCTGTAAATGCCAAAAGACAGGCTACAGCTGCGAAGTTTGACTTCACATCTGTGCAGAGCGTGTGACGCAGTTTGTGCTTTGGGTTGTAATTGCAGGTATAAGTAGCAATCTGGCCTTGCAGTTTGGCATCTGAACATGCAATTTGCCACTTTATGATTCTGTTCATGCTTGTGCTCAGGTGCAGCAGTAAATGTGCTCTGAGAGGCAGTCACTCAGCCTCTCTGTTCTCTGCACTGCAGACTCCAGCTTGGAGATGAATGAATCTCTTACTGAATTTACCTCTATTGATTATTAAAGTTTGAACATGGTAAGGATTTATATGTTAAAATGACAAACTGTTCTGTTTTAAAGAGCAACATTTTCCAGTGTGTTGTTTTAAGTTCGTTTAGTATATTTAAACCAGTTCTCTTTACATTTTTTTTTTTTAAAAAGCGATTTGAGTTTAACCAGTGTTTTTTGGAAAAAAAATGTAGTTTTCTCCAAAGAAAAAACAAATATGAGAAATAATTTAAGTGGTGCAAATTTATCTGAAGATATTACAAAGAACCTTGACAAAGCAAACTAAGAAATAGCTATTTCATATGATAACAAGCAGGTTGTGTTAGTCAGGATGGAATCACTTACCTGCACACTCATATATGCATGTTTATCCAAACATAGGCATATTCAGCAAGCCCTTAGTATGTGTTCCATTTACCCAAAGGCATATAGCCACTGGTGGAAAATACTTGGGTAAAATTTCATCTATACCTAATATGAAAACATTTTTTCTTAATGTTATTCCCTAAATAATGAGATTTAAAAGTATTTAATATTAGGTCTTAGAAATAATCTAGAGAGGCTGCAATGTGTACTGGGGGGTGTATTCAGGTTATATGCAAATATTGTGACATTTAAATTAACGTTTTGCTACATTTAAATTTATTATTTGTGTATATGCATACATGTGTACACATGTGCCATGACATGTGTGTGGAGATCAGAGGACTACTTGTAGAAGTCTATTTCCTCCTTTCACCATGTGAAACCTACCAACCAAACTCAGGTCCTTAGGCTCGGTTGAAAGTGTCTTTCCCTTTTGTACCATTATTTTGGTCCACTGTGCCATTTTATGTGTCTTGAGTACCCTGGGATTGGGGAAACTAAGTAGAGAAAGTGGATATTCACCAGATCTTATAATCAACCACTTCTATGCTTTCTGGTCTCATATGCTATCTTCTTTGTGCTTGCCATATACAGTTATAATCATTTTGAAGAGTGTTTCTTTATACCTGGTTTCTTCAGAATTTGTAATATAAAGGATTGTTGGATTTTTAAATGTCTTTATCTACTGAGAAATTACATGGCTTCTTATTCCTTTCATTGTTCAGATATATCATATTGATTGAGATGCTTGAAAGGTATTGCTTTAGTTATTTTGCCATAGGGACATACATTACTGATTATTGTTACTTTTTATGCAATAAATCACAAACCTACATTACTGATTATTGTCACATTTTATGCAGTAGCTCACAAGCCTACATTACTGATTTTTGTCATTTTCTATACATTAGATCACATATTTACTTCTATCTAAAATGGTGTATGTACCCTTTGACTGCAGTGTATATCCTACACAGCCCCAATCCTCATCCTTTCCTATGACATGGGTCAAACAATTTTACCTTTCTTGAATAAGCAAAAGCATGTGTCATTTGTTTCTCTGAGCCTAGCTTCTTCAACTCCACAAAATGTTCTCAAGATACATGCATTCAATTTCATTTTTATGTCTCCTTGTCATACTAATTTTATTTTCTTTGGATGTGTAACCAGAAGTCGGAATATGTGGAGCACATAGTTTATATTTGAATATGTGAGCCACCACTTCACCTTTTTATACACTGGTTGTACTAGCTTAATACTTATATTTCCCTTAACAATGTAAAAGAGCTCTTGTGCTGGTTAGTTTCTGTAAACTTGACACAAAATAGTCACCTGGAAAGAGGGGATCTTAATTGGAGTATTACCTCCATCAGAATGCCTTATGGGCGTGTCTAAGGGACAATTTTTTTGATTGGTAATTGATGTAGGAGGGGACAGCCTACTGAGGGGATAGAAACCAAGACCTTATACATACCAGTCAGTCAAGATTGATACAAAGGCCTTTCACATCCTAGAGAAGAACTTCTCCATTGAGCAACATATCCAGCCCTTGATATCTTTTCTTGACATTTTGCTTCCTGATTTTACTTTAGACAGGATGTTGCTGGCCTTGAACTTTCCATTTATCCAAATCTGGCCTTGAATGTATACCCCTGCTTCTATTTTACAGGTGAGGCTGAGATTACATGCATGTATCACCATGACCAGCACCAAAATATTTTGTTCTAATAGAGGTGACCTTTAGTCACTTACAAAACCTTTACACTGTACACATTTCCCACCATTTTTTTTAATGATGTGATTAATGATACGTACATTTATCTCATAATTCTTACTAACTGAGGTGGTTATAATTTTATCCAATGGTTTTGTTTTAATTGGGACAATAAAAGAGAATAAGACCATTGTTCTTTCCTGTTTCAAAGGTTTGACTTCTCCCTCATTTTTGAAAGACAAACCAAGTTAATTCCTTTTGATTGGGAGGCTTTTTTTCTCTGCACTTTCATCCTGCTCATTCATGTCTGCTGAGACATTCCCTGAAAGCCATGTTTTGGAGTCAATGTATATATGTGTTGTATCTTCATATTTTCCCATTCTTTTATTGTCGTTGACATTTGATTAGGATGTATCACAGTGAATTTCATTTCAAGTTGAATTTCCTTTGTGGTCTCTGAGTTTTCTGTTTTTGTATGTTGTCATCTTTTCCAAACTGCCCTATGGGGGATAGTAATAGTAATTTTTGTTTTAAGTATATTCTCTAGGCCCATCTTTCTCTTTTTAAAAGCTCCTCTTACACAAAATTGGATTGCTAGACGGCATCAGTATTTACTTTTCTCATTGTTGACAGGAGGAAGGACTGATTTCTTTATTTGAGCTCATGGTTTGAAGGAATATCAGGTTATTATGTAGGAGAAGGTACAGCGTTGAGACTAGCTCTGTATGTGTCCACTGGGAGTGTAAGTGACTGGCTACATATCATTCCTGACCAGAAACCAGGGAATAGAGCTAGAGACACAGCCAGACCACAACCCTGACAGGCTTGCTGACCCACCTCCACCATCCAGGCCACAATTTCTCAAAGCACCCCTGAGTTCAGAGAGGGCTCTCAAACCCTGAGTTGCTTCATATTTAGACTGTAGCAGTGTCTGATTGTCCCCATAGGCCATCTTTATTCATTACATTTGGTTTTCTTTTTGTTCTTCTGATTTGATTATTTTAAACACACCTTATTCAAGATATTTATATTTTAATTATTTCTTTTTCTTTGTCAATGTTTTGTTGTATTCATAATTTGGTTTACAAATTGTGTTTTCATCTATATTCACATTTTCTTGAAACTCCTTGAATTAAAAATGATTTCTGCCGGGCGGTGGTGGTGCACGCCTTTAATCCCAGCACTCGGGAGGCAGAGGCAGGCGAATCTCTGTGAGTTCGAGGCCAGCCTGGGCTACCAAGTGAGTTCCAGGAAAGGCGCAAAGCTACACAGAGAAACCCTGTCTCGAAAAACCAAAAAAAAAAAAAAAAAAAAAAAATGATTTCTGAATTCTGTCATATTCTGCTCCTTATATTTACTTTTCTTCACTGCCCATCATTGGAGATTCATTATTTCCTTGGAAGACATCATAGGTCCATGGGGTTTTCTTTCTCTTTTTAATTGCCCTTCTGGATGATGGGGGTAATGCTGTGTCATCACATTGATAGCTACACATTTGAGAATTGCACCCTCATTTATCTTTGTATGTGTTCCTTAACTGTAGCAAACCTTTGCTATTTACTGTATTCAGGCTTGTGATGGGAGAGCTTTCAAGAGTCCTAGACAGACAGCTCTGTCATCTTCTTTGCTTATGCTGTTCTCTGAAATTAAATGGAATTAATAGCCATTCTTCATAGCACTGGGAGGCTGCTGGCTGGGCCAGAAAACTGGAGACTTCTTTCAAGTGGGACTTCATTGTCATCTCTGCACTTATCTCTGATAGAGGAAAGCTGTAGCATTTTCCCCCCTTTGGCTGTATGTTACTGTTATTTGATGCCTCGCTGTACAGAGCTTTGTACCAGGCTCCAAGACTAGAGACTGTTTATGTTGCTACAAGGTTGGCAACAACAGCACTTGGGCTTGTTTTGCTGTCCAAACAGGTGTCTAAGCAGAACACCAAGGCATGGTAGGGTCACTGATCAGCAACTGGGCTTGGGTAGAGCCCTCTGTGGTTCATTACTAGCTTCTGCTCTTCTCCAATTCTGGGAAAGACTAACTGAGATTACCAGGCTACATGTGAAATCTGTCTAGAGACTGAGCTGAGGAGATCTATTCAGTGAGTTCCCTATGGAATGCTTGGCTGGTCACCTGGCTGTGTCACCTCTTCTAAGCAGAATGCCAAGAAATCACCAAAATCCATGCATTATTTAGTCTAAATTCTATCATTGTTTATTAGTTCTAACATACTTGTGTGTTGCAGCCCTGTCTCATGAGCTGAGACAGGAAGGAAGCCTGTCTGTCAACACCCCCTGCAAAAAAAAAAAAAAAAAAAAAAAAAAAAAAAAAAAAAAAAAGAAAAGAAAAAAAGAAAAGAAAAGAAAAAGAAAAAGCAAGCCAAAACAAAACAATAAAAAGAAACTCCAAACAATACTAAAGTGAAACAAAACAAAGAACCCAACCCAAACCAAATCAAACAACAACAACAAAACCCAAGAATAGTGGAAAATTTGCAATTCACTTTTTCAGTATAGAAACTGTGTCCCATGGACTTCTTTGAATGGACCTACCAACTCTTTATGCCCTTCAACACAGCTTTCATAGTTTTGAGAGGTCCAAAGATATACCTCAGAGGTACAGTGTTTGCTGAGTGAAAACAAAACACACAAAAACATTCAAAGTATACCTGTTTTTGACCCTTGTTACCTGAGTTGCTTTAGGGGCAGTGTTCTCTCACCTTGCTGATATCATTCTGATGACATTAAGAGTTTTGATATCTTTTCTCATTCTGTAGGCTGTTGTTTTGTCTTATTGATCCACTGTTGGTGGGTGTGCAAACTTGTACAGCCACTTTGGAAATCAGTATGGTGATTTCTCAGAAAATTGGGAATCAATCTTCCTTAAGACCCAGCTATACCACACTTCGGCATATATCCAAAAGATGCTCAATCATACCACAAGGACACATGCTCAACTATGTTCATAGCATCATTATTTGTAATAGCCAGAACCTGGAAACAACCTAGATGCCCCCCAACTGAAGAATGGATTAAGAAAATGTGGTACATATACACAACGGAGTACTACTCAGGAGAGAAAAAACAATGACAGCATGAAATTTGCAGACAAATGGATGGAACTAGAAAATATCATCCTCAGTTAGGTAACCCAGACTCAGAAGGACAAACATGGTATGTACTCACTCATAAGTGCATACTAGATATAAAGCAAAGGATAACCAGACTGCAACCCACAGCTTTAGGGAGGCTAGCTAGCAGGGAGGACCCTAAGAAGGGTGCATGAATTGCCTAGCAAAGAAGAAATAGATGATATCTACTTCAGCAAATGGGGTGAGGGGATTAATGAGAGGGCAATGGATGGGAGATGAGAATATAGGGGAAGAGGGGGTTTGAACTGGAATAGGGACAGAGTGAGAGAGCAAAGGGAGAGAGATACCATGAAAAATGAAGACATCATAGGAATAGGGAGAAACAGAGTGCTAGGGAAGCTCCCAGGAATCCACAAGGATGACCTCATCTTAGACTACTGGCAATAGTCGAAAGGGTGCCTGAACTGGCCTACTCCAGTGATCAGATGGCTAAAAACCCTAAATGTCACCATAGAGCCCTCATCGAGTGACTAATTGAAGCAGATGCAGAGATCCATGGCTGGGTGCCCAGCCAAGCTCTAGGAGTTCAATCAATGAGAGAGAGGAGGGATTCTATGAGCAAGAGACATCAAGATCATGATGGGAAAATGTACAGAGATGACCAGCCAAACTAGTGGAAATGCATAAACAGTGGACCAATAGCTGAGGAGCCCCCATGTTACTGGAGTAAGCCCTCTGGATAGGCAAGACAGTGGTTTAGCTTGAACTGTTTAGCGGGCCTTGAAGCAGTGGGATTGGGACCTGTTTGAGCTGGCTTTTTGGAGCATAGTGTCTATTGTGGGACACTTTGCTCAGCCTCGGTACAAGTAGGAGGGGCTTGGACCTGCCTCAACTGAATGTACCAGACTCTGTTGATTCCCCATGGGAGATCTTGCCTTGGAGGAAGTGGGAATGGGGGTGGGTGGGTTAGGGAGAGAGGTCTGGGGGTGGGAGGAGGGAGGAGAGGGGAATCTGTGGTTGACATGTAAAATTAATGGAAAATCTCTTCATAATAATAAAAGAAAAAGAGTTTTGAGAAGTGTGGGCAAGATTTTATAAGACTGTTCCTGAGCTAAACTCTGTTGGATGAATCTTTCTTCATTTGGCTGGATTCATGGAGTTTTAGAAATAAAACTACAGGGGTAAACTTGAAGTATGTCATAGTTTCAGTGGGTACACACCAGCATGATTTATCATAGATTCAGCTTCCTGCCTGGTAAGGAGATATTTTCCATTCTAAATCTGCATCCCTTTTCCCTGTTTCCCATGTGACAGTTTTTCTGCATGAAGTCACCCTGTGCAGTCCACACTTGAAGAATACCACACTTGGACATGAATTATCTGTAATTCTCCTATAAGAGAGATTTTATTTTTATGCATTCGATTTTTTATCTTTGTGGTTTCTGAATATTTTTTTGCACATTATGTTATAATCAAACACTTTGTTGATCATATTTCTGTAACTTTCATCTCTGGAGTCCTTTTGGTTGGCCCTTATGTATCTTTGGCACAGGCAATTACTCTAGTTTTATTTTGCTTTATTCTTTTAAAGACTGCTTCAGTATTTCTTGGCACTATGAAATGCTCCAGATTTATACTCATTTGCTGCCTGAGTTCTAAAATCTAACATTTATCCAAGGAGTCTCACTTCTTGTAGGAGAATATTAGAAGCAACATTCTAGGTGCTATGTATTTGCCTTTCTTTCTTTTTTTATTGTTTCCAAATGGTATCAGTCTATAGAGAAGGGATAATAGGCATGTGTACTAACCCAGGTACATACACATATCTATAAATATGGTGTCCTTAACCATCTTATCTATATTAAGACAAACAGGAATTTGTAATGTTATCTTGAACTCAAATCCATTGTCACATGTATCTCTCCAGTCTAGCCCAGTCTGATGTTAATAACACACTCCACCAAGTGGGAAACCTACTGTTATTATCTTAGACATATTCTTTTGTTTTTCAATTCTAGTATGCATGCAATTGAGGGTCCAAATTTTAGCCTCTTTCCTCATATAATACAGCATATTGACTACCATGCAATAAACATTGGTGGCCTTTGTCTTTAATGTTACAGACTTCACCCATTACTAAAGTTACCACAGGCACCTTCCCCAGAACTCCTTTCTAATGACATTATTCTCTACCTATACATCACAGTTAAATTCTTTTGTCATATTCTATATTCCATACTAGAAAACCTTCAACTCTTACGATGTTTGAATATGGTTTGTTTCTCAATATCATGTTTAACTGTAGTATACATAGTGAGATATTCAGAGATTAAAAGCTTAAAAAAAAAAAAAGCTTAACCCAGTTGCAGTATTGGGAGCATGGGATCACTGAGAGATGGTTGGGCTTAAAGATCATAGGGGTGTAGCCCAATGATTGATTCACTAGCTTTATAGGAAGAGAGAGCAAAGGAAGTCTCCTACCTATTGCTATGTCATCTGTGACATGACATACTCTGCCAGTGAAGCTGTCATCAGATACAGCAAAGTTTCCATTTTCAAGATTGTGAGACAAAAAAAATTTCTTGATAACAACCCCAGACTCTGACACTGTCCTATTAGCAGGAGAAAATAGACTGTTCTATCTCTATATTTTTTAGTGTTTTAATATGTACACATTCCACTCCAATGTTCACTGGCCACAAAATCGAGAACTCATAGGCATGAACCATGCTAATGTGAAACAAGACTATGAAGCTTTTCGCCTCTACTAGATCTCTCTCTATCTCTCTCTCTGTACACTCTGCAATCAAACCAGCTGGCATACAATTACTCAAACAATTAATGAAGGAACTGCAAACTTGTGCAACACATCTGAGCCTCCTTATTCTTCATTCCTTCCTCTTTCCCTTCAGATATCACCTTATTCTCTGGGAAAAGTTATTTTATTTCCTTTAAAAATTATTTTAGATATATGGATATTAGTTTGTATGTACCACGTGTGTGTCTTGTGCCAATGGAGTCCAAAGGAGGTACTATATTCCTTGGAAATGGAGTGACAGATGGCTGTAAGCTTCTGTGTGGATGCTGGCAGCAGAAACAGTACCTCTGCAAGAGCAGCAAGTGGATCTTAACCACTGAGTCATCTCTCTAGCCCTTATTTGATTTTTTTTGAATACAGCTTTTTTCCTGTCACATAATATATCCTGATTACTGTTTCTCCTCCCTCTACTCCTCCCCAACTCCCTTCCCATCCAGATTTACCCCATTTTTATCTCTCAATAGAAAACAAACAGGCTTCAACAAGACAATGGTAAGATGTAATATAACTAGATGAAACAAACCAACATATCAGAATAGGATAACAATGACCACCATAGCAGCAACAGCAAAAAAAGAAAAGAAAAGAAAAGAGCCCAAGGAAAGACACCAGAACAGTACAGATGCAGAGATCCACTTTATTACACTCCAGAAAACACATAAAAACACTAAACTGGAAGCAAAGGATCTGTATGGTAAAAAAAAAAAAAAGAGAGAAAAATAATATAAATAACATAACACAAAATAAGATAAATTAAACAAATAACAATGAAAAAACAAGGCCCTGACATAACATTGTGAGACAAGGAACCTCCAAAGATACCACTCACATGGTCCTTAGTTTTAGCTACCTCTTTCCATATTTCTTCCTGCATACCCTACTTAATTCTCTTGTCTCAGATCCCCCAATAAACCATAAATATTAATTATGTTTATCTTTCTTTGGGAGATCTATCTGAACCCTCCAGTCACATACTCTACAATACTTTGTTGTTCTCTATATTGTAGCTTTCTTATCATTGACTTAAAAGATAATATCCAGATATAAGTGAATACACACCATATTTGTCTTTCTGGTCTAGGTTACCTAACTCAGGATGACTTTTTTCCAGTCCCCATACATTTTACCTGTGAATTTTATGATTTCATTCTTTTTAACAGCGAAGTAATATTTCATTGTGTAAATGTACTACATTTTCTTTAACCATCCTTCTGTTGATAGGTATCCAGGAGGTTTCCAATTTCTGGCTATTATGAATAGAAAAGCAATGAACATGGTTGAACAAGTGTATCTGCAGTAGGATGAAGCATCTTTTGTCTATATGTCCAAGACAGGTATAGCTGCATCTTGAGATAAGACCGATTTCCATCTTCCCAAGGAACTCTCACACTGATTTTTACAGTGACTGCGCAAGTATGTGCTCCCACCAGCAACAAATGAGTGTTCCTCTTAATCCACATCCTTGCCAGTATGAGAGGTTATATGTTTTATTGATCTTAGGCATTTTGATGGATGTAAGATGGAATCTCGGTGTCATTTTGATTTGCATTTTCTTGAGTGCGAAAGATGTTAAACATTTCTTTAAGTGTTTCTCAGAAATTTGATTTTATTCTTTTAAGAATTCTCTGTTTATATCTGTACCCCAATTTAAAATGGATTTAACAAGTTATTTGTTTTCTTGATATCTGGTTATTTGAGATCTTTATATATTTGGATACTATGCCTCTACTAGATGTGCAGTTAATTGGTAAAACTCCTCTTTTCCTGTTCTGTAGACTGCTGCCTTATCCCAATTTGAGTGTTCTTTGCTATGCAGAAGCTTCTGAGTTGTATGAGGTTCTATTTATCTATTGTTGGACATAGTGCCTGTACTAACAGTGTGCTGTTCAGAATGTCTTTTCCTGTGCCAATGAGTTCAAGGCTACTCCCCACTTTCTGTTCTGTCCAGTAGTGTATTTGGTTTTATGTTGAGGACTTTGAGCCATTTTGTTTTGAGTTTTGTTCAGGGTGATAAGTAGGGATCTTTTTAAACATTCTACTTATATATTTCTTATTTGACCAGCATCATTTCTTAAAGGTGTTGTCTTCTTTTCCAGTGTATATTTCTGGCTTCTTTATCCAAAATATAGGAGTTCTTAATAACCTACCTATTTTTAGCTAATAATTAGATAAAAAATTGAAAACAGCAGTCTGCCATAAAAAAACTCTAAAATACATCCCTTTCATTTTATCATCTTACTTTGAACCCAAGCATTGAAATCAAAAAGCTCACAGGTGTAATAAACCATTTAGACAAGCACACAACCCAGAAACTCCTTCACTCAGAAAGCAGATATGAATACTGACAACTAAGCTGATCATGTGTTGTCTCTTTGCTGGCTTGGACAAGGAAGCTGACAAGTTGAGCTCCTTATATTTAGTTCCCTGTCCCACACTGAGAACAAATTCACATCCTCATGTATTACAAGAGATGATAAACCACCTCCATTTTTTTCTTTTTAAATTGAGAGTAATATAATGGTTTCAGCAGGATCATTTGCTTTGAAAGTAATGGGGTGAGGCATTCCACACCATTACTTTCAGCTATGGCTTCTTGCCAGATCCACCCAACAGACAATGTGATGGGGTTCATTGGTTGGCACATCTTATTTGCAAGTTTACAGAGAATTTTGATCTTTTCAAGTTCAATTTGTATAAAGAACACACACACACACACACACACACACACACACACACACACACACACGAGAAATGATAGTGGGTTTCCATGAGTTTTAGACTTACCTTTATCTTTTAGAGCTCACTGATACAAGTTCTAATATTACATAGTCCTTTTCTGTATCTAAAAAACTCTTCATTTCCCATTAGAAAGACCAGAAAAACTGTTTTAAGCAATGTGCATCCTGTACTTTTGGTGGCTAACTCATTTTAGCTGCAACTTAATTACAAGCACAAAGATCATGCCATCAATAATAAAAGTCTACCAACTTGATTTAATCAAGAATAAGAATGGAAGTAAGGTTAGATTCCAATTATTTTCTATTTCTGTGTTTTAAATGTTTTTTGGGGATTTTTGTTTGTGTATTAGTGTTTTGCCTCCATATATATACATATTTACATTATATATTTGCACTGTGTGTATGTATTGCCCACAGAAGCTAATAGAGGACTTTGGTTCTTCTGTGTTATAGACAATTGTAAGCCACCATGTGGGTGCTGTGAACCAAACCTGAATGTATTGCAAAAGGAACAAATGTTCTTACTTGCTGAACTAACCTTCCAGTCCCCATTTTTCCCCATTTCTGTATCCACCAAAGTATGTTAATTCTAACAGGTATTGAAAGGATTAATGCCTTCTTTCATATGGATATTTGGGTATGTATGGCCTTTATTTTCCTAGAAACACAAACCTTAAAAGTGTTTTTGGACTATAGGATGAAGACATACACATAAAGCCATTTTAATCAATAGATATAATTTCATCTTAAAATCCTAAATATAATATATAAATAAAACATTTATAGCCATTTATTCCTTTAGAGAAAAGGAAAGATTCAACAATGTGTAAGTGTTTCAGAGACTCAGAAGTTATGAGAAGTGATGGGGAGCCCAGGCCAGGAAAGGCATGGCAAGAGGTATTAGTTTCTGTTCTGTCTGAAATTACCTAGATTGAAAAGGAAATTGTTTTTTAGGAAAAAAGAGGACAGACTGAGCTTATTCCAAAGTTTATAAAGTAATCCAAAAATACAACTTAAAGGAAATCTAAAGACAATTGTTATATAATGTTTGTTTTATTTTTAACTCTTCTCACTTAAGTGTTTTTATGTTCACATATCCTTATATCATCCAAAGGAGGAATGTCTCAGTAAAATTAAATAAATAAGTAGCAATAAAGCAGTCAGCAGATAGGAAAAGTGATTATTGGTATAAAATAGAAATTAAATGTTATCACCTAGCTTTCAGATGTATAAGACCTTGTATTCACTTTTACAAAATAATGTTGAAAGATATAATGAAATAAGGTAGGGTAAGATAGTAAAACATGTGGTATATGAAAAGAGGAGGCAGTAATAGTGGGCATGAAAAGATTTGAATGGTGCTGATTTACCAAGATGTTGGCAATTTGGAAGAAGGGATGAAAACTAAAGATGTGCAAAAGAACTATGTCAAATCCACTACTTTTTTTTTAATGCCAAATGCCATTTATTGAAAGAGGGAGGAGGTCTTGAATACAGGCTTACAGCACAATGGGAAAAACCTGGAGGGCAGAAGAAGTTTTACAATCTTGCATCTAAGCTGTTAATGCCCAAAATGCAGGATACACAGACAAGGAGCTTCCCTTAAGCATTCAGGAGGGTGGAACCTTGCAGGGAATTAGCATAGGGAGGATATCAAGGTCAAGGTCAGCAAACAAGGCAACAGTTACCCAAAACGGGGGGCAGGACCCTACAGGTCCCCCTTTTACTAAAAAATGAGCTTCTGACTTGACTTAGGTTGTGTGGGACAACAGCAGGTCACCTTACCTGTCATGGAGATGCCTGCCCAGGCCACACAGGCACTCTGTCTTAGGTTGGTGAGTGCCCCCCCCCAGGTATTACCCATCTCTGAATACTCATTATCATACAGGCTCAATCATGTGTGAGCTGCATGGTTAACTGCTGCTAAAGATCTCAAAGTGCCAAAATGGCACTGGGCTTGCAATCTGTGTTTGACACAGAAAAGACCAATAGAAATCCTAACCCACCCATAGTCAGTAGGCTGAAGGCAACTGAGCCATTCCCTTCCTTAACGAGACTTTCTGCAAATTGGAGTCCTTGTAAGATGGTATCCCAAAAGCAAATGGAACTTGAATTAATAAATTTATAACTTTCAAAGCCAATCAAAATGTATATAACTATTGAATTAAATTTATCATGCCCAATAGAATGAAAGATTAACTAACTGTGGTAGCTACTTTTGCTGCCAACGTCTCCACTGTGCTAGCTGTAGTAACCAATTATGAAATGGTAATCCCAGAAACAGTAGCAGGGTGGCCACCACTGCTATAACAGCAACAATAGCAGGAGTGATGTCAAATTCTCTTCTGGAGCATGTGGGCATCCAATGGCATGGACACAACTCCAGGAACATGAACCGCCAAGGCCCATTTTTCTTGATCCCAGCACGACTTAAGCTGGCAGCTCTTCAAAAGAGTAGGGAGTACTCTTGAATGCATTGGCACCAGAGATCACTTCTAAATATAACACCAGCAGCACAGACACTGAGCACAATAATTAATAAATGGGATCTCTTAAAACTGAGAAGCTTTTGCAGGGCAAAAGACATGGTCAATAAGACAAAAGACAGCCTACACAATGGGAAAAGATCTTCACCAAATCCACATCTGACAGAGGATTGATCTCCACATTATATAAAGAACTCAAGAAACTAGACATCGAAATACTGAACAATCCAATTAAAAAATGGGCTAACGAGCTAAACAGAGAATTCACAAAACAAGAATCACAAATGGCTGAAAGACATTTAAAGAAATGCTCAACATCCTTAATCATCAGAGAAATGCAAATCAAAATGACTCTGAGATACCACCTTACACCTGTCAGAATGGCTATGATCAAAAACACTAATGACAGTCAATGTTGGAGAGGATGTGGAGCAAAGGGAACACTCCTCCACTGTTGGTGGGAATGCAAACCCACTACTTCATAAACTGAAAAATAAAAGTTAAAAAATTAAAAATAAACATTTTAAGAGAAGCCTGGGGTGGCGGTGTTATTTATTGATGAACAATGCTGTTTTTAGAAGTTACAGCCTTTTAAATAAAAACCTGGTATCAATGGAGAGTTGTCCAGAGAGGCCCCAGTGACTCAAGAGAGTATTGGCTATTGTGTGATCCTGCTTCTGAAAATATCATGTACTTTGGTTCTAGCACATGGAGAACTCAAGTTGGAATGGAGCCTGAACCTCTCTCCCTGGCTAGTGTTAGATGGTGACATGCATGCTGCTAGGGGAGAAAAGGATCGATAGTCTCTCCAAGAAGTAAACTGTGTTTGCTATGCTGGGCAACATGTACCCACTGGTATGAGAGTGGAACAGCTCTGTTGGAGGTAACCAGCTGCTTTATGATTGGATCAGAGGCTGCCTACATATCTGGTATTACAAGCTTGTTGAAAAGTCTGGCTAGGGACATCATAGGCTACAAGGAGGCACAAACTATTGTTGTTTCCCTAAATGTACCTGTTGTTAATCTTCCTTCTAAATATTTATTTTTCTAAGGACTAGTGCTGATCTCAGCCTTGGCAGAGACGTTCCTTTTGGAAAAGGGCAACTGTTAATGTGAATGCGCATGTCTAGTCAATATTTGGGGAATAGATGACTTTTGAGTGCTCATCCCTAACTGAGACATCTATACAAAACTGCTTTTAACCATGAAAAGATGCCTAGAGATTTGTGAAGTGTTGGGAACCACCTGCCTAGACTAATGTCCTTTATTATATAGAAAAAAATAAGGAAGGACCTGAGGAGTATCACTTTTTGACTTATATTAAATATGATCACTAAACAATACTAAGGTTGTTTTGAAGGTTTTTCTTGGAATATTTTATTATTGAATTTTGTTATTGGCTAACTTTACACATGCATACTGATCGTTCTCACCTTCTCTTCACTACTACCTTGTCTACTTTTCCTCCTCCCCCAAATCTCCCTTCCACTTTGATGTCTGCTTGTTTGGTTTTGTGACTTACTGAGAATAACCAGGACCATCTGCGTGACTATACACTGAAATACAATGTACTCAGCAGTGGATATGCAGCTAAACATCTAAACAAACTGGTTCCCCCTATCCCAATGTCCCGGTTTGTTTGTTTGTTTGTTTGTTGGTTGGTTGGTCAATTTGATACAAGTCCAGTTTTCTGGGAAGAGGAGCCATAATGGAGAAAATATTTCTACCAGATTGCTTGTGGACAACTCTGTAGGACAGTTTCTTGATCAATAGTTATTGAGAGAGAGTGACAGTTTATTGGGGGCTGGGCCACCCCTGAACAGATGGTCCTGCATTGTTATAAGAAAGCCTACCAAGCAAGCCATACAGAGCTAGATAATAAGTAGCACTGCTCCATGGTCCCTGGTGGCTTCAGTTCCTGCCTACAAGTTGCTGCCTTCAATTCCTGTCATCACTTCCCTCAAAGATAGACCATGATTGAGATGTGTGGACCAAATAAAATCTTTCCTTCCCAAGTTGCTTTTGGTCATGGTCTTTATCACAGCAATTGAAAGCCGACTAGGATACTCAGAATCTATTAACAGTCAACAGTTCAGAGGTAAAAGCTGATGTCATAAGAGTCTGGCTCCCTTCTGTAACTGATTATTGATATGCCTGGTTGTGTGTGGGCTTCAGATTTTTTGTTTATCAGAATATATACTGTAGCTGGAGAGTTTTCCTGCCTTGCCCACAGTCAGGACAAATCTTTGTTACCCGCCAGTCCCACAGCCGCTCAGACCCAACCAAGTAAACACAGAGACTTTATATTGCTTTCAAACTGTATGGCCGTGGCAGGCTTCTTGCTAACTGTTCCTTTATCTTAAATTAACGATTTCTTTTTATCTATGCCTCGCCACGTGGCTGGTGGCTTACCGGCGACTTCACATGCTTCTTATCATGGCGGCAGCTGCAGTGTCTCTGGTCATGGCGGTGGCTGCAGCATCTCTGGTCATTGCGGCAGCTGCAGCCAGTCCTTCTGCCTTCCTGGGCCTTTTATTTCTCCTCTCTGTTAGTCCCGCCTATCCTTCCTGCCTAACCACGGCCGATCAGGTTTTATTTATTTATCAATCAGAACAACTTGACATACAGACCATCCCCCAGCACAGCCAAGTGCAGACCATCTCAAACACCTGCACTCAGGCCCATGGTCCTAATCATCCTCTATACGGACCTGCTGGGTAACGCCACAAAGAACCCAAGAACGGGCTCCCACGGGACATACAGAACATCCCACAGCACTTCCCCTTTCTTTTTTCTTTTTCTTTTTTTTTTTTTTTAAAAGGAAGGTTTTAACTTTTACACATCTCCAAAGCCAGCTTGGTATATTTGGGAATTTGGGCGTAGCTTCTCTTAACTACTTCCTGCTGGAGGGGGGGCACTGTATCTTATGGGGACGCAAAGAATATTTAAGGATCATGAAGTAGTCCGTGAGGCTGTATCGTCTGAGCCAGTTGCCTTGAAACGATTCTAGATGTTGGATCATCTGGGCCATGGTGTCATCAGAGACCTTCAGGGGGTCTTGGCTGGTCAAACCTGATGTATCTTAATCTGGAACAAATCCATAGCCTCTGGCTTTCTGTAGAGACAAAAGCAGAGTCTCCTTTCCAAAGTAACACATCCTTATATCCAAATTTTAAAGTCAAGATATCTTTAATAGATACATATTGGTTTAACTCAACATCTTTTACGATCAAATGTTTTTCTGCAGTTAAAAATCCCAAAGACAATATAATCCAAACTCTCTGTGTGATATCCATCTTTTACATGGCTTATTTTTTATATTACTTTTACTTTCTCTTTAAAGACTTTATTTTTTTAAACTTTCTATTTCTTTATATAACCGTCTATGTTCCTTTTCCTCTCTCTTCCAAGCCTATGTACATTTTTACACACATTGTAAAGCATTTAAAGTCTTGTTCCATCTGAATCTGTCTTATTGCAAACTTATTGCTTTAAACTGTAGCCTTCTAAGCCTGAAACAGCTCTGTGGCTGCTGGCTCCGCCCCCTTCAGCTTCCCAACATGGCGGTGGTACGTTTACCGCCAGCTCTGAGAGCTATCATGAGTCTATGCTTTTATCCAAGCAGCGTGTAGCCCAGAAACCTCTTTTTTTGTTTTGTACTAGCAAAGGCTAAATCCACCACGCAGCTTAATGTGCCACTTGCAGAGGCCTCATTCCCGCCATACTGCAAGTCAAGCGCACACGCCAGTAACCCGCCAGTAACTCAAACCGGCGGCTGCCACTCATTTGAGAGAGAGAATTAGGAACTGTGGGGCGTTTACCGACGTCACCGTTCCTGGAGAACTTACCGACGTCACCGCTCCGTGTGTTGAGTTCTGAATCCTCTTTACCACCATGAGAGGATTCTTCTCAGATCACACTTTATTGGAGCGCCTCTTGGTTAAGGGATTTTGTCTTTAGTATTTTTTTTTTTTTCATAACACCGGCCTTTATCCCTGTTCATTTGTCCTTTTTCTTTAGTCCCCCCCTTTTTTTTTCTTCCCTTTTTTTCTTTAGCCCTTTTTTTCTTTAGCCCCACGTTCGGGCGCCATTTGTAGCCAGAGATTTCCGCCTTGCCCACAGTCTGGACAAACCTCTGCCACCCGCCAGTCCCACAGCCGCTCAGACCCAACCAAGTAAACACAGAGACTTATATTGCTTTCAAACTGTATGGCCGTGGCAGGCTTCTTGCTAACTGTGCTTATAGCTTAAATTAATCCATTTCCATAAATCTATACCTTGCCACGTAGCTGGTGGCATACCGGCATCTTCACATGCTGCTGGTCATGGCAGCGGCTGCAGCGTCTCTGGTCTTGGTGGCGGCTGCAGCATCTCTGGTCATTGCGGCGGCTGCAGCGTCTCTGGTCATTGCGGCAGCTGCAGCACAGTCCTTCTGCCTTTATGTCCCTTTATTTCTCCTCTCTGCTAGTCCCGCCTATCTTTCCTGCCTAGCCACGGCTGATCAGGTTTTATTTATTAACCAATCAGAACAACTTGACATACAGACCATCCCCCAGCACAGCCAAGTGCAGACCATCTCAAACACCTGCACTCAGGCCCATGGTCCTAATCATCCTCTATACGGACCTGCTGGGCAACGCCACAAGGAACCCAAGAAGGGCTCCCACAGGACATACAAATCATCCCACAGCAATATACTTTTCTTGAAAGCAAGCCACTTGAGTCAGATGACCTTTGTGACAATCAGAGTGAAACTACACAAAGCCATCTGCCAGAACTACTAGTCTGGTAGACAGCTTTTTCTTCCTCTGATTCACTTTTCTGCCTCATCTTGAAATTGCTAAGCAGGGAACATGCTCTCAGGAGGATGTGTGGTAAACTGATGTTTCCTGCTGAAACAGTCATTTTGCAGCCCCAAAGGATGGGATTTGCACCTGAGATCAAAAGGGAAGACGTTAATTCCATTAAAATATTTTCTTCCCCTCTCTTATTTCAAATCAATTCTAAAACAATGAGCTCATTTGGGACATAGAGGTAAAGCTGTGACTATGACAATGGTTTAATCATGTAGGAGAGGATGGACAGAGTATCTGTGTTCAATGAGCTGAGATAATTATACCCTTCTTTCCACATCATCCAGAAAAAGACTTTAAAAAAAAGACCCATTCAAAAATGGAATGCCTTTAACACTCATGCTTTTATTTTAAGGCACTAGAAGGGATGTTTGAATCATCTTAATTTCAGAGATTTTCCTGAAAGGGGAGGAATGTATCTCTTTGCCTTACATGTCCTTGGCCTTGAATGTCCTTAGTGGATGGAGAATGTGAAGCTTTTGTTCTAAACATAGCCCTCGTTCTCTATTTCAGACTCAATAGGGGAAAGAGTGAACTCTGTAATTAATACTCAGGAAGTCAGTAATCAGCAATGGAAGGATAAAATGGGCATGTAGAGGGGACTGAGCCTCTGCGGAACTGAAAAGGGCAGCGAGAGGCAGGGAGAGGTTCCCAGCAGCAGTCAGAAAACGGCAGCTGCCCCTGCCACACTCTCAGCTGGCTACTATCGTTTCTTCAGATTCACTGCACCAGTCTTCCCGGGAATATTAACGGTGTTCTCTTTTTCACCACTGTGCCCTTAGCTACTCATTTTGGAGCCATTTTTTTCTATTTTTTTTCAGTTTTCTTTTTAAAAATAAATGGTTGTTTCCATCTCATTGTGAAGCTCTTTGCTCAACCAAACTTAGCTTCTTTTTGATAGTATCATTCTTTAAAAAGAAAAAAAAGCACTATTACTTTAAAATTTTATTTTGTCTCAGTGTGTGTGGAGGCATGAACAAGAATGTCCCTATAGACCCATATATTTGAATGCTTCGTTTCCAGTTGGTAAACTGCTTGGGAAGGATTAAGAAGTATGGCCTTGTTTGAGAAGGTGTGACCTGGTTGGAGGAGGTATGTGTCACTGGGGTGGACTTAGAGTTCAAAAGCTCATGCCAGGTAGAGTGTCTGTCTCTTGACCTGCTCCCTGTGGATCAGGATGTAGCTTTCTGACACCTCTCCAGGTCCACTTCTGTCTCTGTGATGCCCTGCTCCCCACCCTGGTAATAAGCAAGCCCCCAGTTAAATACTTCCTTTTATAATAGTTGCCTTGCTCAATGTGTCTCTTTACAACAACAGAAAAGTAACTAAAACAGTGTGCACATGCCAAAGCATACAGGTGGGAGTCAGAGAACAACATGCAGGAGTTCATTCTCTCCTTCTACCATGCAGGTTGCAAGCTTCAAATTCGGGTTGGCAGGCTCAGCTCTTTATCTGTGGAGCCATCTGGAGGGTCTCAAGTTAGTGTCTTAACCAGGAGTCAAGAATTTCTCTCTTTCATAGCATGGAATAATACATTTTGGACTTGACTACAAAGCCAGTGGCCTCACAGGGGATAGCACTTCAGAGAATCATAAACATGACTCAAAAAGATTCCTTTGGTGACTACTGATGTCACCACAATTTAAAAGAACACTTTGACTGATGAAAAAAGTTATTGGCATGATCTGTAGAATTGGGTTTTTGTAATGATTAATTTCTAGGCTTTCTTTCAGCACTATTATAAAGGAATATTATTACCAATATGTTTGAATTTGAATGTGTGTACATTTATATATGTATATATGTAAGTATGCATAAATATGTGTGTGTGCATTTGTAGTATGTACATATACATAGAAATGTACATATATATGCATTATATTTGAGGGTAGTTTTTTGGCAGTTGTAGAGATAAACCCATTGTACATTATAGGCAATTTTTTCTATCACTGAGCTACACCATCAGTCGATTTTAGGATACTTATATATTTATTTGTGTATAACATACTCACAGAGAGATGGGAAGAAGACAGAATATTTAGCTACTTTCAAACTTAAGGCAAACAAGTTAGTGTGCATCAAGTGTTCAGTTTTAGCTCCTCCCCTAAGTCCTGAGACATTCCGGGTAGCATCAGTCCATTTATTAAACAAGCTTTCAAAAGCATCATCTGTCTACCAGGAGCCAACTGAGGTAGGAGAGATGTTGTTTGCCCAAAAGCAGTGTGTGGTCTCTGTAGGACTTTCAATTTCTCTGTAGTTGTATATGTGTTTACTGTGCATCACCATACTTTTCAGGCAAAGTTATTTGGACCCTAAACACACTATCTATCCTGGACTCTTCAACCATTCTGTTTCCCAGTCACCATTATCCCCTGGTTTTCCCACTTTGCTATCTGGAGCTATCACCTTCATTTCTGCTCCCTTTTCTCCTGTAGTCATTTTTTTAAATAGATTTATTTATACTAATTCATGTCCACAATGGACAGATAACAAGGGAAGTTGTTTCTTGTAGTTCCACTATATTTCTCTCCAAAGGAAAGTATTGGAGAGAACATACTTTAGTCTGTGCCTTTGGAAATGCTACTTGACTTCTCCTTTTTTCTTCTTTTTATAATGATTATTTTACTTTATATTATGGGTAGATGTGTCTGTCCACTGCTGGGTATGTGCAAATGAGTACGATTGTCTATGGAGTATTGTAGAAGGCATCAGTCATTGGAGTTTGAGCTATGTAGGAGAAGTTTGTGAGGTCCCCAATGTGGGTGCTGGGAAGGGAATTCAAGTCCTAGGGAACAGAAGTAAGTACTTTTAACTGCTGTGTTATCATTTCAGCCAGACTTTTCTCTCTAATTTTTCTTTTTTCTTTCTCTTTCTCTCAAATGAGACTGTTGGACAGGATAAGTACATTTCAAATTAATATTTATTCATGCTTAAGTAAATTTTTATTTGTGTTTGAAGACATAAAATTTTGTGATGGTTTATTAAAAACAGTTTTTTCAGTAATCTTCCAGAACCAATTGAAGCTGAAATTATCCAGATCTAATCGTCATGAACTTTGACATCAGACATAACTGCTTGGGTTTCAGGGGAGTCTCTGAAGCTAATTAATACATATCATGGTCAAGTAGATAAAGTACTCTGCCCCTCAGACTATTTAAAGCATGAATGTTTAATAAAATTATCTATACCTTGGCTGTTTTTAAAATGCATGTGGTAACTAATAAAAATTTTTCTTTGTTTCCAATCCAATGAAAATTATCTATGTATGCTGTAGAATATATATGTACATATATTATATGGAAAGAATATATATGTGTGTGTGTGTGTGTATTCAAAGTTCAGTTTTCAGAAATCAATGGATATTCTCTGAGTCTCTTTTTCTATTAAATACTGAGTATATATGTATTTAAATAATCATAATCATTGTTATAAGAAGAAGATTTTATTTATTGATATCTAAAATGTAAAGGAATTCATAAAATTTTGGTTTGAGGAAGAAATGTATTACTTTCCTTTTTGTGGTACTCAAGACGAAACTTAGTAAAACTGAGGTTAGCAACTTGAATAAAAGCGTGAGAATTGGAAAAGACGACAGTTTTTCTACTGGCAGTGTGACCAAGAGTACATCCTAGTGCTACCCCAGACCATGTAAGAATTAAATAAGGCATGAAAATGAGATTTAAAATAGTCAAAACCAAGTCCTTCCTACAGTAAAGGAGTAGCTAGTTCAAAACTTTTCTGTGCTTTATTGAAAACTTGGCTTCTTTTTCTGCTGTCTTAGACATAAATATTTATTTTATACTGTGAGGAGAAAATACACCATGGAATTTCCACTGCTCTAAGGTATATAAACACTTCTATGTATCTTTTATATTTGAGTTAAACATTTAGTAATTAGCTTTAAACAGTTTTATTAAGATACACTTGACATTAAAGAATCGCACATTTTTGAAGCAAATCATTTGTTTGAAGGTCACTCCAAATTAATTTCTTCTTTTAGATTTACCTATGATTGAAACTGCACATCAGTTGAATCACCCTTTCTGCCTCATTGTCATACTTTGCTCATCTATTGCACAACAAGATCAATAGGGGTCAGGGAGCTGAATCAGAGTCTAATAGGAGGCAGGGAACTGAAAAGGGCTTATAGCGCTCGTGTTTAATAACAAAAATGATGGGACACAGAGTGGGCTCCGCCAGAAGACCACGCCCACAGAATCAGGTAAGCAACACGCACTCATTGGGCCTGCACAGACTGAAGCAGCCAGCAGGGAGTCTGCATGTGTCCTTCCTAGGCCCTCTGCATACATGCTGTGGTTGTTACCTTGGGGTTAATTTTGGACTCCTAACTCTGAGAGTGGGGGTATGTCTGACTCTTTTACCTGCTCATGGGACCTTTTTCCTCCTACTGGATTGCCTCATCCAGCCTTGATATGAGTGTTTATGCTGAGCCTTATTGCATCTTGTTATGTCATATTGATTATGACTGGGAGGCCTTCTCTTTTCTGAAAGGAAACAGAGGAGCAGTGGATCTGGGGAGAGAGAATGTGTGTGGGGGAAGGGGAAGGGTAGGCTGTGGTATAGATTTATTGTATGAGAGACGAATAAATTAAAAATAAAAGAACCTAAATCATCCAGTTTAACGTAAGCCATTGCCGACTAAGCACGCACCCTGCCTTTAGCCATTGAGCATGGGCTTCTGCACAATGGCAGAACAACAAGAATTTCAAAGTCAGTGATGTAGAACTGCAATCTTGTGTTCTTTAGTGACAAAAGAGATGCACCAAATGCTAAAATCTCTAGGTGAAATGTTTTCAGGAAGAGCTATGCTTTGTTTTAAGTTGTGTGCTGCACACTCCCACAGGCTCCTTAGCATTTACAAAGGAAGAAAGATTATTTCATAAGAAAGGGTATGTAAATACCATCTGAACTTAGAATTCAACTTGGCACCATCTTTTATGGAGCAAACTGCTGTCATGATCCTGTGATGTGGTGAAAAGAAAAGTGATAGCATCTATTGTGGCTAAAACCTGTTCCAATATATGTCATCATCAGAGAAAATTAGGTTAACCTCCATTGTTGCTGTTTTCCTGACAATTAGCAACATTAAAATATGGGGAAGATATCTATAACCATATATATTCCTTGTATGTATTTATAAACATGTGTGTTTGTATACTGTCTTAGTTTGCATTTTTATTGCTGTGAAGAGACACCATGACCATGGCAACTCTTATAAAAAAAACAAAATTGGGATGGCTCGTTTATTGTTTTAGAGCTTTAGTCCATTGTCATCATGGCAGGGAGCATGCAGGCAGACATGGTGCTGGCTATATTTTGACTAGAAGGCAGTAGGAAGTTGATTGTGAGTCATATTGAGGGAAGCTTGAGCAAAAGAGACCTCAAAGCCTACCCCCACAGTGACACACTTCCTCCAACAAGGCCATACCTCCTAATAGTGCCGCTCCCTTTGGGGGCCATTTTCTTTCAAACCACCACATATATCTTTATCTATCTATCTATCTGTCTACCTATCTATCTACCTATCTATCTATCTAGGAATATATATATGGGAAGAGAGGAGAGATAGAGCAGCATGTGGACTAAATTTTTAAATATTACTGAATCTATAAGGCTAATCTTTCTAATTTTCTTTAGCCTTGATTCTTTTGAATTAATTTATTTTTGTTTTATTTTCAGTTTCATTTTATTTTTTTATCTTTGGAGATGAAGGGATTCTGGTTACATCCTTGGAAGAATGTGCATACTTCTAAAATGGACTCCTCATAGATCTTGTAATTAGTGAAGGATGGTGTCTTGATTAGGTTTTCTATTGATTTACTAAAATACCATGACCAAAAGCAACTTGGAAAAGAAAGTGTTTATTTGTCTTCCATTTCTACATCAGAGTCCATCCCTGAGGGAAGTCAGGGCAGTAGCTAAAGGCTACGTGGAGGAATGAATTAAAGCAGAAACCCTGGAGGAATACATTGGCTTGCTCCTTATGGCTTTGCTCATCTTTCTTTAATTCCCCAGGACCACTAGCCTCGAGGTGGTACTACTCACAGTAGGTTGCCCCCCCCTTAATCAATCACTAATTAATAAAATTGCCCACAGGTTTGCCTATAAACCAATCTTATGGAGGCATTTTTTCAATTGAGGTTTTTCTTTCCAAATAAGTCTAGCTTGGGTCAAGTTGAAGAAAAAAGAAAACAACGTCCAGGACAAATGGAGAACCCTTACTTTAGGGTGTAACATGATATTGTGACAGCATCCACAGATAGATCCATGATATATTAGTGAACAATTCTTTTTCCCCACTTAGGATCTCACTTATAAATTGTCCTGAAATACAATTTTAATTAATGACATCTGCTGGAGGTCATTGAATTTTCATTTCAAGCCTCAGTTTCTAACAGAACCATACATGCTGTTGTCACAATTTGCCAAGAAACTTCATAGAAGCAAATGCTCAATGGCCAAATGGTTTGGGTCCATGTGGGTATAGTTCCCATTCTGGATTCTACCAGTTTTCTTCTTATACTGAAGCACTACAGTAAACCTCTGATTACCTTGCTTCCAACCGCTTCAGTTGTCTGACTCCTAGTGGCTCCTAACTCAGATCCTTTCTTTTGTTAGTCATTGATTTAGTTTTCTAGCTTCTATAGTACATTTACATTAGTATTAAGAGCTCAAAACTTTGGATTTTCTCCTAAAGTATACCTGTCTCAATATACCCCGAATGCCTAAATTAGTGCCTTTCAGTTACTTGGGGTCAGTGTTTAGAGTGTAAGAATTATGAAGCTTGAGGAAAAACCTTAGATTCCTAATAGTCTGACTCTTTGCTTATGAGACCTGAAGCTGCTAGAATTATTTTACTCTACAGTGAGTTTCTGCTGGAGCCCACAGAACGTTTTGACTTAAAGCATACCATGAAAAAAATGAAATGGAAGCAAAGAAAGAAAAATCATTTATTAATGTACTTGTCATCCCTCTTTAAATCTCTATGAAAATCAATCTCCACTTATGGCCAAACTTTAGGGCTTACATTTTTTTTTCTAACGATTTTCTTTTTTGATGAAGAAAAATTTGTTCTTGGTGTTCAAAATACAATATTTCATTTCTAACCTCCAAGCTTATTTTGGAGAACTTTCCTCTTTTTCCGAAACCTTGGCACAGCAAACAACTTCTACCAAGTAGATAGCACTGTTTATGGAAACTTACTTCATCAATAAGGGAGACAGAGAACATTTTATTACTTAGATAAAAATTGAGAGACAGAGAGATAGAGAAACACACAGAATACAGTCTTTTTATGTTTTTGCAGAGAAAAATGAATATGTACCTTCTTCATAAGACCCCACCCTCTGGCTTCAGAGCTACAGTTGTCTGAGAAGGTGGCACCAAACAAATCCACAAATCCCATGAAGAAATCATGATCACTAAACAGCTATCCAGAAAGACCATAAAGTTGAACTTTCAACACAGGAACCACTGACAGAAATAGTTGGGGTCACCGACTGAAGATACTAATGTAATAACTACATTCTCACTAAATTTTGATGTATGTTGGCTAGAAACAGCTGCAATGCGTTGTAGCACACCATTTTGAAATTTAACACTGCTGTGTATTCACGCCAGAAGGGTAAGATTCTGACCCCTAACACATCTGCTCAGACTGACTGAAATGGAAACAGGACAAATAGCACTTTTCTTTACTCGTCATTGTTGGTATACAAGCCAAAAGTGACAGTAATGGAAAAATTAGCTTATTCCAGGTTACCAACTATCTGGTAAAGGGGACCCTAAGTCCAAATGGTGCATGCAGTAGGGGGTTGAGATAGGTAGATAAGTTTAAATCCATTGGTCCATAAATATTAAAACAATGAATTTGTATAGAAGGAATCTGTGCCTGTTGAGAGCCTGGCAAAACTAAATTAAACCATGCATTGTCTTATCTCATTATTCTTTTCTCATTACAAGAATATCTCTTATATATTCATCCATTACAAGAATTATTCTTTTCCATTAAGACATCTGTTTCAACAGAAGGATTCACATGTCATCATTGTTTGCAGCCATGTTTACAGTGTGATTGTTTTATAATCTGCTATCCAATAGTCCCCACACAATTTCCTTACTCTTGGTTGAAGTGAAAATACCCTTGAAAAAATAATGGTCACTGAGGAAGAGGAAATGAAATATGCATTGGTTAATTTTTGTTGTTTGTTTGTTTTGCTAATTTGCCACAAGCTAGAGGTATTTGGGAAGAGGACTCTCAATTGAGAAAATGCCTCTATCAGATTGCCTATAGACAAGTTCTACAGGGCATTTTCTTGAATACTAATTGATGTGGGAGGGCACAGACCATTGTGCATGGTGCCACCCTGGGACACATTGGTCTTGAGGTCTTGATTGTATATTTTATGAGAAAGTAGGCTGAGCAAACCATGTAGAGCAAGCCAGTTAGCAGCATTCCTCTCTAGCTTCTCCTACAGTTCTTATCTCCAGGTTCCTGCCTTGAGTTTCTTTCTCAACTTCCCTCATGATAGACTGTATGCTGTAAGATGAAAGAAGCTCTTTCTTCTTCAAGTGGCTATTGGTCATGTTGTTTATCACAGCAATATGAACCTGACCTAGATAACATGTACACCTATACATATAAGATCATGACTTTCTATCTATCATTTACCTTTGTTTGCTTAAAATAGCTTCTTAGTACAAGAGATATCATTGGAAAAGCTAGAGGTCATGAGATGGCTCAGCATGTAAAATTGCCTGGCAACTTGAGTTTGATTCCTGAAACTCAAATAAAATAACCAAATATTGTAGTGCATATCTGTGATCTCAGCATTCCTATGGTGCTATGGGATGTAGAAAGAGGATAATTGGCCAGAAACTTGTGAGGAAGCTAAGGTAGAATATTCAACACAACAAAAATAACAAGAGAGTCCCTGACTTTTAGGGTACAAGAGGAAAATCAATGACTGAAAGTTGTAGTCTGATGCCCACATATGTGTTGTGGCATGTGTGCATGCCTCCCCATATAAATACACAAGTAATAAGTCAAATTAAATTAAAAATAGAAACAATTAACAGAGATATTTCTTCTGCTCTCATAAAAATTAAATTGCCTTGGCCTTTATTCTTATGGGAAAAAAGGTCTGACTCAGCCTGGGATCTCATAGTTTGTGGGAAAGAGATTGGTCTTACTTACGTTTGTATTTTCCAGGGACACATTGTAAATATCCAGTTAATCTTGGTAGAATTAATGTTTGAAGCAAGCTTCAGTCACTTGATGTCTGCCAGTATGTTTCAGTATAAAATCCAGCATATACATTTACTCTAGAAAGTTCTTTCTGTAGTAGCTAGAGTTCTTATAGCAGAAACCTTGCTGATCTCTCTTTTGAGTGGCTTTCATAACCTTAGCATATGCAATTCCAGCAGTGTGGATATAATCTCCTGTTTTTTTTCCAGCTAGTTTATATAGCTTTTCCAAGAAATTATGTTGAAAAGAGTAAATATCCATCCCTGAAGGGAGTCATGTTGCTGTCTTGCTCCCCCAAATTTGAAGCCTCAATTCAATATTAACAGTAGATTGGATTCAAATGCCATTGCTGAAA
This sequence comes from Peromyscus leucopus, assembly GCF_004664715.2. Taxonomy (NCBI): domain Eukaryota; kingdom Metazoa; phylum Chordata; class Mammalia; order Rodentia; family Cricetidae; genus Peromyscus; species Peromyscus leucopus. Next base: position 97,815,209 of record NC_051070.1, read on the forward strand.
ACTTCATGCATGTGTCTCCTTGCCTTTTAAAGTGGTTTTTTGTACATTAATTTTCCTTGAATTTCTTAAGAATGAATACTTGAAATCAACATAATTTAAGGGGCAAGAAAAAAAAGATGTCACTTTGCAAACAACAACCTTTGGTGATTAATCTATTTGGCTCCCACTGAATTATCACAGCTAAAACATCTGAGCCACAGCAATGAGTGAACTGGACCCTAATGTCTTGTCAAAGACCTTAAATTATTAACCAAATTTTAGGCTATTTTTCCAAATAATGAAATATTATCTTGGAAACAAGGACTAGATTCATCAGTCAAAGAAAGTGTTAGAGCTGAAAAACTCCTAACACAAAACATCCAGGAAATCTGAGACATTGTGAAAAAACCAAACCTAAGAATAACAGGAATAGAAGAAGGAGAAGTATTCCTGCTCAAAAACCCAGAAAACATATTAACAATAACCCAGAAGAAAATTTCCCTAACTTAAAGAAGGACATGTTTATAAAGGTTACAAGAAGCTTACAGAACATGAAATACATTGGAACAGAAAAGAAAGTCCCCATGTCACATAATAATCAAGACACTAAATATACAGAACAAAGAAAGAATTTTAAAAGCTGCAAGGGGAAGAGTCCAAGTAACATGTGAAAGCAGACCAATAAGAATTACACCCAGCTTTTCAATGGAGACCCTAAAAGACAAAAGGGCATAGACAGATGTCTTGCAGACTCTAAGAGACCACAGATGCCAGCCTAGACTATTTTACCAAGCAAAATTTTCAGTCACTATAGATGGAGAAAACAAATTATCTCATGACAAACTCAAATTTAGACAATGTCTATCCATAAATCCAGCCCTACAGAAGGTACTTGAAGGAAAACTCCAACTAACGAAGTTAACTACAACTATGTACATAGGCAATAGATAATCTCACACTGGCAAAACTCAAAGAAGGGAAACACACATCCAAACACACACACCACCACCACCACCAACACCAACACCATAATAACAAGAACGAACAATTAGTGGTCATTAATGTCTCTCAATATCAATGGTTTCATTTCACCAATAAAAAGACACATGCTAATTGAATGGATACAGAAACAGGATACATCCTTCTACTATATAAAAGAAACACACTACAACATCAAATATAGATATTACCTTAGAGTAAAGGGTTGGAAAAAGATTTTACAATCAAATAGAACCAAGAAGCAAACTGTTGTGGCTATCCTAACATCTAACAAACTAGGTTTCAAACTAAAATTAATAAAAATCGAGGCTATTTCATACTCATCAAAGACAAAAATCCACCAAGAAGATGAATCAATTTTAAACATCTATGCCCCAAATGCAAGGGCACCCACATTTGTAAAAGAAACATTACTAAAGTTACTAAATCACACATGGAATGCCACACATTAATAGCCAGAGACTTCCACACTCTACTCTCACAAATGGACACATCATCCAAACAGAAATTAAACAGAGAAATAATGGCACTAACAATAGACATCATGAATGACTTAATGGACCTAACAGATATATACAGAATATTTCACCCAAATAGATATCTAAAGAATATTTTATCATAAAGTATATAATTTCTTCTTATAACCTCATGGAATCTTCCCCAAAATTAACCACATACTTTGTCATGAAGCAAGTCTCAACAGATACAAGAAAATTGAAATAACTTCCTGTACCCTATCAGACCCCCATGGATTAAAGTTGGATTTCAACAACAACAGAAACAACAGAAAGCTTATAATCTCATGGAAATTGAAAAAAATCTCCACTTAATTACCACTGGGTCAAGGAAGAAATAAAGAAAGAAATTAAAGACTTCCTAGAATGCAATGAAAACCAATGCACAACATACTCAAATTTATGGGACACAATGAAAGCAGTGCTAAGAGGAAAGTTCATAGCACTAAGTGCCTACACAAAGAAATTAGAGAATTCTTATACCAGTGACTTAGCAGTACAGCTGCAAACTCTAGAACAAAGAGAAGCAGACACACCCAAGAAGAGTAGATAGTAGGAAATAATCAAACTTAGGGCTGAAATCAATAAAATAGAAATAAAGAGAACAATACCAACAGAAAAATCAAAGAAACAATGAGTTGGTTCTTTAAGAAGATCAACAAAATGGATAAACCCTTGTCCAAACTAATTAAAAGACACAGAGTGAATATCCAAATTAACAAAAACAGAAACAAAAATGGATACGTAACAGACACCAAGGAAATCCAAAGAATCATTTGGTCATACTTCAAAAACCTGTACTCCACAAAACTGACAACTCTAAATGAAATGTACAACTTTTCCAATGGATACTACTTACCAAAGTGACATCAAGATTAGATGAACAACTTAAATAAATCTATAATCCCTCAAGGAAATAGAAGCATTCATTAAAAGTTTCCCAACCAAAAAAATTCCAGGGCCAGATGGTTTCAGCTCAGAATTCAACCAGACATTAAAAAAGAACTAATAATAACACTACTCAAATTATCCCACCAAATAGAAACAGAAAGAACATTGCTAAATCCATTTTACCAGGCCATAGTCTCCCTGATACTCAAACCACACAAAGACTCCACAAGGAAAGAGAATGACAGAGCAAATTCCCTCAAAAATATAGATGCAAAAATACTCAAGAAAATGCTCAAAAAATGGAATCAAAGAACACATCAAAAAGATCATCCACTATGATCAAGTAGACTTCATCTCAGAGGTGCACTGATGATGGTTCAGCATGTGAAAACCTGAAAATGCAGTCCACCATATAAAAAACTAAAAGAAAAAACAAAAACACATGATCATCTCACTAGGAGCTGAAAAAGCTTTGACAAAATGCAATACCTCTTTATGATTAAAATCTTGGAGAGATCAGGTATGCAAGGTACATTCCTAAACATAATAAAGACAATATATAGCAAGCCTATAGCCAACATCAAATTAAATGGAGAGAAATTAAAATGATTCCACTAAAAGCAGGAACAAGACAAGGCTGTCCACTTTTCCCCATATCTATTCAATATAGTACTCCAAGTTCTAGCTAGAGCAATAAGACAACTGAAGGAGATCAAGTGGATACAAATTGGAAAGAAAGAAGTTAAAGTATCACTATTTTCAGATGATACAATAGTTTACAAAAGTGACTCCAAAAATTCTAGCGGGAAACTTCTACATCTGATAAAGACCTTTAGTGAAATTGCTGGACATAAGATTAACTAAAAAAAAATCAGTAGCCCCCTCCTATATACAAATGATAAATGTGCTGAGAAAGAAATCAGAAAAACAACACCCTTTACAATAGCCACAAATAATGTAAAATATCTTGGGGTAACTCTAATCAAGCAAGCAAAAGATCTGCAAAACAAGAACTTCAAGTCGTTGAAGAAAGAAATTTGAGAAGGTATCAGAAAATGAAAAGATCTCCAATGCTCATTTATTGGTAGAATTAACATAATAAAATGGCCATCCTACCAAAAGCAATCTACAAATTTAATGCCACCCCAATTGTAATTCTTGCACAATTCTTTGTAGACCTTGAAAGAATAATATGCAACTTCACATGAAAAAAGAAAACAGCATAGCTAAAATAATCCTGTACAATAAAAAAAACTTCCAGAAGTATCATCATCCCAGATTTCAGATTTTACTGCATGGCTATAGTGATTAAAAACAGCGTGGAATTAGCAAAAATCAGACAGGTCAATCAATGGAATCAAGTCAAAGATCTAGACATAAATCCACACACCTATGGATACCTGATTTCTGACAAAGAAGCCAAAATTATACAATGGTAAGAATAGCATCTTCAAGAAATGATGCTGGCATAACTGAAAGTCAGCATGTAGAAGAATTTCCATAGATTCATATCTATTGCCAGGCACAAAACTCAAGTCCAAGCAGATCAAAGACTCAACAGTTACAATAAGCCTGCTAGAACAGAAAGTAGGAAGTAGCCTTGAACACATTGGCACAAGAAACCCCTTCCTAAATATAACACCAGTAGTACAGACACTGAGAGCAAAAATTAATAAAAGGGACCTCCTGAATGTAAGAAGCTTCTGTATGGCAAAGACACAGTAAATTAGACAAAATGACAGCCTACAGAATGGGAAAAGATCTTTACCAACCCCACATCTGACAGAGGGCTGATCTCCAAAATATATTTAAAAACTCAGTAAAGTTAAATCAACAAACCAAATAAGCCAATCACGAAATGTGGTACAGATGTAAACAGAGAATTCTCAAAAAAAAAAAAAAAAAGAAAGAAAGAAAGAAAAAAAGAATTGAAAATGGATAAGAAACACTCAAAGAAGTGTTTAACAACTTGAGCCATCCGGAAATTACGATTCAAAATGACTCTAAGATTTCACTTTACACATGTCAGAATTGTTAAGCTGAAAAACACAAGTGACTTCTCATGCTGGTTAGAAGTGGATCAAAGGCAACACTCCTCCATTGCTCGTAGGAGTGCAAAATTGTACAGTCACTTTGGAAATCAATATGGTGTTTTCTCCAAAAACTGGGAATTCATCTACCTCAAGACCCAGCTATACCATACTTGGGCATATACCCAAAGGATGCTCAATCATACTACAAAGTTGCTCACCTGTGTTCATATTAGCTTTATTTGTAATAGCCAGAACATGAAAACAACCTAGATGTCTCTCAACTGAAGAATGGATAAAGAAAATGTGGTACATTTACACAATGGAACAGTACATTTACTCAGCTGTCAAAAACAACAGCAGCATGAAATTTGAAGGCAAATTGATGGAACGAGGCAAAATATCATCCTGAATGAGGTAATCCAGACCCAGAAAGACAAACATAGTATGTAGTCACTTATAGTACATTAGGATATTAGCTGTAAAGTAAAATAACTATGCTACAATCCACAGATCCGGAGCGATTAGGTAACAAGGAAGGCTCAAGAGGGACATTTGAATTTCCCTGGGAAGGGGGAGTAGAGTAGATTTTGAGGGTAGACTGGGGCAGATGGGAATGGAAACATGAGAGATTAGATAGGCATCTGTTGGGGGAGGAGAGTATTGAAATGGCCAACTGGAAAATGAGTCATTTCTGGGTCAGGAATCTACAACAATGAACCCAGCTAAGACTCCTAGCAAAAAGGTATATGTAGCCTGAACTGGCCATCTCCTGTGATCAGGTAAGATTATTAGTAGAGGGATTGGGACATCAACCCAGCCACATAACTTTTGACCTACAATCTGTGTGACCTGTAGGATATGCTGGGATAAGGGTGCCCCAGAGATTTGGGAGTGACCAACCAATGACTGTTCCAGCCTGAAACCCATGCTAAGAGAGTGAGCTCAACCCTGAAACTGCCTGGAGTGCCAGAACCCACAAACTGAATGGTCCAGAGACCTAGGATAGAAACAAAAACAACTTGAGAGAAAAAAGTCAATGAAATGATTTCTAATATTCTGCTACACTCATAGATTGGTGCCTAGCCCAAAACTCATCAGAGAATATTCACCCAGCAACTGGTAGAAACAAATGCAGAGACCCACAGCCAAACATTAGGCCAAGCCTTGGGAATCCTGCTGAGGAGAGGGAGGAAGGATTGTCAAGGACATCAAAAGAAAACCCACAGAATGAATTTAACTTGGGTTTATAGGTTCCCAAAGACTGAACTGACAACCACGGAGCCTGAATGGGACTGACCTAAGCACTCTGCATATATGTGACAGTTTTGCAGTTTGGTATTCTTGTGAGACTCCTAACAGTGGGAGCAGGGTCTGTTTCTGATTTTTTTTTGCTGGCTTTGGGGGCCATATTCCTCATACTGGGTTTCCAGGCCCAACCTTAATACAAGGTGAGGTGCTTAGTCTTACTACAACTTGATATGCCATGTTTTGTCAATATCCTTGTGAGGCCTTCACTTTTCTGAATAAATGGAGGAGGAGTGGATGGGGGGCATAATGACGGGGGTGAGGGACTTGGAGGAGAGTATGGTGATATTTTATTTGTTCTGAAATGTGATTTTATTTGTATGTTAATAAATAAAGTTGCCTGGAGATCAGAGGTCAAAGCCATTAAGAAGTCTGGCAGTGGTAGTACACACCCTTAATCTGATCACATGGCAGGCAGAGTCTCTGTGTGGTCAAGGACACAGCCAAAACAAGGTCACCTGAACTTTTAATCCCAGTACCAACCATAGAGACCTGGAAGTCTGTATAGACAGGCAGTGATGAAGCAGTCATGTGGTTGGGTTTAGAGCCAATGAGAAGGCAGAACAGAAAGGCAATAAAAAGACAGGTCACACAGGAGAACGGCTCTCTCTGGGGGAAGCAACAGTGGAGAGGTGATCAGATAAGGTAGTAGTTGCTTTCGCTCTGATCTCTTGGGCTTTTAACTCTGTATTTGGCTTTGTGTTTCTTATTTAATAAGATGGTTTAGAATTTCGTCTGCAAGATAGGAGGGAGGGGAAACTGCAGTTAGGATGTAAGATAAGTAAGCAAATAAATAAATAAATAAATAAATAAATAAATAAATAAATAAATAAACAAACAAATAAATAAAAAAATAGAAAAGAGGAAAAAAGAACTTGATTGTACAATACTGACCTGGAAGTCAGGAATAGAGTTGTTCTTCTTCCCTATATAGAAGTTTGAATGGCTACTACAATCCCTCCCAAGTGTGTACAAGCAAATGAGAATTATGACAGGACAAAAAGAAATATTTCAGCAGTGATGGATTTTGCACCCAATGCATATATCTATGATTGAGATTTTGTTTGGTTTTGCTTTTGGACAGAAATCACTATGATTCCATAATATTTCAGTATGGACATTTAAAAATATGTTCAAGTACTGAATATGAAATGCAACATTTCTGCTTCCTTTTTTAAAATTATTTTTTAACAAGATTTATTTTTATTTTATGAGTATATTGCCTCCATACGTGTCTACGGATTATGTGCATGCCAGCTACCCACACAAGACAGAAGCAGGTTTCCGATCATCTGGAACTGAAGTTAAACATGGTTATGAACACCCATGTGGATAATAGAATAACTTGGGACCACTGAAGCATCTCTCTGACTTCATTCCTATAAAACAAAAGACATTTAACTATATATATATATATATATATATATATATATATATATATATATATATATATATATGAATGGAGGACTATGTGCACTTGAGTGCAGGTGTCTCCAGCGGCCAAAGAACAAGAAACTTTTGGTTCCCAGGGACTGGAGTTACAGGTGGTTGTGAGCTGCCTGACATGGTTCCTAGGAACGAAACCCAAGTCCTCTTCAAGAGCAATCAGTATGTACTCTCAGCTGCTGAACCATCTCCCCAGCCCCTTTGCTTCTTCTTTCATGTGAGAATCCATCTTTAATCTACTTGATCTCTACTTACATTGCAGCACACAGCCATGCCATGACACTTGCTTAGAGAATTTTCTACCACTATGTTAACTAGGAGATTCTTAATTCTGCCTCTCCCATAACTCTACTACAGGGACTCAGTAGAGCCTTTCCTTCTGTTTCCAGCAACTGCTCCTCATCAATGTCTCAGACATTTCTACTAACACTTTGAATAAACAATTAAATATGCTTAAAAGAGTAATTCTTAGGGCTGAAGAATTGGCTTAGAGCTTAAAAGAACTTGTTGCTCCTGAAGAGGACCAGCTTGATTCTTAGAACCCACAAAGTAGCTTATAAACATCTGTAACTCCAGGTACAAGGGATAAGTAAAGCTTTCCCATCAGAAATACATGTAGTGCAGATACATATATGCAGGCAGAATACTTATATGTAAAATAAAATCTTCTATAATATATTTAAAAAATAAAATATTTTTTTCTGTGTTAGTTTTTTCTCTATATTTGTCCTTTTCTAAAATCTTCCCAGAATTGTTCTCAATAATCCACTCATAGAAATTGAGTCTTTCCTGGCAGTTTGGACAGTTCCTCTAAAGATAAACATAATGTTGTCACATAGCCTAGCAATCCTACTCCTGTGTAGAAATGAAATGGAAAAATAGTTTTATTTTCCATTTAAATTTGCATAAAAATGGTCAGCTGCTTTAAACTGAGCCGTGCTCTCCTTTTGGGAGAAAGAGATAGAGACAGAGAGAAAAAGACAGAGAGATGAGAGAACAAGAGACAGAGAAAGTCAGAGAGAGAGAGACTTTGATGCTACAGCTCAACTCTTCTGCTACGGTGTTTGGGGAAAAGACCTTCAGGGAACTTGTGAAGGCTAGGTAAAAATGTAAGCTGGAGCCCTTTTATAGAGTAACTAGGGCTCTTATAATAGGAAGCAATACCACAGGGCTCCCTCTGTCTTTCTGTGGCTTTCTCTCTCTGTGTGTGCCTCTGTCTTGTGCCTCTCTGTCTCTTGCTCTCTTTCCATCTCTCTGTCCTTCTTCCTCTTATAACTTAGTTATACAGCACCTTAATAGTGAATTTTCCATAACTCATTTATTTGTCTTTCTGAGTCTGGGTTACCTCACTCAGGATGATTTTTTTCTAGATCCATCCATTTACCTGCAAACCTCATGATGCCATTGTTTTTCTCTGCTGAGTAGTATTCCATTGTGTATATGTGCCACAATTTATTTACCCATTCTTCAGTTGAAGGGCATCTAGGTTGTTTCCAGGTTTTGGATATTACAAACAATGCTGATATGAACATAGCTGAGCAAGTGCTCTTGTGGTATGACTGAGCATTTCTTGGGTATATGCCCAGGAGTGGTATAGCTGGATCTTGGGGGAGATTGATTCCCAATTTTCTAAGAAAGTGCCATATTGATTTCCAAAGTGGTTGTACAAGCATGCATTCCCACCAGCAGTGGAGGAGAGTTCCCCTAGTTCCATATCCTCTCCAGCATAAAGTGTCTTCAGTGTTTTTGATCTTAGCCATTCTGACAGGCATAAGGTGGTATCTCAGAGTTGTTTTGATTTGTTTTTCCCTGATGATTAAGGATGTTGAGCAATTCCTTAAATGTCTTTCAGCCATTTGAGTTTCCTCTGTTGAGAATTCTCTGTTTAGTTCTATAGCCCATTTCTTAATTGGACTGTTGGTTGTTTTGATGTCTAATTTCTTGAGTTCCTTATATATTCTGGATATCAGTCCTCTGTCAGATGTGGGGTTGGTGAAGATCTTTTCCCATTCTGTAGGCAGATATGAGGATTGCCAAATGATAGAGAATTGGCTGAGATCTATATAAACAACCTGGACATGAGTGGGAGCAATGAAGGGCAAGGGTCAAGGGAAAGAGAGTGGGAGATCCCAGCTGGATCAAGAACAGAGAGGGAGAACAAGGAATAGAGACCATGGTAATTGAAGACCACATGAGAAAAGGAAGAAACAAAGTGCTAAAGAGGCCCACAGAAATCCACAAAGATACCCCCACAAAAGACTGCTGGCAATGGCTGAGAGACAGCCGGGAACTGACCTACTCTGGTGATGGGATGGCCAAACACCCTAATAGTTGTGCCAGAAACCCCATCCAAGGACTGAGGAATCTGGATGCAAAGATCCATGGCTAGGCCCCGGGTGGAGCGCCGGGAGTCTAATTAGCGAGAAAGAGGAGGGTTTATATGAGCGAGAATTGTTGAAACCAAGGTTGGATAAAGCACAGGGACAAACAGCCAAATGAATAGAGACACATGAACTATGAACCAAAGGCTGAGGGGCCCCCAACTGGACAGGTGAGACAGTTGATTGGCTTGATCTATTTGAGAGGCATCTAGGCAGTGGTACCAGGTCCTGGGCTCATTGCATGAGTTAGCTGTTTGAAACCTGGGACTTATGCAGGGACGCTTGGCTCAATCTGGGAGGAAGGGACTGGACCTGCCTGGACTGAGTCTATCAGGTCGATCTTAGTCCTCGGGGGAGGCCTTGCTCTGGAGGAGGTGGGAATTGAGGGTGGGCTGGGGGGAAGGGGAGGGGGACAAGAAGGGGGAAAACAAGGGAATCTGTGCCTGTTATGTAGAACTGAATAGTATTGTAAAATAAAATAAAATAATAATAATAAAAAAAGAAAAAAGTAAAAAAAAATTGGAAATTTATTTACAATGGAGAGTGTTTGGTCCCGGTTTAATAATACAAGTAACCTTCTGAAAATGGAACAATTAAATGAGAGAATAATTAATGATGATGGGATAGATGTAATGTCAATTATGAATATTATTTGATCATTTTTGCTTTATCATTTAAAAAGTTGGTTAATATTAGTGTTAAGAAAAGAGTATTAGAAAATTTTGTTAAAACAGATCATAGAGATATTTAGACCCAGACAAAAGAATTTAAAGGTGAACCAATCTCAGCATTACCTTACAGCTACAGAGAAACAGCATAAAGCTTTCAAACAGCAAACCTGAATCTATCCAGTAACCTTACATGAACTGCCAGATGTTCAAGGCTGTGTAAGAGCTGACTGAACTCCCGTGAAAATGTTAGATTTGAGGAGATTCAAGGAAGCCATTACCCATTTGTGAAGCAGATATTAAACTTGTGGTCAACTTGTGATAGAATTATCCCTCAAGTCTGGAGAGATTTGGTTACAGCTGTTTTAGAATCTAGTCCCCAAATATAGTGGAGGACCTAGTGGAAAGATGAGACTAAGACCATTGAACAATGATGTAGGGTTAGAGGTATGGAGAGGGAGATTATGCTAATGTAGAAAGGAATCTCTATATGATGACCACATCCTAGCTTTATGCCAAATGGCAGCCTTGAATGTTTGGAACAGAATTGAAGAAGCAGGAAAGAAAATTGAGTCATTTACAAAAGTTATATAGGACCCCAAAGAAACCTTCACTGATTGCTTACAAAGGCTCTTTTCAGCAGTAAATAGAATGATACCAAATTCAGAAGCTAGACAGATAATAATTGAATCTCTGGCTTTTGAAAATGCTAATTCACAATGCAAAAAGGTAATTAGGCTATTAAAGGCAAAATCAGCACCCTTGGAGGAATGGATCTGAGATACAATAAATATTGAATCTCATGACCATGATGATGCTTGGATAGGAGAGGTGATTTCCAGAGGTTTGAAAAAAAAATAATGTCAGGTGTTTCAATTATAGTGAACAAGGTCACCTAAAAAGGGTCTATAAACAGGTGTCCTTAAAAACAATGTGTTTTTAAGGACTAATCCTAACAGAATGCCCCTCCTTTATGGATTTTGCAGAAGATGTGGCAAAGGCATACACTGGACTAACAAATATGGATCAACAAGGGACAGGCAAGGTAATCCCTTGTATTTACCGTCAGGAAATGCCCTAAGGGACCTCTAGGTGGCCCCCATGACAAATTTGGTTCATCTTTTCCTGTCATCATGGAAGAAACTCCTTGTCAAGGCAATTAATGAACCAAATACCTAGTCCTGTATTAAGAATCATGTATCAAATGTGGTGGCCCTTTCCCATAATCTCAGCAATCCAGAGGCTAATGCAGAAAGATCACAAATTTAAAGTCAACGTTGAATTCAGCCCTTTCAAAATAAACTTCAAATTGTATATTTTAAATAGTATAATAGTTTGTATTTTGCATATCAATATAGCCATATAATAATTACTTCATTAAAGTAGCTCTGAGATTTTCCATTATAAATAATGGCATTTGGACTGTGAATTTTTCTTTTTTTCTCTTCTCTTCTCTTTTCTTCTCTTCTCCCCTCTTCTCTCCTCTCCTCTCCCCTTCCCTCCCCTTCCTTCCCCTCCACTCTCCTCTCCTCTCCTCTCCTCTCCTCTTCTCTTCTCTTCTCCTCTCTTCTCTTCCTTCTCTCCTCTTCTCCCCTCCCCTTTCCTCCCCTCTGCTCCTCTTTACTTTCCTTTCTTACCCTCTCCTCTCCCCTCCAGTTACTTCATCATCATGTTCTATATAGTAAAATTCCCAGCAACAGCTCCAGGCAGCTGACAATCCCTTTTTTTTTTCTGTCACTGTAGATCAGAAGAAACATTAATGGCCAGGAAATACTCAAAAAGATGATCAGTACATAACCATTAGCAGGAAAAGAAACTGAATGAAAAGGTAATAAAACCATGTGTGTGCACACATACAAACACATAGAGGTAGGGGAGAAAGAGAGAGGGAGGGAGGAAGGAGAGAAGGGAGGGAGGAAGGACATGTGTGAACATGCATGGGCATGCATACAAGCATGTCCACAGACACTCACACAACAGAAACTGTTCTGTTGGTAGACTGGATGAATCTAGAAGAACTGGACACATATATAACAGATGGGATGTGGTGATACTTTAATTGTGCTGAAATGTGATTTTATTTGTATGTTAATAAATAGTTTGCCTGGAGCTCAGAGGTCATTAGCGAGTCAGGAATAGAAGTCAGGTGGTGGTAGCCCATGCCCTTAATCTGATCACATGGCAGGTAGAGTCTCTGTGTGGTCAAGGACACAGCCAAGCATGGGGAAACTTGAGTCTTTAATCCCAGTATCAACCATAGAGACCAGGAGGTCTATATAGACAGGCAGTGACAAAGAAGTCATGTGGCTGGGCTTAAAGCCAATGAGAAGGCAGAACAGGAAAGCAATAAAACACAAGACACACAGGAAGAAGGTCTCTCTTTCTCTCAGGGCAAGGACAACGGCGAGTGGTAAGCTGAAGGTAGTCATGGCTCTTGCTCTGATCTCTTAGGCTTTAACTCTGTATTTGACTCTGTGTTTCTTATTTAATAAGATCATTTAGAAATTCATCTATAATGGGAATAAGAGATAATACTCCCTCTTGAAAACAGTTTAGCAGTTTTTTGAAAGTTAAACATGAAAATTACTACAGGGCCCAGAGACATTGTTATTTTAATTAATAAAAATGGAAACATATATCTACTAAAAGGAAAAACACAGCTGTTTTCCATTCCATTTTTGTACAAGTGCCATAGTACTTTAATTCTAAACTGGTTTTGGAACATACTTTTAAATTTCAGTAGCTCAAAAGGATAATCTGGTTATTCAAAGTCACTTATTTTCTTCAAATCTCAACACTATTTTTTAATCACTAAAATATTTCCTTAATTAGTTTATAAAGAACTGTCATTTATGTGATGTTGAATCTTAATTAAACCCAAGGAAAAATTTTTGTATATTCAACTTTTTTAATGTTCCAAAGGTGGATTGTTAACTTTTAAACAGATTCTTTAATAATTCACTTAAAAAAAAAGCAGGGGCCCAGGTTTCTTAAGGGAAATATGTAAACAATAGGAACATTATGTGAATTAGAGAGTGAGGAAGAAGGAGAATTTACTTGGCTTTCATAGAACCTTTTAGATGTAGGTTTGACCTATATCCTGATTATTACAGAACTGAAATAGATATTGTTTACAATGAAAATGCATTTGGGAGATACCTACTAATGTAGATGAATGTGGTTTAATATTCAGGCCCAGGATTCAGGAATGCATGATTACAATTTGGACATTTGTAAAATGTACAATTAGAAATGAGTGCAATTAGTCCTTCAGCTGTGTGGATCTTAAGTCTCTCTCCTGTAAAGTATAAGGCTAGATTCAGTATTCTCTAAGTTTTCTATTAGCTGTAACATCTTATGTTAAGACTATTGCTTTTTCTTGCTTTCTGTGATTTACATTTCAACTTATATTTATTTTATTTTTATTTTTAATTTATGCAGTGTTATGGAACTGATACTGTACACATTGTAAAAAATGATTGGAACCACTTCAGATATTCATCAAATCAAACACTTATCACGTAATCCTGTGGTGGGATTCAATTAATCATTGTTAAGGGTACAATAGTAATTACATGGGTTTTTTTTTTTTTTTTGGTCACACTATGAAAAAATGCACAGTAAATGCTGGGAACCCATTCACTCCACCTAGAGTCTTGCTCCTCCAAAGCAACAGCTTCTCATTCACACTTTTCTTCTACTACTATCCTTAGTCCTGACTTCCTGCAGGATCTACTCTTAGCTATCTCAGTATTGTATATTCATGTGTAAGAGAAATAGGTCCTGCACAACTTACCATTCTGGACTTAGGTTATTTCACATAGCAAAAGTTTTCCAAGGCTGCTGTAAATTCTTTGATTTCTTTATTCAGTCAAACCAGATAGTATTCCACTGACTATGTGCATATATGCATATGTACATGTTGTACAGACACATTCTCATTATACATTCACCTGACACTAAATGCCTAGGTTTCTTCCAAAAGTTTATTTTGAATAATCCTGCAGTGAACATGGGGATATAGATAGCTCTTTGATAAGATGATTTTAGTTTTGCTAAGTACATATTCTGAAATAGAATAGATAAGCCATGTGTTGGTTACATGTTCAATTTCCCCCTTTTATATTGGTGTGTAATCATTGTGCATATGGGTAGTTTTCATGTGGACCATTTCAATTATATCATATATTTAAACAATATTTTCCCATATCTCTTCCTCTCTTTAGTTCATGCTCCTGTTTTCTTACTTTCTCTTACCTTTAATCTCATCCCTTCCCCTAGTTTCCTTTAGGTTTTCATTTCTGATGTATGTTCATTTGCATATGTATACAGATATTTGTTTATTTGTACACATGCATGTCTACATATATATGCATTATAAAGCTCACACTATAAGAGATCAAATGATATTTATATTTATATTTCTGCATCTGAGTTGCTTTGATTAATGTATTACTCTCCAGTTGCATCCATTCTCAAGTAAATGATAAAATTTTACTTTTCATATTGTGTGTTTGTGTATAATATTTTCTGTATGTGCATGTCTGCTGATACACACCTAGGGTGAATTCATAACTTGGCTACTTTGAATATTGCTGCAGTAAGCATTGGATGTGCAGGTGTATTTACTTTTACTAATAGTACTGAAGTGGAATTATTTTGTCATAAATTAAAATTGCTAACACCTGTTGCTTTCTACTTCCGTTAGCTTGGAATAGAATTTTCTATGCCTTTAGCCTATGTATCTTTGACAGTGAGAGGTATGTTTCTCACATGAACAGATAAAGGATTCTGGTTTTCAATGCAATCTTCTAGTCTGTCTACTGATTAAGAAAATAAGATTGTTAACATTTAGAAGCACCATGGAAAGGTACTCATTCATTGCAACCCTCATGTTACTTTTGTCAGGGCAGGTACCTGCCCAATTCTCATTAGCTTATTTACTATTCTAGAGAAGTTTTTTCTTCCTGTAGTTTCATGTATATGCTTACATTTTTCTTTTTTGTGTAGAATTTCTTCAAGTTGTTCTGTAATGTTGAGTAGTGGTCATTAATTTCTTTCAAATTTTACTATGATTTTTTCTTTCTCTTTCAATTATGAAGAATAGCTTTGCTGGGCATCGTAATCTTAGTGGTGATTGTGTTTAAGAGCTCTTCTTTATGTCTTCTCCTAGCTTTGAGAGTTTCTGTTGATATATCTGATCTGATTGTATCTGATTCATTTCCCTTTATATGTGACTGGTACTTCTCTGAGCTTTTTACATACTTTATTGGTTTTATATACATTTTTTTAATAATATGATATGGGGAGGTAATTCATTAGTTTTGTATGTTTAACATTCTAAATTCCTCTTGTACCTGGATGGCCACCTCTTTCCTTAGATTTGAATTTTTCTTGCTGTTTTTTTATTGAATGTATTTTCTATGCCTTTATCATGAAATTATTCTCCATCTATGCCTGTGATTTGTAGAATGCGTTAGTAATGATGTCTCATGGATCTCACATGTTTTGACTTTTTTCTTAGTGACTTATCTTTATTTTTGTCATAATATTCTAATTCATCTACTTTTTCCTCAAGTCCTGATGTTTTTTCTTCCACTTGTTCCATTGTATAGGTGATACTTTGTTCTGAGGAGTTGGTTGTTGTTTCATTTTTAGCTTATTAAACTTTTATTTCCAGTATTTCAGTTTCTTTTAATCATCCATATTCTTTCTGTAAGAGTGATTGCACTGTTAAAGAGGGGCTATGTTACAGTAGGATTGAAGTGTCATTTCTCTCCATGGAACTGGCAGTATAGCTAAACACCCAGACCTTTATGAAACGTGTTCTGGACATTAGACTTGATCTCCCACTGCCACTTTAAGACTACCATACCCTAACATTATACTTAGGGTTTCTGTTGTGATATCTCACCATGGCCAAAAGCAACTCAGCAGGAAAGGACTCATTTCATCTTAAACCTTCTATGTCCATTACTGAGGAAGGCCAGGGCAGGAACTAAGAGCAGAATCTCAATGGTGAGAACTGATACAGAGGCATGGAGGCATTCTGCTAAGTTTTGACCCCATGGCTTGCTCAGCTTGCTTTTCTTTTCTTTTTATTAAGAGATTTTCTATTCATCTTACATATCAACCACGGATTCCACTGTCCTCCCTCCTCCCACCCCCCTTTCTTCCCCCACAACCAGCCCCCCATTCCTATCTCCTCCAAGGCAAGATCTCCCCTGGGGAGTCAGTAGAGCCTGGTACATTGAGTTGAGGCAGGTCCAGTCCCATCCTCCCTGTGCCAAGGCTGAGCAAAGTATCTCAGCATAGGCATTAGGTTCCAAAAAGCCAACTCATGCACTAAGGACAGATCCTGATCTCACTGCCTGGGGGCCCCCTAAACAGTTCAAGCTAAACAACTGTCTCACTTATCCAGAGGGCCTAGCCCAGTTCCATGGGGGTTCCTCAGCTATTGGTTCACAGTTCATGTTTTTCCACTAGTTTGGCTAGTTGTCTCAGTACATTTCCCCATCATGGTCTTGATATCTCTTGCTCATATGATCCCTTCTCTCTCTCTCTCTCTCTCTCTCTCTCTCTCTCTCTCTCTCTCTCTCGTCAATTAGATTCCTGGATCTCCGCCTGGGGCTTGGCCATGGATCTCTGCATCTGCTTCCATCAGTCACTGGATGAGGGATGAGGGTTCTATTGTGACAATTAGGGTGTTCAGCCAACCAATCACCAGAGTAGGTCAGCTCAGGCACCCTCTCGACCATTGCCAGTAGTCTATAGTGGAGTCATCTTTGTGGATTCCTGGGGACCTCTCTAGAACTCTGATTCTTCTTATTCCCATGGTGTCTTCATTTATCATGGTATCGCTTGTTCTCCCACTCTGTTCCTGATCCATTTAAGACCTCCCACTCCCCTAAGCTCTCTTTCCCTTGACCCTTGCCCTCCATTACCTGCCCCCTCACCCCCAGTTTGCTCATATAGATTTCATCCATTTTTCCATTGCTGGGTGATCCCTATGTCTTTTCTATGGTCCTCTTTACAAGCTAGCCTCCCTGGAGCTGTGAGTTGCAGTCTGGTTATCCTTTGCTTTACATCTAGTAAGTGAGTATATACCATGTTCGTCTTTCTGGGTCTGGGTTACCTCATTCAGGATGATATTTTTCTAGCCAAAACCCCCAGGATAGCCAAAAGAATCCTGTTAAAAAAAAACAACAACCTCTGGAGGCAGCACAATCCCTGACTTCAAGCTCTACTATAGAGCTACAGTAATAAAAACAGCTTGGTCCTGGCATAAAAACTGACATGTAGACCAATGGAACTGAACTGAAGAACCTGATATTAATCTGTATATGTATGAACATCTAATTTTTGACAAAGAAGCCAAAACTCTGGCATAACTGGATGTCAACATGGAGAAGATTGCAAATAGATCCATATCTTTCACTGTTCACAAAACTTAAGTCCAAGTGGATCAAAGATCTCAACATAAATTCAGTTACTCTGAACCTGATAGAAGAGAAAGTAGGAAGTAGTAGGAAGTAGTCTTGAATGCATTGGCACCGTAGATCATTTCCTAAATATAATACCAGTAACACAGACACTGAGATCAACAATTAAAAAATGGGATCTCTTGAAACTGAAAAGCTTTTGCAGGGCAAAGGACACAGTGAATAAGACAAAACAAAAGCCTACAGAATGGGAAAAGATCTTCACCAACCCCACATCTGACAGAGGGCTGATATCCAGAATATATAAAGAACTCAAGATCAAAATACCTAATAGTTGAATTAAAAATGGGCTATAGAGCTAAACAGAGAATTCTCAACAGAAGAAGCTCAAGTGGCTGAAAGACATTTAAGGAATTGCTCAACATCCTTAGTCATCAGGGAAATGCAAATCAAAATGACTCTAAGATACCATCTTACACATGTCAGAATGACTAAGATCAAAAACACTGATGACAGCTTATGTTGGAGCGGATGTGGAACAAGGGGAACACTCCTACACTGTTGGTGGGAATGAAAAATGGTACAGCCACTTTGGAAATCAGTATGGTGCTGTCTCAGAAAATTGGGAATCAATCTCCCTCAAGACCCAGCTATACCACTCTTGAGCATATACCCCAGGAATGTTCAATCATACCACAAGGGCACTTGCTAAACTATGTTCATAGCAGCATTATTTGTAATGGTCAGAACCTGGAAACAACCTAGATGCACTTCAACTGAAGAATGGATAAAGAAAATGTGGTACATATACACAATGGAGTACTATTCAGCAGAGAAAAACAATGACATCATGAAGTTTGCAGGCAAATGGATGGAACTAGAAAATATCAGCTTGCTTTCTTATAGCACTCAGGAATACCAGCTCAGGCACAACAATGTCCACAATGAGGTGGGCCTTCCAACATCAGTCATCATTCAATAAAATGCACCACAGGCTTGTCCACTGGCCAATCTAGTGGGGTCATTTTCTTAATTGAGGATCTCTCTTTTCAAACAATTTTAACTTGTATCAAGTTGGCATAAACTATATCCAGGACAAATACTATGCAGGGAAGCACATTAAAACTAAAGGATAGGCCCACTTTGAAAATACAACTACAGTAAGTTAAATGTCAGTCACTTTTCAACTCCAAGTTTTATAAAGAAGACAAATTGTGTGTTCTAGAGAGCTAAATGCTAACACATGGAAAGGAAATGATATAATTATTCTAGACATTCATATTAGTGTGAAAAAAAATCATGGGAGGGAAGAATAAAACATGGGAGAATAATCAAGTGGAAAGTCAACTCTGAATACATGTAGAATGAACAGAAAAAGAACAAAGTAATGCAGTTACGTAACCTAACATAACCCACACTATTGGAGAGTCTAAAAAGGGGAAACAAGCCCATAATCAACTCCAGAGAGTCTATCATTCCTCAAAAAAAGACTGTCACAAAGAAAATAAATAAATAAAAGAGAGAGGAGGGGAGAAGAAGAGGAAGAGGGAGAGAGGCAGGGAGGGGAGAGAGAGAGAATGACAACTCATTAAATTCACATTAGATATTAAAAAAGGAAATGAAAAAATTATAGGCAAAGTACAGGGTCTAACTGTTCTTTCTGGCCTGGATGCTGGCTTCAGACTTCCTTCTGGATGTTCTTATTTCTCTCACAGTTACCATTCACACTGCTAGGCAGTGAATGCTGGTCATTCCCTGGGATGTCTTTCATTGGTCAGGTTGTGAGTGCTAATCATGTTCCTGGGCAGTCCTTCTTGATATCAGGGAATGAATTTAGAGCCTATGTTGATGTTTTCTATACTATGGCACAAACCATTTATTCACCTTGCCGTATAGTATGCATACAAGTTTTTTCTTTGTTTTCTTGAGGTACTTTGCAGTCTAGGTTTCAAAGTACCATCTTGTGGAACTTTTTCTGAGTTCCTACACTGCACAGTTTTGGGGGGCGGTATTTTTTCCAAGATGGACTTCCTCAGTGCCTCCCTTCTCTCTGCCAGTATAACTGCTGCAGGTGGCTTTTGTTCTGTCTCTTACCTCTCTTCCCTGCTCTCTTTACCTCCATCCCAACTTCCTCCTTTTTAAAATGTTAGTTACTTTTAAATGACAGTGCATACTTTCTGATGCTCTCTGTCATGGTCTGTGGTTCCAGTCATCTACTTTCAAGCTTGTTCTCCAAAAGGGCTAATCTTCCTGAGGTGCACTCTGCACTTCTCTTTCTGTTTTTCTCTGTAGATTTTCTTGTTGTACTTTGCAGATAAAACTATATTCTCTACCATCACCCAGTCTTAGGATTGCTGTTCTTCAGCTATGTTGTTTACTCAGCAAGACTCCACCAGACTGTGCCTTGATGTTATGCATCATCTTCCAAAATCATGAATGAAAAGAAATAAAAGAATGGAAGACAGACAGACAGACAAGAAGGAAGAAAGGAAGGAAGAAAGAAAGAGAAAGAGAAAGAAAGAAAGAAAGAAAGAAAGAAAGAAAGAGAAAGAAAGAAAGAAAGAAAGAAAGAAGGAAAGAAGGAAAGAAGGAAGGAAAGAAGGAAGGAAAGAAGGAAGGAAAGGATGAAAGGAAAACTTTCACGAAGCTTTTTATAATGTCTTAGTTAGAGTTACTATTGTTGTGATGAAACACCATGACCAAAGCAACTTGGAGAGGAAAGGGTTTATTTCATTCACAGTTGCATATACCACTTCATCATCAGCATAAGAAATCAGGGTAAGAATGTAAGCAGGGAAGGAACTTGGATACAGGAGCTAATATAGAGGCCACCATGGATTGCCCAACCTGATTTCTTCTAGAACCCAGGACCTTTGGCCTAAGGATAGCACCACTCACAATGGGTTGGGACCACTCCTATCAGTCACTAATTAAGAAAATGCCCTGCAACCAGATCTTATGGAGACATTTTCGCAATTTAGGCTCCCTCCTCTCTGATGATATTAGCTTGGGTCAAGTTGACATAAAACTAACCAGCACACATAATAACTGTATTATTTTGCATTTTCTTAAGGAAGTGCTTTCCCTATATCTATGCAGAAGCATGCTAGCTTTCATCTTTAGAGGAATAGCCATCCATGGCATTTTGTCTCAGCAGCCTACACTAGAAGTCAGCAGGCAGTGGGGAGACTCCACTTGGTTCCTACATGGTGCCTCTGTTTTCTGTATCCAGAGTGTGGAATCTTCCACAACAGATTTTGTCTAGTTTTGGTGGGCAACCAAGAACACTGGCAATAGGGTATATTGTCTGGAGGAATCTGGAGTAAGCTGTCCAGAAACTCATAGGAAACTACCTGCTACCTACCACTGATATTTTCTGTAGAAAACCTATGATTTAATCATCTATGCAGAGTACTTCTGTTCAAACTCCTTTTGAAAGAAATCAGATTACTAGTTAGCATATAAGGTAGTATAATTTTATATATTTTTGTTTACCTTCTTAGTTTTGGTTGGCTTTCTCCACTACATTGTTCTATTTCCCTAGCCTATCCTGCTTTGCACATTTATTCCACTAACATTTGCTTTCTACTTTCAACTTACATGTGTTTCACTATCCCTACTACACAGGCTTTTCCCCTCTTGCCTTACCTCCCCTGGCACTCTTCTTACAGCACCTTCTCTCTGACCCTCCCTGCAGCTTTAGCACAGCTATGTAAGATTGGAGTCTAAGAGCAGTCTGTGTGCAAGAACTTACGATATTTGCTTGTTTGGGCCTGGTTACCTCACTCTGTCTAATTTTTCCACTTGCATCTGTTTCCTGAAAATTTTATTTCTCTTAAATGCTGAGTAGATGAACTCCCTTGTATATATTTATCACGTTTCCACTATCTATTCATGTTTATGGAAGTTAGGTTGATACATTTCCTAGGTGTTTTGTACAGAGCAGTAATTAATGTAGATATGGAGGTATCTCCTTTGCAGTATAGTCCTTGGGATACATTCCCAGGCATGGTATAGTTTGGACATATATCTACTTTTGTTTTTTGGAGAATTATTTGCATTGGTTTCCATAGTGACCATACCAGTTTACACATCTTACAGAAGTCTGAGAAGGTTTCTTTTCTCCAGATTCTCTTCAGGATTTTCTGTCATTTGTTTTCTTAACAAAGGACATTCTTACTGAGGTGAGATAAAATCTCAATGTAGCTTTGATTTGCATTTCCCTGATTGCTAAGTGTGTTCAACAATTTCAAAAAAAAAGTATATTAGCTATTTGTATTTCTTCTTTGGAGAACTCTCTCTTAAACTCTACAACCCATTTTGAAATATTTTTACATTTATCCATTTTTGTGCATGTGTGTGGGGTTGGTGAGTTGTGCATGCCAAAATATGTGTGTGACCTTAAAAAGACAACCTTTCAGAATTGATTCTCTTCTGACATTTGAGTTACAGTGATAAAACTGAAGCTGTCAGACTTGCTTGGAAATGCTCTTCACATACCCTATTTTCTGTTTGGGGTATTTGTTAAGATGTTAACTGTTTTAAGTTCCTTTTATTTTGGAGATATTAGCCTTCTGTCAGGTATAGCCAACAACATTTTTGTTGTTGTTGTGTTGTTCTTTGTTTTTTTTTTCTCATTTTGTAGACTATCTCTTTATTTGGTTGACTGTTTCCCTTGTTATATATACAAACGTATTTTAAGTTCATACTGTCCCAGATGCCAATTATTGGCCTTATTTCCTGAGTAAACTGGATCTAGTCCTTACCTATGTCTATGCTTTATAGTATAAGTCCTCCATTTTCTGTAGAATTTTCAACACTTATGTTGTGATCATTATCAATCAAGACCTTTTAATGTTTTCTGTAGGTATGTGTTACCTCTCAAACTGGCTGCTTTGGCTGCCATTTGACTCTACATTAGTTCATCAGAAAGTGCACCCACCCCAACCCATGCCATTTTCTGTCCCTTCTTAGTGACTATGGTGGCTATTAGATGGAGTCAAATATCTTCTCCTGATCATTTCATAATCAAAGGTGGTTTGATTATGGAACTTCATTTGTAACTCACAGGGCTACCTATTACTCAGATTGTGTTCCTATATAAGACCACCTTCTACTGTGGTGTATGTAATGTCTCCTCCTACTGTGTCCCATAGAATGCCTCCTTTTTCTGTCCCCTACATAATCCCTTCTACTGTGTCCCTCTGTTGGTAAACTGTATCTTGTTTTTCACCTCAGATGTATATATTTGTTCATGGAAACCTTTCTATATTTGGCTTAGTTTTTTTCTTCTGGCTGTATATTCTCCACTTTTTCTAATTTTTGTGTGAATGTATATGCACACATGTAATTAATTCCTCTCTTTCTCTCATTTCTACTTACGTACATTATATTGACTGACAAATTTGGAATATACCTCTATATAGCAATAACCTTTAGTCTTTCAGAAAATATTCCTAATCATATTCATTAATTTAAAAAGCACATTTGATAATAAATCACATACTCAACATTTAATAGTGAAAAAGGCAGATTCAGTTTCTGCTGCAGGATTGTTACTGACTGGTAAGATTAAAAAAGAAAAACCACTACTCTCTTATTAAATGTTCTCATTATAAAAGTGATATCTGAATTTTACTCTGCCACTTGTCCTTTCACACTCCAATTCATCATAAATAATTCTTGAGTTAATTTTCAATATCTATGATTCTTAATTAAAAATATCCCATTGCTACCTGTGTCTCAGTAGCTGATCACCACAGTAATACCCTCAGGGTGAATTCCCAGCTTCACCTTGCTGGATGAATGTATATGTGTTCTGAGTTTCTAGGCATGCGTTACTACCTGGTGGATTCCAAAATAAGAACTGTCTAATACATTCACTCAGTTTTTCCATGGTAATTTGCTAGTGTCTAAATGTTTTCTATTTCTTTCTGCTCTGGTCTCTAATCTCACTCTGTTTCTTCATACTTCAATGCTCCTTCATCAGCATGAAATGTCATATTTTAGGACAAGTGTCCACAGGTTTGTAAAATTTGCTGAACCCAGTCCTTAGCCAAAAGTCATATTTCTCTCCTTGTAAAAATACTGCATATCTTCTTATTCTTCTGGTTCTTTAAAAAATATTATTGAATTATTTTCTTTCAAAATTTCAACATGGAATAGAAATGTGTAATTCAAAGCGGTCAAATATTGTTAATCTCATATGTTTTGATCTGATAAAACCTGGAATAAAAACAGTCAACTTAGATACCTCAGTTTTTTAATTCAAAGCTTTAGACTCTAAGGATCTAGAGAATAATTAATCACACTGACTAGCATGATAGCTCAAAGATAATAAGCATGTCTTTATTAGGCAGACATTGGCTAAAACAAATTCTATAAATATTTTTCAAATACTTTTGATGAAAATATTGTTTTTCATAGGTTTTTCTCTATATAAAGTTTTTTAGAAAAGGATTTTTTAAATGGTGGGTTAAAGCATACCATCACATTATTTTCCTCATGGGTTTGGTGAGAGATCACCATAGGTCAGTCTTCAGAGTTACTCTTAAGTGACTAATGAGAAAATGTTATGGAACAACATGACTGTGGGGCGTTTACCCACCACCCCCACAGCTTCCCAGAGTTTTCTTGAGTGCGATCAGCAGGAAATATTAGATAGAAGGATTTATAGCGGAGAATCTTGCGGAGATAAACAGATAGAAAATAAAGGATAGCCTCGAGAGGGCCTGGAACCTATTCCAACAGGCCCGGACTGTCTCTGGTCCAGGGTTTTTATAGAGACGCCAAGGGGTGGAGCAAAAGACCTCCTCCCCCAGCACAGCCAAGTGCAGGCCATCTCAGACACCTGCACTCAGGCCCGTGGTCCTGATCATCCTCTATTCGGACCTGCTGGGTAAAGCCACGAGGAATCCCAGAACGGGCTCCCACACATGACCCACTAAAGGGCATTGTAGGAATCATGCATTTACTATTTACATTAAAAAAATTTGGAGAGGTTCAAATAAAGTTAATTCTTCATTCATCAGTTGTCAAACATCAGTTACTGTCAACAATGTTTAAGGAAAAAAACAGTCCTCAAGAACTCAGACCCAGTAACAACAACAGAGAAACCCTGTGGTCTGCAATAGCAATCTCCAGTGATTTCTCCTGGAGGCATCTCCAGCTGTTTTCCATGGGTCATCCAGCTCTCTCCCATGAGTTATCACCCCAGTTACCACTTCTCATCATTCTCAGTAGGCCACAAAAATAAAACATTTTCAACCAGTATTATGATCTCTATCATCTATCTATCTATCATCTATCTATCTATCTATCTATCTATCTATCTATCTATCTATCTATCTATCTATCATCTATCATTTATCATCTATCTATTATATATCTATCACTCCTATTAATTTATGGCTTCTTTCCAGGTCTTTATCCTCAGTATTTAGAAAATAAGTACGAATATTTTTTTTTAATTTGAAAAAGTAAATGAATTAACAGAATAATGAAGTTATATAAGATTAAAATAACAGTAAGTTATGTCATTCCAAAAGTGAACAAATACTTTGTGGTGTTCTCAAGGAAAAATGAGCACATTTCAACATTCCATAATGGGAGACAGCCTCATCTTAATTCTATACTCACAATTCACTTCATTCCCTTAAAATGGAAGTAGATTCTGGTAAGCATATTATTCAAAATGGATTCTTTCTTTTTGTTTTCTAAATTAACTGGTTTATAACACATGGATCCAGATCCCATCTTCACACTATATTAACAGACTGCATTTCTTCTACTATAGCCTCCTTCAGTTATTAGTTACTTCCTAAAGCTAAATAAGATCATATAGATGGAAGGAATTTGTGAATAAGATAAATATTGGAATGAACTAATTCATAAAATGCTGCAACCATGGTCGGCTTTAGAGATTTGGCTGCAGATGTACCTTGCATTTGTACAGATTGGATGTAATAAGTTATTGAGCTAAAGAAATATGCCTGGAGTCTGAACTAGCTGGGAGAGTTATTTCTTCCCTTGGCATTTAATATGCACCTGGCTTTGAGTCACAGTTAAATAAATTCATCTGACCTCAGCTGGACCTTCTTCAAAAAAACTGAAGGCATTTTAGAACATATTGAACAAACAAGAATCTTACAATTTTAAAAAGAGGGATGTGACATCCTTTGAAGAAGTCATTACATCTTTCAGACCAAGTACGATTTAATCATTTAATTAGGAGCTCAGTGGTTCTTAACCAAGCATCCCTCATGTGGAAAAAAAAAAAAAAAAAACATGCACTTCAAATAGCTCTCTGAAAATAAATAGACAAAACATTACTGGGGACAGAATTTTGGGACAGAGGTTTGTTTTGCTCTGTATTTACTTAACTTTTTATTCTGAAATAATTTTAGAACTGCAGAAGAATTGTAAAAATAGCAGCATGTTCCTGTGTCTCCTGGCCAAGGTTTGCTGATGTTCCTATCTTGTAACCATAGCACAATAATCATAACTAACCAACAAACACAGGCACTATGTCATTTTTAACGAAACTGTGCATCTCTCTCAGGTTTCACCTTTTTTTTCACTATTAGTCTTTCTTTTTTACTGTAGAATTTACAGCAAACAGTTCTCATGACCCCTTGATTTCCTCCAATCAGTGTTTGCCAGTCCTTGCCTTTCATGACCCTAAAATTTTGAAAAAGTCTGAAATATCAGTCTACAGAACATCCCTACTGTGCCTAGAGTCTTTTTCCTGACTATACTGTGGCTATGCATTATTGAGGGAAATGTGAGAAAGCAGTGTACTTTTCTGCATTCACCTCAAAGTCAAAATGTTTTATTGTCCAGTATGTTAACCACTACACAGCTAGAGTTTTCCACTGTTAAGCTATTGTTTTTCTCTTCTATCTTACTTTAGTTTCATTTAGTTTGGAGTGGGCTTTCTGGATTATACAAATACTTCACTCTTCTTAAATTTACCTCCATTATTTTTAATCACCTAACAATGGTTCATAGCTATAGCAACTATTATTCTTTCATGTTTTGGTAATAACATCCTGTTTATATTATTACACATTCATTTAAAAATTTTTTTTGTGGTCCCTGAATTTACTGTCTTTTAGTGTGATAATCCAATCCTGTCATTCAAAACAAATGCTTTGTTGAGATTTTTCTTCAATGACCATGAGATGATTTGAGATTTTTGCTGCTTTAAATAAAGTTTCTTACTTGGGATAGTTTTTAATTTATGGATGAGTTAAGAAGGTGGCAGTGAAGTTGCTATATTCTTCTAGTTTTCAATGTTACTAGTTACTTGTTGCAGTAAATCAACCCACTAATTCATGCCCAGAGTTTATGAGGATGTTTCAATTTTATCCAATGTGCTAGGATCTCTTTCAGGATGGCACATCACATCTTTTTGCCACCTCTTCTCAGGTTTCTCTGGTTGATAAAGTTTCTCAGATTTGCCATTGGCAATTTGAGGAGCATCTGACAGGTCAGGATCCTTTCTTATTGGTGATTGCCTTAGCCTTTCTTATAAGAAGAGTGTAGCTATGAGATCTGGAAGAGACTGAGGCACGATTTTCTTTGCCTTGTATCAAGGGTGTTCACAATTAACATAATTCTTCATTGTTGCTGCTTAGTTGGATTGCCTGGATGATGCCATATTTGTCAGGTTTCTGATCCGAGACAGATCATTTCCTGTCTTCCCACACTGCACTCTTAGAAGCAAGTCTCTTTTCATTCACCCAGGGAACTGGGCATATGTACTTCCTCTGTGAGGCAGGGTATCTACAGAATTATGTGGATTTCTGTGTGGAAAAATGGATCAATTATTTCCATTTTTATTCATTCAAGCATTTGTTTTCATCATTAAAGAATCATATATATTTATTCACTAATTCGATTTTTTGTTCTATTATATTGCTACCACATTCTTTCAAATACGGCCACTGGGGGAATTTCAAAACCCTAAAACCAGAAGCTGGCCTATGTATCCTTCTGATTTATTTCCCATCACAGTTGCCTTTAGTTTGGAACTTATTTTCTTGTCCCTGAAGTTAAAATATGTTTGATACATCCCATTCCCATCTTAGAATTAGTTCTTTCTGGAAAGAACAGCTCTGGTTCATTTCAGAAATTATTGTCTGGATTAGGTATGCGTTGAGACATTGTTACTTTTATGACATTTTATTTAATGCAATGAGCTATGCTGTCTCTATGCTAAGCTGTGTACACAAGCACATCTATAAATATTTCTGTGTGCACACCATGTCTGCTCCAAGCTCGGCATGAATCTGTGTGGATGTTTTCAGTTCTACTTCATTGCTCTTTTATAGCTTATTCTAACTCCTACACTTGCTGATCTGTTTCCTCCCACTCCTAGAGGGAGAAGCCTGGTGCCTAAGTTCAGTACCAGAATCTATCAGTATCATCAATCCACGCCCCCACTACAGTTATACCAGTGAGACGAGAGTGTGTTTTGAGTACTTTATGCCTTTAACCCCACAGTGTTCAATCACATGTGAAGTTAAGTCAGCACCATTTTGCTCAAATTCTTCGGCAAGATTGCTTCATGCATTCATAATGCAGCTGGATTCTCTTGTCACAGTCTGTAGGCCTTCCTGCAACTCCAGAACTGTAACAAATTTTTTTCTGAAGTTTTCATATGGTGAGGTTTATTGGTTGCACAATATAATTGTGCAGGTTTTCAACAAAGGTCTAATGAAAGGTGTCTGTTATTACAATACTATGCAATTTCATTTCCCTGCACAAATATTCCTTATGCTCCGTATATGTAATTCTTCACCTATGTTCCACCCTGTTGGAAATCACTTCCCTCCTGACAGACTCTGTAGCTCTGTCTCTTCCAGCCTGGCATGAAGTGGAGCCATACTAGATAGATTTTTATCAGGGTGTCCTCTTTCACTTAGCAGTTTGCATACATCCTGGTGTTTTTGGAGTAACTATTTCTTTCTATCACTAAAATTATTCAATTTATGCAGATATGCCATAGATTATTTAACTATAAATTGAAGAGTAACACCAATTATTAATCAACATTGTATGTGAACATAAATTTGTGCATTTAGACAGACTTTCTCCTCCAACCTTTCTTCCTCACACTCATTGCATTATCCCAGGCCCCCAAACCAGTAGGCATTCACTGGGAAGCTGCCTGCCTGCTACTCTAGTCAGGTAAGCAACTACACTAACTGAGCATCTTCACCTTTCCATCCTCGAATGCAATCCCCCAATCTCATCCCCAACTCTATAGCAAATGCTCTTATGTTGCTTCGCCTCCCTCCCTGACCCCATCTCCAGTAGATCAAATGAATCTTCTGCTCCAAACTTCCTTTTCCCACTCTTGACTTTATAGTAGTTTCCAGCTCCAGTAAGAATTCCTGGGAACCCAATGTCCAAGACTGCCTGGAAAGCAATTAGGCCAGCAAAGCAAGTAGACAAGCTTCAGATCTTCATTCCTCCTCCTGTCTTCTAAATATAGTTCCCACAGTCTCATTCCCAGCTCTGTAGCAGACTACATTTTTTGTCTTCTCACTTTCTGAACCCATTTCTAGAAGGCTAAGCAGATGCTGGTGGAAAACCCTGATTTCCTCTCTCCTGTGAATTCTCTTGGCCCCCCTCCTAGCATATCTCCATTTAAAGTGTCAACTTACAACCTAGAAACACATTTTACCCAGGATCCCCAGTGGCCAAATCTAGAAGGATACCAGAAGAATTCTCTCTCAGGCAACACACAGCCAACACATCTTGCAAAGAACCAGAGGGGGCACCTGAAACCAAAGAACAAAACACTCATCTAACAAAGACAAAATCAGATACTGTCACCTAGAATTACAACAATATTAAACCCAAATGCCTATTTATCTACAAGAAAGCACAACCAGTAGTAACCAGGACATTATGTCTTCACTATAGCTCAGCAACCCTATCACAGTAGGCCCTGAGAAATGTAATATACATGAAGTACAAAATAACTACTTCAAAATAGTCATTTTGAATGTTAAACAGGGAAACATGGATACAAATAATTATGATCTTGAACAGTAATAAAAAAGATAAGACTCACCAAGTGAACACAACAGATAAGTAGAGAATCTGAGGCACTGAAAACATGATAGAAGAAATAGAAAATGTTAAATCTAAAAAAAATGTAGAAAACATTTAGAAGATCTGAGCACTATCTATGAAAAGATCAAATCTAAGAATAATAGGAATAGAGGAAGAAAAAGAAGCCACGGTCCCAGTTCAAAAACAGAAAGTATTTTAGCAAAATCATAGAAAAAAAATTCCCCACCTAAAGAAGGAGACACCTATCAAGTACATCACCACAGCACCTAATATTCAGAACACTAAATATACAGAACAGAGAAAGACTATTAAAAGCTTAAAGGGGAAAATACAAGTAATGTATGAACATAGACCTTAAAGAACAACACTTGACTATTCAATGAAGACTCCAGAAGAAACAATAGTCTGAACAAATGTTTTACAAACCCTAAGAGACCACAGATGCCAGTCCACAATACTAAGCCCACCAAAATTTGAACAATATCTGTTTACAAATCCATCCCAACAGAAGGCCTTATTAGGAAAACTCTAGCCTAAAGAAGTTAACCACATCAAACAAAGCAAAATTAATGAATAATTTCAGGCCAGCCAATCAAAAGAGAGGAAACATACACAAACCAGTAAATACACACACACACACACACACACACACACACACACACACACACAAATCACAACAATAACAAGAAAATAAGAAGAATCAGTAAATACTGCTCATTGACATTTATTCAAGTCAATGGTCTCAACTCTTTAATAAAAAGACCAACAAAATGGATGTGAAAACAGGATCCATCCTTCTGCTGCATCCAACAAACACATCAAGTTAACATCAAGGATAGACAATGCCTCAGGACAAAATGAAACAGAAAGATAGTCCAAGCAAATGGACCTAAGAATCAAGCTGGTACAGTCACTTTAATATCTGAGAAAAACACCAAAAGAACTCAGAAGAGATAGGCCAGATACTAAATACTCATCAAAGGAGAAAATTCCAAAAAAAAAGGTCATTCATTGCCATTCTTTTTTTTATTTTTTTCTTGAGACAGGGTTTTTCTGTCTAGCTTTGGAGCCTGTCCCGGAACTTGCTCTACTGTGTAGCTTTGTGACTTTCTGAGAGAGAAAAACTCTAGCTACACTCTACAGGCCAGGCTAGCCTTGAACATACAGAGATCCACCTGCCTCTTCCTCCTGAGTGCTGGAATTAAAGGCGTGTACCACTACTGCCTGGCGACATTGCCATTCTTAACATCAATGCACCAAACACAAGAGCACCCAAGATGGTAAAAACAAAAAACACTACAACATAAATCAAACACATTGATAGTGAGAGACTTCAATACCCTACTCTTGCTAGTAGATAGTTCATCCAGACAAAAACTAGAGAAATGTTATGAAAATAAATTGATGATATAAAACAAGTGAACCTAACAGATATTTACACTTTCACCCAAACAGAAGAGCATACACTTTCTTCTCAGAATCTCATGAAAAATTTTCCAATATTAAACACACACTTAGACACAAAGAAAGCCTCAACAGAGACAAGAAAATTGATATAACACCCTCATTCTTATCTGACCACCACAAATTTAAAGCTGGATATCATCAACAACAGAAACAACAGGAAACTTACAAATTCATGGAAACTGAACAACTCATCACAGAGGGATCAAGACAGAAATTAAGAAAAAATTAAAAATTTTCTATAATTGAATGAAAAATAATAAACATCATAGCCTTATGGAACACAATGAAGTGGGTTCTAAG
The DNA here is from genome assembly GCF_004664715.2 of Peromyscus leucopus. NCBI lineage: Eukaryota > Metazoa > Chordata > Mammalia > Rodentia > Cricetidae > Peromyscus > Peromyscus leucopus. The sequence continues at coordinate 97,846,722 of NC_051070.1, forward strand.
AGGGAAGTTCATAGCACTAAGGGCTTACTTTTAAAAATGGAGAGAGTTCATACAAGCAACTTAAGAACACACATGAAAGCTCTAGAATTAAAAGAAGAAATAATGCCCCAAAGGAGAGGACAGTAAGAAATGATTAAACTCAGGGCTGAAATCAAGAATATTCAAACAAACAAATAAATAAAAATACAAAGAACCAATGAATTAAAGAGTTGATTCTTTGAGAAAGTCAATAAGACTGATAAACTTTTATCCAAATAAACTCAAAATAGGATAGAGAATACCCAATTTAACAAAATTAGAGATGAAAAGGCGGTCATAAATAATAGATACTGAAAAAATTCAAAGAATCATCACGACATACTTTAAAAACCTGTACTCCACCAAATGGGAAAAATCTTGAAAAAAAAATCTTCTGGATACATATCATTCAACAAATTTAAATAAAGATCATGTAAGTGACTTAAACAGACCTGTAACCCTAAGTGAAAGAGAAGCAGTAGTTAAAACTACTAACCCAAAATGTCCAAGGCCAGATATTTAGCACAGAATTTTATCAGATTTTCAAAGAAAAGTTAACTTTAATATTCCTCAGATAATTTCACAAAATAGAAATACAAGAGATATTGCTCAATTCATTCTATGAGACCACAGTTATTCTGATATACAAAACACACAGAGACCCAACAAAGAAAGAGAATTACAGACCAACTTCCCTTATGAACATAGATGCGACAATTCTCAATAAAATACTTGCAAACCAAATCCAAAAATACATCAAAATTATCATCTAACATGATCAAGTATACATAGTCTCTGTTATTCAGGGAAGTTTCTATATACTAAAATCAATAAATGTAATCTACCATATAAACAAACTGAAAAAATTGATTATCTCCCTAGATACAGAAAAGACTTTTGTTGAAATCCAACACCATTTCATGATAAAAGGTATGGAGATTTAGGAACACAAGGGGCATACCTAAAGATAGTGAAGCAGGTTTCTGCCAAACCTGTAGTCAACATCAAATTAAATGGCGAGAAACTTAAAGTAATTCCACGAAAATCAGGAACAAGACAAGGTTATCCACTCTCTCTGTATCTATTAATATAGGAGTTGAAGTTTTAGCTAGAACAATAAGACAACTGAAGGACATCAAAGGGATACAAATGGGAAAGAAAGAAGTCAAAGTATCAGTATTTGCAGATAATATGATAGTATACATAAGCAATTCCAAAAATTCTACCAGGAATTCCTACAGCTCATAAATAATTTCTTTTCAGTAAAGTAGCTAGATGAAAAATTAACTTATGAAAACCATTCCTATATGCAAATGACAAATGGACTGAAGAAAAAAATCAGTGGAAAACACCTTCCACAATAGCTTCAAATAATATAAAATATTACGAGATAGCTCTAAACAAGCAAGTGAAAGACGTGTGTGATAAAAACTTTAAAACCACCTAGTGGTGGTGGCTCATCCCTTTAATCCCAGCACTCAGGAGGCAGAGCTGTGAGTTCGAGGCCAGCCTGGTCTACAGAGTGAGTTCCAGGACAGGCACCAAAATTACACAGAGAAACCCTGTCTTGAAAAACAAAACAGACAAACAAACAAAAAAAACCCAAAAATACCTAAAAAAAAAAAACCCAAAACACAAACAAAACAAAACAGCAACAACAAAACTTTAGAACCCTGAGGGAGACTGAAAGATCTCCCATGCTCATGGATAAGTAGGATCATAATTAAAATGGCAAAATCAATCTGAAGATTCAGTGAGATCCTGATTGAGTAGATTTTGTGAGTGAACTGGAGAAAGATGGGAATAGGAACAGGAAGGATCGGGTGTGGGGGAGAGGAATGGATGAAGAAAGTAAGGGGGACTAGAATGGGAGGGCATGGGGTGGGAAGTGTGGAAACCTGGTGATGTAGAAAGTCCCAGGGTGCTACAAGGGTGACCATTGTGAGGACACCTAGTAATAGAGATTTGGAGCCAGAGCCAGCCACCCTCTACAAAGAGGCAAGACTTCCCGTGGTAGGACTGGTATACCAACCCAGCCACCAAACCTTCAATCTATTATCTACCTGAAGGATGTTCTGGTTAATGAAGTTGCAGAACTTGTGGGAGTAGCCACACAATGTCTAATTTGAGGCTCATGTTGTGACAGGTAACCCATGTCTGACACTACCTGGAAGACTATGAACTGAAAGCTAGATAGCCCAGAGACTTATGAATTAAAAAAAAAAGAAATCAACAAAATGATTTCTAATGATATTCCTATATTTTCATAGATGGATGCCTAGCCCTATCTTCAACAGACAGGCTTTCACTGGCAGCTGATAGGAGCAGATGCAGAGACTCACAGCCAAACATAAGGAAGAGAGAGAGCCTAAATTGGAGATCTCCATCATTTCTCTTTCCTTGAAGTTCAGGGACCCCTGAGGAAGTAGGTAGGGAGAATTGTAGGGGCCAGAGCAGTCAAGGACACCAAATGAACAAGGCCCACAGAAATCAACTAAGTAGGGCTCATGGGGACTCAAAGAGATTGAAGCAACAATCCCACAGCTCTTGTGACTCTGTGCTAAGTCCTCTGTATATATATCATGGTTATCAGTCTAGGGTTTTGTGGAACTCCTAACAAGGGGAGTGGTATGTCTCTGATACTTTTGTCTGCTCTTGGGACCCATTTCCTCCTACTGGGTTGCCTCGCCCAGTCTTGATACCAGGGTTTGTACCTAGTCTTATTGTATTTTATTATGCCGTGTTCAGTGGATATCCCTAGAGTGGGGGTGGGGGTGGGGGTGAGGGGTGCTGCTTGCTGTTTTCTGAAGGTAAATGGAGGAGTAGATCTGGGACTGGGGAGGTACAGGGGAAGACTTGGAGAAATGTGTGTGGGGAGTCTGAGAGGAGTAGAGTTTAATACAAACTGTGGTCAGAATGTATTAAAAACAATAAGTAAATAAATAATATTCCAACACAATTCTTCATAGATCTCAAAAGAATTCTCAGCATCACATGGAAACACACACACATACAAAACAACAACAACAAAAAAAAAACATGATACACAAAACAATGCTGAATAATAAAAGAATTGCTGGATGCATTACCATCCCTGTCCTCAAATTGTATTATAGAGCTACAGTAATTAAAAACAGCAAGACTGGCAGAAAAATGGACATGTTGTTCAATGGAATCAAATTGAAGATCCAGACAAACATAGACAAACCTAGAAAACCTGATGTTTTGTAAAGATGCCAAGAAAAAGACAGAATCTTTAGCAAATGATACTGTTCAAACTAGATAGCTTAATGTAGAAGAATGCAAATAGATCCATACCTATCACCCTGCACAAAACTCAACTACAAATGGATCAAAGACCTCAGCATAAAACCAGCTATGCCAAAACTAATAGAAGAGAAAATGGGAGAACATACTGACACAAAAGAAGACTTTCTGAACAGAACACTGATAACACAGGCACTAAGAACAATTAATAAATGGGACCTCTTGAAATTAAAAAACCTTCTTTAAGGCAAAGGGCACCATCATCTAGACAAAGCTCCAGCATACAGAATGGGAAAATTTTTTAGCAGCTTTATATCCAATAGAGGGCTAATATAAAAATATGTTAAAAATACTCAAGAAACTTAATATCAAAAATAACTCAATTTATAAATGGTATACAGATCTAAACAGAGAATTCTCAATAAAGAAAACTCAAATCTTGGAGAAAGACAAAATATGTTCAATGTCCTTAGCCATCAGGAAAATGGAAATCAAAACTATGCTAACATTTTGTCTTACATGTGTCAGAATGTCTAAGATCAATAATATAAGCAAAACCTCATGCTGGTGAGGATTTTTATCAAAATGAACACTCCTCAAATTCTGGTTAGATTGAAGACTTGTACAACCACTGTGGAAATCAGTCTGGCAGTTTGTCAAAAAGATGGGAATTGATCTACTTCAACATCCAGCTATATTACTCTTGGGCATATACCCAAAGAACAGAATGCTTCATTCTACCACAGAGATACTTGCTGAACCATGTTCACTGATGGTTTATTCATAACAGTCAGAAATTAGAGAAATCCTAGACATCCCTCAATAGATGGTTAAAGAAAATATGGCACATTTACACAATGGAATATTATTCAACCTTTAAAAAAGCTGTAATCATGGATTTGGAGGTAATTGTATGGAATGAGAAAAAAAAAACATACTGAGTTAGTTAACCCAGACCCAGAAAGATAAATATGGTATATATTCACTTACATCTGGATATTAGCCATTAAATTAGTGATAATCAAGCTACAATCTATAGTCTTAGAGAGGGTCGGCATAGAGGAAGGGATGAGTGAGGACACATGGATCTCCCTGGAAAGGGGAATTAAAATAAATTTTATGAGTGGACTAGAGCTGAAGGGAAGGGGAGGCATGAGAACAGGAGGATCAGTTGTGAAAGGGGAGGGTAGTTGGAATTGAGTGAGGGAGTAAGGAAAGAGACAGCTAGAAATGAAGGGCATTTCAGGGGCAGTTTGGAAAGTTAGTGCAGTAGAAACTTCCTATAATATATTAAGGTGATCAAAATAAAGTCTCCAAATAATGAGGGAGCCAGAACCCCTTCTGGCTATCTCTTGCCACCTAATGAAGCTTCTAGTGCCAGGACTGGGTTTCATCCAATTGAGCTGTTAATTGAACAGGTCCCATGGGGTTCTTTGAACAACCTAGAAAGTTGCCAAGGCGATAGGTTGCTCTCCACAAACTGACAGCAAAGCCTGATTAGTGAAGACAGCACCCATACAACTCATTGAACAAGGAAATGTCAAGCTGGTGTGTAGCTAGAGTTTTCCTGCCTTGCCCACAGTCAGGACAAATCTCTGTCACCCGCCAGTCCCACAGCCGCTCAGACCCAACCAAGTAAACACAGACTTATATTGCTTACAAACTGTATGGCCGTGGCAGGCTTCTTTCTAACTGTTCTTATAGCTTAAATTAATCCATTTCCATAAATCTATACCTTGCCACGTGGCTGGTGGCTTACCAGCGTCTTCACATGCTGCTGGTCATGGCGGCGGCTGCAGTGTCTCTCCGCCTCAGCCTTCTGCTTCCCACAATTCTCCTCTCTCCTTGTCCCACCTACTTCCTGCCTGGCCACTGGCCAATCAGTGTTTTATTTATTGGCCAATCAGAGCAATTTGACATAAAGACCGTCCCACAGCACTTCCCCTTTCTTTTTTTTAAAAGGAAGGTTTTAACTTTTACACATCTCCAAAGCCAGCTTGGTATATTTGGGAATTTGGGCATAGCTTCTCTTACTACTTCCTGCTGGAGGGGGGCGCTGTATCTTATGGGGACACAAAGAAAATTTTAGGATCATGGAGTAGTCCGTGACTTGAAACGATTCTGGATGTTGGATCATCTGGGCCATGGTGTCATCAGAGACCTTTCAGGTGGTCTTGGCTGGTGAAACCTGATGTATCTTAATCTGGAACAAATCCATAGCCTCTGGCTTTCTGTGGAAACAAAAGCAGAGCCTCCTTTCCAAAGCAACATATCCTTACATCCAAATTTTGAAGTTAAAGTACCTTTAAAATACACATTTTGGCATAACTCAACAGCTTTTGCAATCAAATGTTTTTCTTAAGTTACGAATATCAAAGAGAACATAATCCAGATTCTCTGTGTGGTAGCCATCTTTACGTGGCTTATTTTTTATATTACCTTGAGCCTATTGCTTTAAACTGCAGCCTTTTAAGCCTGAAATGGTGCTGCTGCTGCTGGCTCCGCCCACTTCAGCTTCCCAACATGGCGGTGGTACATTTTCCGCCAGCTCTGGGAGCCATCCTGGGTCTATGCTTTTATCCAAGCAGTGTGTAGCCCAGAAACCTCTTTTTGTTTTGTACTAGCAAAGGCTAAATCCACCACACAGCTTAATGTGCCACTTGCAGAGGCCTCATTCCCGCCATACTGCAGATCGAGCTTGCACACGCTAGGAACCCGCCAGTAACTCAAACCGGCAGCTGCTGCTCATTTGAGAGAGACAATTAGGAAGCTGTTTTTAGCTCCGTTTTAGAATCTTTTCTGTTTTTAGCTCCGTTTTAGAATCTTTTCTCAGGTTTTAGGTGGAAACTCTTGCCCCACATTGGGCGCCAGATATAGCAGGAATCTTAAAAGTTCTTATTAATAAAATCAAACCTGAGGCGAGTTATTGGGGTCCATGCTGGTAGATCAGAGAGACAGAACAAGCCACAGCTATCTCACCTCGCCGGATCCTCATCTGGTCTTGTCTCCTCAGGCTGGAAGCCTCTGAGTCCTCATCCGGAATGGGTCTCAGCTGAATTACTGCTCAAAAGCCTGAATGCTTAACCAGCCAAATCTTAACCAGCCAAATGCATCTAGTTTCTGGTTCTCACGCCTTATATATCTTTTTGCTTTCTACCACCACTTCCTGGGATTGAAGGCTGGCTTTCTGGGATTAAAGGCGTGTGTCACCATGCTTGGCTATTTCCAATGTGGCCTTGAACTCACAGAGATCCAGAGGGATTTCTATCTCTGGAATGCTAGGATTAAAGGTGTGAGTGCCACCATTTTCTAGCCTTTGTATCTAGTGGCTGTCTGTTCTCTGACCCCAGATAAATTTATTAGAGTACACAATATTTTGGTGAACACAATACCACCACACTGGTGCCTATTCAGAACCTTCATCCCTGTATTCTAGTGTCCATGATATGAAAAGGTTTTCTACAGGCTACCAAAAGAGAAAAGTAAATACCAACTCAACCATTAAACCTTTGATCTACAATTCATCCTACCTGCAAAATATGCTAGAGCAATGTTGATATAAACTTTTTGGGAGTAAGCAACTGGTGTCTGATTTAACTTAAGGCCCACTCTATGAGATAGAATCCATATCTGACATTACTAGTGTGATCATGAACCTGACACAAGATATCCCAGACACCTAGGGTAAAACAAAACACTACTGGTCTAAAAAAATAGAGAGATCGAGAAAAACAATAAAGTAATTCCTACTAATACTCTGCTATACTCACAGATTAGTGTCTTTCTCAGCCAGCATCAGAGAAGCTTCCTCCTGCAGCAAATGGCTAACAAATTCAGAGATACACTGCCAGATATTATACACAGACATAAACCATGGAGCACACAGCTCTAAATGGGATGTCTCCATCAAATCCTTTCCCTTAGAGTTCAGGGGACCACATGGAAGAGGAGGCTAAAGTGGTATAAGAGCCAAAAGGGATGGAGGACATGAGGAGAACAAGACCTTCTGAAGCTCATCTGAACTCAGAGAGACTGAACTAACAATCACTGGGTCTGCACAGGTCTGGACCAGGACCTCTGAATATATACTACAGCTTTCTGTTTGGTGTGTTTACAGGACTTCTGAATGTGTAAACAAGTAGATCTCCCATTATTGTGCCTTCTCTTGGGTCTCTTTTATTTTTCTATTGGCTTGTCTTAACCAATTTCCATATAATTGTTTTCATTTTATCTCATTTTTTTTTTGTTGTGTTTTGCTCTTATCTCTTAGAAACCTGTTCTTTTCTAATGAGAAATAAGAAAAGGAGTGGATCCAGATAGGAGAAGACATGGGGGAAGAACTGGGAGGATTATAGGGGAAGTTAAACTGTATTCAGATTATATTCTGTAAAACAAATTACTAAATGGTCATATTAATAAAAAAAAAAAAAACCTGGAACCAGATATTGGGGTGAAAGCCAAGAGATCAGAGGAATAGGACAAGCCACAGTCAACCTCACCTTACTAACTCCTGAGCCTCCAGAGAGATCTATTTCCTATATATCCATGCCTATATGCCTTTCTGTCTCTGCCATCTCACTTCCTCTCTCTACCCAGCTACATAACTTCCTGTATGTCAGTACAGACCTCCAGACCTTTATGGTTAGTGCTGGGATTAAAGGTGTGTGCTACCATTGCCTGACCTCTGTGTTTAATACAGTGGCTGGCTTTTTTCTCTGATCCTCAGATAAGCTTTATTAGGGTCCATAATATATTGGGGGACACAATATATCACTATATCACTACAATATTGTATCAGACAAAAAGTATATATTGAATAAAAAGTGGAAAATTTAAAAAATAGAAAAAAAAGCAAAAATAAAAAGACAATGAAGAAATTTGTATAAGGCATTTTATAATTTTTTAAAAACATACATATAACCACACACACACACACACACACACACACACACAGTGAGGAATAAATATGGTTGTAAAATAGTGAGTGCAGTGGGCCAAATAAAAACTTAAAATTCCAGGCCAGTTTTTGGAATACTGAGATACAATTGTACAAGTGGGAAGCTTAATAAATTCTAATTTTGTTTAATATTTAAATCAAATATTCTAAGCTGAGCTGGAAAGATGACACAATGTATAAAATTCTTTATATGCAATTGGGATATAAATCTTCCCCAGGTGAGCATGGCAGCTCTTCTTTGATCTCAGCACTTAGGAGATAGAGATAGAGACAGGATCCTGATGGGAACCTGGGGCTAGCTATATGAGCCAGCTCTGGTTTTTAAGTGAGAGACTCTGTTTCAGTTTATGAGGTGGATAATGATTGAAGAAGACATCCAACTCTGACCTCCACATGCATAGGAACACACACACATACACACACACACACCCCACACACACGTGGATATGAGTACAGGTATGCCCACACATATGTGAACATGTGTGGAAACACAAACAAATGTGCACACACTCAAAAATACCCACATGCACACATTCACATACACTACACAGGCACAAGCATGGGCACACACACACGCATACATTCACTCACAAATTATAAACCTACATTAACAAGTATATTTATGAGAGTCCTGTAAGATAAGTATAGCAATAATAAGAGCTTATTTTATTTAGTCAATAAGTCATTTCCCCTTTGTGTCCCTTACAACTATGAAAAGACAAGATTACAAGAACTAGATAAGACTGAACAATTTATTTTTCATAGCTGTGGTGATATACTGTGTCCCCCAATATATTGTGCACCTTAATAAACTTATCTGGGCTCAGAGAACAGAACAGTTGCTAGATAGACATAGAGACCAGAAAATGGTGGTACATACACCTTTAATCCTAGCATTCTGGAGGCAGAGATCCATCTGGATCTATGTGAGTTCAAAGCCACACTGGAAACAACCAGGCATGGTGACATGTACCTTTAATCTCAGGAAGTAATGGCAGGAAGCAGAAAGGTATATAAGGTGTGAAAACCAGGAACTAGAGCCTGGTTAAGCTTTTAGGCTTTTGAGCAGCAGTTCAGCTGAGATCCATTTGGATGAGGACTCAGAGGCATTCAGTCTGAGGAAACAAGAACAGCTGAGGAATTGGCAAGGTGAGGTTGGCTGGCTTGCTCTGTTTCTCTGGTCTTTCAGCATTCACTCTAATATCTGGTTCCCGAGTTTGTTTTTATTAATAAGACCTTTTAAGATTTATGCTACACATAGTAAATCTTTAAATTCTTCCAAATTATTATTGCGACTTAATTTTGTTACTTTATTTTCTCATGGCCACATTTCTATTGTCCTCTGCTCTTTCATGCACTAAATTACATGTTTCATCTATCTGATCTAAGAATGTATATAATAATCTCAAGATTGAGAAATTCTTGAATACTAGACTGAATGCATGAAGAATGACCACAGTGCTATTTCCATCAATGCTTTCTCAGATGATTTTTGTCTGCAAATCCTCCTTAATCACTAGTCTAGTAAAGAAATGATAGTCCCCTGAGGTTTACGTGAAAATTCTCTTCAGCAATGAGTGTGCAGAAAGTGCTCAAGACTTAATAAATAAACTAAATCTTCTCATGAGTATGTTAGTGATTTGTGCCCATTTACTAATCTCTCTGGCTAAGGTGCTCTCCGCATCTACAGAATTAAAAAGTTGAACTCGATGTGTAACATATATTCAGTTTATCTGTTATTTTTTTCATAAGCATTGACTCTCCTTTGGAGCTTAAGTAATATTTTTCCATGTAATCATTTCATGTACTATGATTCATTTTCTTTCTAAAATAAGGTACTTGTGCTCTTGGTACGAGAGTAAATAAGATCCATATTTTACATAATAAATGGGCCAAAACCTCCAAATCAGGAAAAACTAAAACTGTCATAAGATGCTGAGGTTAACATTAAAGAATGCTGTGGTTATCCACAAGCAGGAGATGTTGTGAATACTCAAGGGGCCCAAATTTAAAGGTTCTGGAATCCCTGCTTTTATTCTAAATAGAATTACAATTGTAAATTTGTTATACCAAGAAATGATAATAATCTGTATTGTATTATAAAAAGAACTTTATAGGTATTACATGTTTATGAAAATAATTAGAAGAAGCTGCGATAAATAGTAGTTAGTATAGATGTGGATAGAATCAATATCTAATACAATGAAATACCTGATGTATGAAAAGACAATTTTGGTTTTATGTCTTCCTTCTTCCCTAACTTCCTCCCTCCCTCTCTTCCTTCCTACATCACTCATTTATTAGATGTTTGCCATGAGCCAAAAAATGTAGTAATTATTTAAATATATAAAAATAAAAAATTATTGCCTTAGAAATAATAACATTGCAGCAGCAAATTACAAAATAATGTGACAACTACAACAGATATTATGGGGGAGCAAGAGAGAATACACAATTGAATGTAAATGTTAAGATAACCATCTGAAAAAGTTTCCTGTCAATTAAGGAAAATTAGCGGAGAATGAAATATTCCTCAGATGGGTTATTGCAAGCAAGTGGAGATAAGTAATTTTATTAAAGAACAATATGGATTTCAGACTTGGATGAATACAAAGAAAAACATGGATATGTTGTAGACTGGGGCTGAAGGTATCAACTAAGAAGACATTGATTTCATTATGCAGTGACCAGAAGGCCGCTGGAGGCCTTTAGGCCATCACCTCATAGTTTAGAATGTTTTCTGTGGTCAGAGTACAGAAAATGGAAATAGACCTGTACATGAAAGTCATGAGCATCACACTTATGATGGAGTATGCCAAGATGAGGCAATCATGGGTCGGTGACAATCATCATTCTGGAGAAGAACTTGAGTCACAGGGAAACTATCAACATGACTTGGTGATGCATTTCATGGAAGGCAAAGAGAAAATCTTCAAATGTACTGCTCCAAGTTGCCATTGGAAAAACCTAGGTTATTGTTTTGGATAAACTCAAGACTTAGGCAGAAGAAGACAAAGGCACTTGTAGGTGAGAACAGGAGCTGCATTTGATGAACTTCGGAGTTTGACATTTGAGTAGAAATACTAAGTAGGCGTTATGGAATGTTAAGGGGAACTTTGGGTTGAACAGTGATGTGGCTAATCATCAACACAAAGATGATAATAATAAGGACATTAAATCCTTCCTTAGAGCTTACTATGTGCTGATGTTTTGTGACTATGAACTATAGATTCTCACATGCCCCTTTGATGTAGGTGCTAGCGTTCTTTTCTACTCACACTTTGCATGTGAGGAAACAAAGGAAGACAGACTAAATGTAGAGGAAGAGCTAAGACTGAACACAGGATATTTGGTCCCAGGACTCATAATTATAACCACTAATATAAGTGGAGGATGTTATGTTATCCAAGGGATGAGGGAGAGGCAGAAAAACAGACTGAGAGAGAGAGAGAGAGAGAGAGAGAGAGAGAGAGAGAGAGAGAGAGACAGAGACAGAGACAGAGAGACAGAGACAGACAGAGAGAGATAGAGATAGAGAGACAGACAGACAGACAGAAAGAGAGGGAGAGTCTACAGTCTAACATCAGCCTCAGAGGGTACCTACCTAGGGAGGAAAAAAAAACAGGCAAAGGGGGCTAAAAATAGAATGAAGTCAAGAAGAAAGGAATATCTCATAACCACTTCACAAAAATGGAACTGTTTTCTCAGTCATGAGGAATAGTCAGTGCTGTGACATTATGCTAGAAGGCATCAGTCCCAAAAACGTACTCACTGAACTTGCCACATATATAAGTCCAGCTGTGAAAAAACTTCTATGTTATGTTGAAACACTCAATTCTTGTTCTGTGACAAAGATCATCTGCACAATCTGTACACCAATGCCCAAGATGTGGTTCAGATATGAAGGTGATTGTTTCTTTAACTTATATCCAATGGTCTTAAAACTCTTGCTTGGGGAGAAAACTTGAACAACAGCACTTGAGCCCTGCAGAAAGTTCTGATATCCACCCAACTCTCAGAATCAACATATTCATCACCATGGTATTAGTGATCACACAGGCAATGGTATTGTCACACCATGTGTTTCAGAATGGTTTATTTCATCCAAGGTATATGCAGCATGAGAAGAGAAGACAGCCCAAACTATGGGTAACAGAGTCAGAGACTTTTTTATGTGGCTCATTTCTAAAACATGAATTTTTCTTATGCTTCCCTTATTAAAGATTCTACTGCATCTACACAATGCTTGAGTCCCTGTTGTGTTCACAACATGATAAAACCATTCACAGTGGGATTTAAAATAACTTATTTGGCAGTTATAGTGTTCAATAATTTTTTTAGCAACTCTAGGATATAGTTATGAATAAGGAGCTTTCTTTTATCTTGTTCTGTTCAGTCAGGAAAGGGCAGTTATTTTATTGCTTATGAATGGTACTTAGTAAGTCTTTAATTCTAAAAGCATTGAGAAGATTCATTAGAAAGTGCTAGGTTTATTTATTATTTATTTATTTCACAGAATTACAGAGCATAAAGGTAAACATATATTGTCTTCCTTCCTTTTCTTTGTTTTAAAAAAGGCTTAATTGAGCACAGCTGTGACAATGCCCAGTCCTAAGACGGGAAATGACTGTTTTGATAATGCTACATTTCCACAAAACTTAAACATCCTGTGAAAACAACAGCAACAATACCTTTTAGTTCAACAATGAAGGGTAGGATTCAATTCAGCAAACTATTTCAGCACCTCCTATTTTCACAGATTGTGAAAAAAAAATGAATTCCCTTTTCTCTACAGCTATCCAGATATACAAATAATACAAAAAAAAAAAAACATACCAGTAAGAAGTGAGAGAAACTTAAAAAAAGGAGGGAGGCATGCAAAAGAAGAGAAGGCTGCTATTCTGGACAGAATTTGTCCTTCCTGTGCTGTGACTGCCAAGTACAATTTCACAGCTTTTGATTTAAAAGCAGTCTTTCCAGGACCACTTATTCAGCAGGAATGTGGCCAGTGATGAAGTGCCTGGGCTCCTGGACAAGGTTCTTAAGCATTTCACAATGGCTTGGTTCAGTAAAGTTGTTGTTGTTTCCCCCATGTCAATAAGCTTGTGACTTAAGGCCACTCCAGGAGATGGAACCCATACCTGACACTGCTTGGGTGACCAAGGACCAGAGAACAGTTAGCGCAGGAACATAAGGTAAAAACAAATACTATTGGTATAAAAAATAAAAGAAGGAAGAAAGAAAAAATGTAATGATAAAATAACTCCTAATAATAGTCTGCTTTACTCATAGTTTAGTACCTTGTTCAGTCATCATTGGAGAAGCTTCTTCATGCAGCAAATGAAAATAAATACAGGGACCCAGACAGAGACAGAAAGTGAGAGGCATTGGAATACTCAGCCCTAAATGGGATGTCTCCATCAAATCCCTTCTCCTAGAGCTCAGGGAACCCAGCAGAAGAGCAGGCAGAAAGAGTGTAAGAGCCAGACAGACACAAAGAAAACAAGGTCCTCTAACTCGACATGAGCAAAGCTCATGTGCTCTCCCAGAAACTGAAGCAGCATGCACAGGCTCTGCACAGGTCTGCACCAGAGCCTCTGCATTTAGGTTATGGCTTTCAGTCTAGTATTTTTATGGGATTTCTGTGTGAATTAGTAGATTTTTTTATTCATGTGCTTACTCTTGGGCTCTTTTTCTTCTTTTTTAATTGTTTTTTGTTGTTTGTCTTGTCCAACTTTGATGTGATAATTTTTAGCTTATTATATTTTATTTTATTATATTTCTAAAAGATGACTAGAGTAAAGATTAATGACTAAAACTTTACCTACTTGGAAATATCCTTTACACCTATGGGAGAGGGAAAATCAGTTTTCTTCAATAAAGTGACACTGGCTATATCAATCACTCCAGGGAAAACCTCATCTTCAGCAGCTGTTGACCAATAAATAAAGTACTCCACAGTGTATTGATATGCTTTTATTTGGTTAGTTTGGGGTGGTTTTTTTTTTTTTTTTTTTTTTTTTTTGGTTTTTCGAGACAAACTTTCTCTGTGTAGCTTTGCACCTTTCTTGGAACTCACTTGGTTGCCCAGGTTGGCCTCGAACTCACAGAGATCCGCCTGCCTCTGCCTCCCGAGTGCTGGGATTAAAGGCGTGCGCCACCACCACCCGGCTTAGTTTGGTGTTTTGTTTTTTCTTTTTGGGTGGTGTTTTATTTTTTCTTGGTTCTGGTGTTTTGTTGCTGTGTTGGGTTTATGTTTGATTTTTTTTTAGAGAGAACTTAAAGTTGAGTGGGTTGGTAGAAGGACAGGATATGAATGGACCTGGGGTAGAGAAAATATGATCAAAATATATTTAAAGTTAAAGATTCTTTAAAAAATTAATAAAAATTGGTAAAAACTAAAGTAGTCCTATACCTATACCCTCTCAGTCCCGTGTTTTATTATTCTTACCCTACTTATCTCTATGCTCACACACTCTCAGTTCTATGCACACACACACTCTCAACTCTATGCACACACACACACTCTCAGCCCTATGCACACACACACACACACACACACACACACACACACACACACACGCACTCTCAGCCCTATGTACACACACACTCTCAGCCCTATGCACACACACTCTTAGCCTTACATACACACTCTCAGCCCTATGTGCACATACTCTCAACCATCTGCTCAAACACTCTCAGCTCTATGTTCACACACTCTCAGCCCTATGATGTCATATAAGTTCTTTCAGCTCCATGTCATACAGCCCCCTTCAATCCTTTGTCACACACCAGCTCTCTCAACCTTCATCACAAGCATTCCCTCAGTACAGTCTTACGTGTTCCTTCAGCTCTCTCAGCCCCAGGTCGTTCAAAGTTTCTCAGTCCTTTGCAATACATCCCTCTCAGGTCACCACCACTAGTTCAGTACAGGGTATATTTTCATCATTGACAGACAGCCCTGCAGTGTCCTTGTCATTTACGATGGAAGCGAACCTGGTGTTCAGAGCATCTGACTATTGTTTTCTTGCTAACAAATGCCTGTGCTTGTGTAGCTACCAGAGTGTTCAAAATAATAACACATGAATTCTGGTTTTCCAAATAAATTTCACCAAGAAAACAAAAGGAAATTGGAAGAAACATAAAAATGTAAACATATAATGAAAATAATATACAGTATATGCTTATGGTAGTTTCATCCTTAAGTGAAAAGACACATTAACCTACGCAAAATTGTCAACAGTTAGTCATTTATTTCTGATAATTTTCTAAGATCTAACATAGGTGACAAGTGTAACCTAATGTAAATACTCTTGGAGGATTATACTTAATATAAGGTTAAATAAAACTTGTAGGTGAAGATGTCAATCAATTCTACTCTGGATTATTGCACCAAAAAGATAAATTTTGCTTTATATTTTGATGAGAAAATAAGGAAGAACAAGAGAGATAGATATAAACTATGGCATCAACCCTCACCCCACCCCAATCCTCAGTCATATCAATACTAATACACAGGGTGTATGATACATAGAATTAAGCCAGAGTGTCTAGTGCTTTGTACAACCTGCTAAAGTGTTGTGCTTCATACAAAGAATGTAGTAGCATGCTTAACCAGATAAATATCAAAATGTGGTCTATACTTTAGTACAATAACTTCAGTCACCTCTAGGTACTTCAAATGACACCTCTTGGCCAATTAGAAGAAGACGACAGCAATTTATTAAATCATATCTCCCATACACTGGGGAATGTTTTACTGTACTGATGTTATAACAAACCACTTAACTGTCATTAAGTGGAGCATTTTGAATTTTCCCCATCAAGAAAATATAGACAATATCTGCAATGTGAATTGTGCTTATGGACTGCAGCCTCTCTGTCATGATTATGGGCATGGAGAGCAAAACTTGGATAAGTTCCAGGTTAGTAATAGTGAAAAGCTTTTCTAATACTCTTGTTGGCAGCCAAAGAAAGACAAAACATTAGGGTACGAGCATGACAAATTTAAAAGCAAGCAAGATCTATCAAGGCCTGAGGGAAAAGAAGTAGAATTTTCACATGATTCTTAGCTCTGTATATAAGACTACTGCATGTAGAACATTACCTCTAATGTGAATGTAAGTACAGAAAAAAATAGCAGATTCATATTGAATTCAAAGAATTATTTTTTTGCCTGAGATAAATTTAAAGTAAGCAAGAAACACAGACATTCATCAACAGAGGTCTAGAACTCAAGAGGGAACTGATGGCATTCTCACAATTGCTCAGAGGTTAAAAATAAAAATATAGGGAGAAAGGGGAAGAATCCAGACTAGAAATAGAGATCAGCAGTGGCAAAATAAACATTTAAGTAACAATTCTGAAGGGAACCAGATGAAAGTGATATAATGTACTCCGAAGGAAAGAGAAACATCCTAGCAGGAATGAACAAAGTGAATATTCATTATGTGAGACCAAGTTGGCTAGGCCCGAGTCAGCAGATCAATAACAACCTATGCAAGAGCAGTCTGAATATCATGGTCGTGATATAATTATAACTGCTGGATGAAAAGGAAAGATGAGGAACACAAATTAGAAGATAAGCCTGTCAATTAGTTTTGCCATTATTATTACAAAAAAAATCTGACTGGATAGTAAGTGGCAAATAATAATAAATATTGGAAGAGAGTTTGTTGTTGCTAAGAATTGGAAAGAATAATTAAATATGTAAGAAATAATTACATGCATGCATAATACATGATACATAAAAAGAAAATGAATTAATTTCAAAGTTTTAAAGACCAACAGTAGAGCTTCTTCTAGTACCCAGCAGAACATGGTGAATTGCCAAGTGGACAGTCTAGGCTGGGGGTATTATGAGATAAGGTGTCATTAGAACATGCCTCAGTTTCTTCACCTAACTGTCAATTACTGTACCTTGATTGGAATTGGAAATGTGGAAATTCAGGGGAAGTGAAATACTATTTTTCCGTAGAGCATGGAGAGATTCAGAGAGCATAGAGCCAATGGTCTGCAGCAATTCAGCCTTTCTAAAGCTTCTTCTATTAAGAGAGAAAAATTGGGACTGAAGCTAGAGAGATGGCGTAGAGATTAAGAACATTTGATGTTCTTGCAAAGGACTGGGGTTCAGTTCCCAGCACCTGCATGGTGGGTCACATTCATCCTTAATTCCAATTTCAGGGTATTTGATGCCATCCTCTGGTTCCTGAGGGCACCACAAATCCATGTGCTGCATTATATATGCATGTGGGCAAAATGTTCACAAACATGAAATAGAAAAATAAACAGAGAAAGAGATAGGGAGAGAGAGAGATATAAAGAGAGAGAGATCACTTCTACTTTTTAATACTTCATCTTATATCTAAGAATTAATGACCAAAAATGCAGTTATTCCTTCTAAAAAGAAACGTTCTGCCTTCACACATAGATTCTGGAACATGAAAGAGTTGACTAATGCTTAAGTCCTTTTAGATTGTTGGTTCTCTTTTTGGTCTTCCTCCATCCTTTGAAGACTCCATCCAATAGTATTAATTCCCCATGCTTAAATCTCTCAGGCCCAGGATTTGTTCAGCATCCAGGTGTGTGAGCACAATTCAAAAGGGATGACTATATACATTCTCCCCAGAAAACACCCAACTCTGATTCATGCTGAGTCCACCTAGGCTTTGATGAGACACAGTGATGTATCCAGGTGAAGGGCTCCAGAGATCTTGGGGCATCCATTATCCCAGGCCTCTCTCCTAGTTAAGTGATGTCTCAAAGTCCAACCAGAACATTGAAAAATTATTTATCTTTCCCTGATGGACACAAAAGGTCAAGGCTTCCATGGTGAGAATTCTTAAAGTGTAATCAGACTGGCAAAGTAGGAAAAAGTATAATTTTTGTTTTATTTTAGTGATGGTATCTGAAGGGGTGAAACTATAGTTTAATACTTTAAAAGTTAGCCCATGGAAGCTGAGAACTGAGATTCACAAAAGTTTGAGTAATTTTTCCTTTTAGCCACAAACAGATGAACCAGAAATTGCATCAATGTGATAATAAAATGTGATCCCTAAAACAAAATCATAGAACACAAATAATGACTCAGCATCTTCCAGGAGTTTGGTTTAGCAAAGATAGCAGACTTGTAGACTTGAGCCAATATAGTGGTTTTTTTTTCTTAGAGATTTGTAACACATATCATAAAGTTTTTCATAAAACTAAGTTATTTGTAATTTTTTCATCCTTAAATAATTATTGATTCTGATACTAGAACAAAGCAAAAACTATAATGTAAGAAATAAATTATTATGGTTCATTTTCAGGATGAGGTGTGTTGAGAGCTCATCTAATAGTTACAGATGAGCAGGAGGCACCAACTACGTCTCTGCCTACGCAGTGACAAGCAACTGGTGCCTGCTTGTCACAGAAGTCTGAGAATTGTAAAGTTGCAAATAGTCAACTGTGTGACTATGTGGTTAGAAAAAGAAGCAGCCTCAAGCCTCAGGATATTAGTTACACTTGTCTTTACATCCTGAACCAATAAGATGGGAACTTGGTATGGGGGACTATGATGGAAGATTGGGAAGACTACATTCTTCAAAATACCAGCCTATGGGAAAAAAGAGGGTGACCACTATTGCCTACCAAATCAAATCACCACGCTAAGCATTTTTGTTTTTTCCCTATGCTGGCATCCTTTCCTGTAGGCTCTTACATTAAATATTGTTCTGCTTTCCCTGGCCTCTTGTGTCTGTTATCACAGAATGAAGGTCTCGTTTCCCATGTGGCTGTCTGCTTAGAAGTAATCAAGACCTGGAAGAGTTGTTCCTATGACTCAAAGTGTCTGGAATCTGAGTTGGACTCTGCTCTCTTTCTTTTTATAAAATCACTGCAATACTGCCATGTTTTAGAAACAAATTAGTAGCAGATTTTTTAAATGGTAAATGGGCACATATTATCTAACATGCTAATGAGTCTTTCTGGTGCAGTTTACTATTGTGTCAACTATGACTAAAATACAAAGGTTTCTATGGTTGTTTGCAAGGTCTTTATCTCATTTTGAGAATTGCAGATTTCCAGGCTTCTCCAGGCTGCTGCAAGGGGACTCTTCCTTTTTTCATTGGCCTTACCCAAAATATGTGTTTCATTGTGTATATGTCTGCATTTTCCTTATTTTTTTTTATCAGTGGATGGACATACAGATGCCATTTCCTACCTGTTGTGAAGAGTGCAACAAGGAGCATGACTGTGCAGATCTCTGGAAGCAAGTTAGACACAAAGTCTTGGGCTATATGTTCAAAGAGTGCTATAGATGAGCCCCATGGTAGTTCTAGTTTTAGTGGGTTAGAAACCTCCAGATTAATTTCAAATTGGCTACACTAGTTCACACTCTCATTAACAGTATATAATTGTCCACTTTATACACAACAACCAGTATGGGGGATGGAGGCTGGGAGACAGGAAGTGATGGTGGTGGCTTGACCCAAACTAAGCGTGTGGGAACTCACCAGTTTTTAAGCTAATTAGAAACATACCCTTTAAAGGGGACTTTGAATAGAGGACTCCTGCATGAACAGACAGTGCCATTCCCATATCACATGAACTACTAAATTAAGATCTCATTGCTTTTAGTGGTTTTTTTTAATTATTTTATTTTTATTATTTATTTGTTTGTTTATTTATTTATTTATTTATTTATTTATTTATTTATTTATTTATGGTTTTTCGAGACAGGGTTTCTCTGTGTAGTTTTGGTGCCTGTCCTGTATCTTGCTCCATAGTAGGCTGGCCTTGAACTCACAGAAATCCACCTGGCTCTGCTTCCTGAGTGCTGGGATTAAAGACGTGCACCACCATCACCTGGCAATTAATATCTCATTGCTAAGCATGGAATATCTTTCTGATTATTTGGTCAGGAATTTCCAGAGGTCCACAGAACAATACAGGCTATTGCCATTGCCCTTGATTTCTTACCAAATCTAGATGATAAGACTCTGTGGCTGAAGAAATCCTAGACTTTGGCTATAGGATGTTGATAAATGAGTCTCAAATCAAAGGGAAAATTCATCCCTGCTGACTAGCTTTTACAATACTTGTAAGCTGTTGGGTGAAAAGAGCCATCGATCAATGATTTCACTAAGACTGGTCCCTGCACACTGTAAAATCAATCTGCCAGGAAAGTTGATCCCACTGGTATATTAGTAGCACAAAGGCTGTGGGGTGATGAACGACTTTCTTATTTGCATTCCTGATGGTCAAATGCCCAAGACTGGTGATGTTATAGGTCCTAAGTGGGAAACCTACTATTTTTATTTTGCCAAGTATCATCAAACTGCTTTCTGAATATTTATGTTTACAGTCATGCATTTGTGCTACTCACAAACTTAGTCAGAGAAGCCTCTTGCAATAGGCAGTGGTTAATACCGAGACTCATAAGAGACCCAAATGTTTAGAAGAACTGACTGCATGCCCATTCCTAAACTGAACATCTTTTTGAATCTGTTTCTCCAGCGTAAGGCTCTGGGAACATCTGAGAAGATCAGGTGGAAGCAAAGTTAGATCTAAAGGATGGAGAGGAGAGCTGTGAAATGCTGCCTTCTGACATAAGAAGACCACTATACTCAGGAACTCACTACAATTGTGGTCACTTGAATGAAATCAAGTCAGTCAAAGTTCTAGTGTGGATGGGAGAGGGGCTCATGAGGTCCCATTCCTAGCTGAGTTGCTTTTCATATTGATGACTTCTGGTAGGGGGAGTAGCATTTCTTCTGGGGGTATGGCCACTACAAGGATGCCTAAGTGGCAGTGGAGCCCCTGCCCCCTCCCCACAATAAAAACATACACATAGGTTAATGCACAACACTAATAGGACTCATTGGGATACCTATATGTATGCATATATGTATTCATAAAGAGGATGTAAGTTGGAAGGAAATGTGGGAGGTGAGAAGTCTGGGATAAGTAAGAAGGGGAAGTGAGCTGTGGACATTATCAATATATATTATATATGCATAAAATTCTCAAATAATAAATACACAGACACACACACAGACACACACACACACACACACACACACACACACACACACACACATATATATATTGCCAAGAGCTCAGTATGAGGCTTTGGAAAGCAGCAGTTCACATAAAGGCAAAAAGTTATTATATGAAGTTGCTTACATTATTCTAAGTTCTATTCTCAGAAGAGAGGGTTCAAAATAATACCAATGAAAAGACAAAACAAAAGAAATAAGAGCTCTTAAATAATGCAACTGAAGCACAAAAACTTAATCTTGGCAACTGACATTCATATCCCCAACTGACTTACATTTGATTGTGCCAAATGAGTAATACTTGTGAGTTAATACAAATTATTTATAGGAATTCTCTTGTCTCTCCTTTGGCCACATTTGTTGGAGAAGCATGGGTCCCCATAGAGCTCTATCCTAAGCTATCTGTCAAGAACAGTTTAAATTACTCATGTATTTTATTGTAGGGGGACAACTGGGACACTCCCTTCTATTTGCTCTTTGTGCTGACTGGACCTTTGTCCTGGAAGCAGAGAACTGGACTCTAGGGATCAGGCATTATTTGTGTCTGACTTGTTACCATAGAGCATGTTCATTTTGATTTCACTCTCTGCCTTACTCAGTTTAATGTTTCATGGAAGAGGGACAAGACTAACAGACTCTTCAAACAGTTCTGATATTGATCCTCTGTCTTATACATATGTGTATACATGTATATATACATGTGTCATATACATGTATACATATGTATCTCATATATGCATATATGTATAAGTATATATTTTACTTCTGTAGGCTGGATATTCACTTGACTATTGCCTTGCAATGGAGAAAGGTTTTATTGTTGCTCTTTTGATTTAATGTCTCATATACATATATATATACATATACATATTCATATACATAATATACATATACATATATCTGTGTGTGTATTCAATGAAGAAAAAACTAATTTCCAACAAATTGATGAAAATGGAGACCTTCCTTCCTTCCTTCCTTCCTTCCCTCCCTCCCTCCCTCCCTGGTATTTTGAGCTCACCTACTCTTTCCCTACCATGTTACTGCATGTCTTCCATGTCGCAGACCTCCATTTGTGTATCTCAAATGGCATAGCTTTTTCTGTCCTCCATTTGCCTTTTCTGGGCAGCTGCTGAGATTTATGACTTGCCTGCACTGGGTTCTTCTGCTAAACTCTAATATAATTTCCTCTTTGAGTAAACTTAAGCTTCCCTTGTCTTTCAAACTTCTCTTGCTTTTAATTCCTTAATGGGCAGAGCAAGAACAACCTTTTTCTGAAGCTCTAGACAGTATCTCGTGGATGAAAATGGTATAATGAGGTACATTATTTTGTGTGCTTACTGTACACAAAGTGAAACTAAAACAACAATGGATTTGTTTTCTTCCAAATTTTTACCACTTTTCTGTTAAGTAAACTGGAAATCTCCTTACTGTTTGATGTAGCATACTGTTACCAAACTCGGGATTACAGCCTGTGCCCCAGCAAGCCACATCTGTCCACACATCCACCATAAAACAATTAAGAGAAACTAATTAATAATGAAAAACATAAAAAGGAGATTTAATCAATGTGGCCATATTGGAAAGAGGGACAAGAGATCTAGGGACCCCCAAAGACCATCTTAAGGGCCTTAACATGAGGGAAAGATTTGTGCAGAAAGCCAGAAATATGCATCACTAAGCACTCTGGATGGTGTATGGTCCCCTGCTCTTCAGTGCCTCTGCTCTGTTTCTTTCCTTCCAGGTTGTCTGACAAGCTGTAAATCTTTTCTTTAGAAGACTAATTCCTCCTCTGAATGTCCCTAGGCACTTAGACTTCAACAAACAGGAGATTCTTGGGCAAATTCCCATTTCTGGGGGTCTCTTGTTTCATTGAGAGCCAAAACAAGGAGCATCGAGTTCTCCATAGAATACATTCACTGCTGTCAGACAGGCAGGCTGCAGTACAAGACTTTATGCATTGATAATGTAAAGAAAGGGAGTCAATGAAAACACAGGGATACATTTTACTATTTCTGATTTTTATGTACATATTTTATTTAAATGTACATATTTTATGTGCCAAATGATGAAAGGATTTATAAAATTTAAAATAGGTACTGCAGAATTCAAATAGAGCAAATAACAAAATGGACAATAAAAGTTTTAAATTCCAGCTCTGATTCTGAAGTGACACTTGTACCTGGTAGCTAGACAGTCAGCCATGTTCTGTTCATGTGTAAATTCTTTCTTAACAAATCTCTGCCTGTGCGGAAAGGTTTACTCTCAGACCTTCAATTTTAAATTTCCATATTAACATTTATTGTGCTGGTAAATTGTTAGAAGAACCTCACTCTTGCTCTTGTGTGTTCACTCGCACAAAGACACTGTTTGATTGAAGCACATTTAGCTTATGTGCCTCCTGCTAAAAGGTCCAAACACATTTGAGACAACCTTGTTTGAAGGCATTCTGCTTTCTATAGTGGAAGTGGTAAAGAACCTTATGGCTGGATGAGCTCTTTCTCCTTGCTTTCTGTGGACTCTGAGTCACTGACTCCACTAGTCTATGCAACTAGATTTTGGGGAGCCAAGGTCACCATTTATCTTGTTGCATGCATTCTGGTTTAGAGGTGTGACAGACAAAGGTAATGTATATCTTAAGAGATTTTGGTATCAGTCTCTACTTGCTATCAACTTTTATTGATGTTTGGAATTTCCAGAACTTGTGGAAAATTGACTAGTATTATAGACTTCACGTTTGTTAGACATGAAAGTGAGGATTCCAGTGAATTAACATTCATTGGAATGTTAAATGCATTGCTGTGTTTTCTAGAAAACATTGAATGTAACTGGGAAAAGTAGAATACAAGGTATGTTTTCAGCTACAGAAGGAAATTAGATAGACTGCCCCCCAGTCAGATATGATCTAAAATCTCAATTCTAGGGGCTGGAGAGAAATTGCTTAGCTGTTATGAGAATTTTTCCCCCAGCACCAATGCCAGGCGAATGACAACCACCTCAAACTCAAAACCTTGAGCTTCAAAACCCATGTGTTGTTATTCTATTTGCTTCTCATGCCAGTTACAAAGGTGTATTGTCCTTTTAATGAATGAAGAAAAAAAACCCAAGATAACTCTTTCTATTTGTTTATTAAAGTTGGAGTTTAAGTTTTTAAGAGAAGGTAGGTATTCAGGAGATGGCTCCTTTGGTATAGTGCTTGCCATGAAAGCCTGAAGACCCAAATGTGATCCTCAGCACTCATCTTAGAAGTCCAAGCATGGTGGTTAATGCCTGTAAGGCCAATACAGGAGAGATAGAACAGGAGGATTCCATGGGCTTGCAGGATCCCTGTGAGAGTTATCGAGGAAGACAACTGAAGTCAACTTCTAGCTCCCACACACATATGAATACACACCATGTACACACATGCTTCATTTGACATTTAAGAATGGGAATTTAGAGAGACCAATAAGCTTAGGAAAAAGATATTTGTAGATACACAAGAGCGGTGCATGTAGAGTTTGCACACAGGAAGAAACGGGAGAAAAAGAGAGATAAAGTTAGAGATTGATGGGGGAAATTTGCTGCCCTTCCAGATCTGGCATGATACTTATGTATGCATACTTATGATAATAAGAAAAAAATGAACTCTTTTATCCTTATTTAGGAAATACACAGGATGAGAACTTTCATTCATAGCTAAAACCTATATGGTTGCATTCAGAAGGAAACAGGAGTTTATTGACAAATGCCTTCTCAAACCTAGATTTATTTCACAGTTGCCTGAGGATAAAATCAAACAGCCATGGCAGTTCTGGAAAGAGAGCCATTCTGGACACTCAGCTCAGATGATTTTGTTTTGGTAGCAGTAAGTTTCACATCTCTTCAGCACCATAAGTACATAAAATTAACTACTAGTCCCAAAAGCTACATGTCAAATTTTTAAAAAAATTATTCTGTATGAGGTAGGCTACTGTTGTTATTTGTATATAGGTTTCAAATTCCTGTCTGAAGAACTGAAAATGTATAAATTTACATAATTAAAAAACATGTTTTTTTATAGATCAGAAATATGTGAAGTATTTCCATAATCTCTTTGAAATTAAACAAAATAGTTAAGGGATAGTGAAGCTAGCTAACCAATGTTATGGGGAGTTCACCAGAGATGACTACTCAGACACAGTTTACAGCAAATTGTAAGACTTTATTGCAGTTGTTTGGGATTATGGTGTTTAGGGATCTGGGTGTAGCCTCAAGTGTGAGGTTTTTAAAGGCAGAAACCATGCCTTGGTATCTTGCTGGACAGCTGCAGGGGGACTTCTCAGAAATAAACAATTTGAAGAAGGCAGTTTATCAGAAGCTAAGACAAGCAGTTCCATGGAGAGGACTTCTGCACAAACAGTTTAATAAGAGCTAAGTTAGTGAGGCCATCCTAACCTCAGTCTCCTGGAATAGAGTTGGGCAATTTTCTATGAGATTCTTCATCAAGAAAATCAGATTATATAGATTAAACTTGAAATGGCCTCAGCAAGAATACAAGATATACAGGATGGAGGACCCTCTGCACTGTCTTGTACTGTTATACTCAGACCTACACCTTGTTCTCATGAGGGGGGATGTCACAAGAATGTAGACTTGCTTTATACCTTCACACTCAAGCTGTAATCACTCACAGGTCTCTTCACCCTCTAGACCCGCTGGCCAATCAAAGATAATTAAAGACTTCAGTATCCTTCTGGATTCTTTTAGTTGATGCATTAAAATTTAAAAAAATAACTCTGTTCTCCCAGCAGACCCAATCCCTCAGACTTATCCCTAGCACTTCAACAGAACATCAGATGCAGTCTCCCCACCCCCTGCTCACACCTCCTGAGGATCCCACAGACCTTCTCCTCCTGACATTCATCCCCCTACACTTCTCTGCACACCCTCATTCATCACCAGTAGGTATTCCATTATTGGTGAAATTATTAAGGCCACTCCACATAGTTAAAAGGGAGGTTTATTAGTGGTGTAACTTACAAATGAAGGGATAGGTAGGTTGCAGGGTCTGGGGAAGGTATGTCACAGTCTGGCTGAGTTCTCTGGAGAACTCTGCTCAGTCTATCTCCAGTGTCCAGGGTCCAGGAACAGAGAGAAAGCAGCACATCTCGATCTCGGGTCTTCAGGGCCCTCTCTTGGCCCTGCCTTGTAGGTGTGACAGTTACCGAAGCCTCAATGGGGGTTGGAACTTCCAGATGAAAGCTGGAATGGCTACCCACTTCATTTCATATGAACACATCATCCAAGTAGACCAGCAATACAGGCAACACACAGCCATTACACCCTTTGACAATCTGGAGAGGAAACAGAAACCAAGGAAGAAAATACTCACTCAAAGACAAACCCAGAAATCAACACCTATAGGTATACATCTCAACCCTGGATGCTGAGACACAAGTGTAAGACAATAATCAATACCAACCACAGCAATTTATCTCCAATAGAGCCCAACTATCCTAACACAGCAGATGCTGAATATTCCAATATACACGAAGGTTAAGAAAAAGGCATTAAAACTAACTATATGAAGATAATAGGGATCCTTAAAGAAGAAATAAATAAGTCCCTTAAAGAAAGCCAAGAAAAAACAAACATTTGAAGCAAATGAAGAAAGATGTTAAAGATCTGAATCTGGAAATAGAAGCAATAATGAAAATACAAGCTGAGGGAATTTTGACAACAAAAAATTAGGAATGCAAAGAGGAACTACAGAAGCAAGCTTCACCAACAGAATACAAGAAATGAAAGAGGGAATCTCAGGCACTGAAGATACTATAGATGAAATGGTTACATTGGTCAAAGAAAATGTTAAATATAAAAAATTCTTAACACAAAACATCTGGGAAATTTGGGACACTATGAAAAGACCAAACCTAAGAATAGTAGGAACAGAGGAAGAACTTCAGCTCAAAGGCCTGGACAATATTTTCAACAAGATCATAGAAGAAAATGTCCTTAAACTAAAGAAGGAGATGACTAGAAAGATACAAGAAGTGTACAGAACACCAAATAGATTGGATCAGAAAAGAAAGTCACCTTACCATATAATAATTAAGACATTAAGCATGAAGAACAAACAAAGAATATTAAAAGCTTCAAAGGAAAAAGACCAAGTATTGGTGGAAATATTAAGGCAACTCTACATAGTTAAAAGGGAGGTTTATTTTGTGGGATAACTTATAAGTAAAGGTATAGGTTACAGGGACAGGTGAAGTGAAGTCCAGTGGTGTTTTCTGGAGAATTTTGCTCAGGCTACCTCCAGCATACAGAATCCAGGAACCAAGAGAGCACATCCGGATCTTAGGTCTTAAGGGCTCCTGTCTTGGTCCACCTCATAGGCGTGACAGTTACCGGAAACCTCAATGGGGTAGTACTTCCAGGTCAAAGCTGAAATAGCTACCCACTACAGCCAAGTAGCATGTAAGGGCAGACTTATTAGAATTATATCCGACTCCTCAATGGAAACTAAAAGCCTGAAGGTCCGGGACAGATGTGCTGCAGACTCTACTACCACAAGTGCCAGCCCAGAAACTATACCCAGCAAAATATTCAATCACCCTAGATGGAGAAAATATGATATTCCATAATGAAGTTAAATTTAAAGAGTTACTATCTAAAAATCCAGCAATATAAAAGGTGTTAGTAGGACAAATCCAACCTAAAGAGATTAACTACACCTATTAAATTACAGGAAATAAATAAGCTCTCACCCACGGATCCAAAAAGAAGGGAAATACACACATACATGCACACACACACACTCCTACCACCATCACCACCAATAACAAGAAAATGACAGGAATTAACAGTCATTGGTCATTGATACCTCTCAATATCAATAGTCTCAATTCCTCAATTACAAAAAAAAAAAAAAAAAAAAAAAACACAAATTAACAGAACAGATGCCAAAACAGGATCCATCTTTTGCTGCATACAAGAAACACACATCTACATAAGAAATAGACATTCCTCGGGTTAAAAAGATTGAAAATATATTCCAAGAAAATGGACATAAGAAGCAAGTTCTGGTATAGACCTATTAACATCTAACAAAATAGACTTCAAACCAAAACTAATCAAAAGGGATAGGGAAGGACATTTCATACTCAAAGGAAAAATCCACCAAGATCACATTTGAATTCTTTTTTATTTTTTTAAGGTAATATATTTTATTGATTTTTTGGGGGGGAATTTTACATTGTATATCCCAATCCCACTCATTTTCCAGTCCTTCCATGTATATCCCCACCCTTGTAACCATCCCCCCAAAGGAAAATAGAAAATAAAAGTTAACAAAACTCTTGCTCACCCCTCTGGGCAAACACCTGCTCCTCTCTCAACTGCAGCCTTCTCTCACACCCCTCACCGTCATCACATCTCCAGGTCCCCCCTGCATGTGCCACTCTGCTCCTCAGTCTTTCTGCCTCTCCCTCACATATTCGCTCGTGGTAATGGTGGTGGAAGCTTCAGTGTGTCACACAGCATCCCCTTTTGCACAAAAAGCTTTACCTGCAAATGTTCATTGCAGTGAGTCATTGGTCTGGTTCAAGGCCTCTCTGGCTTCCACTGCACTGTCAATACAGGAACCTCACCTAGACTCCTTTGGAACATCCTGCTGTTTCCCAGAGTCCTGGATATCCTCTGGCTATGGTAGGTGCCACAGGACTGGCTCCTTCATGTCCTCCAGCAGTTCACAGTTGGAATGGAAGTAAGGGTGGGCCAACTCAAAACCGTGGTTCCGAGCTTGGGTGGTAATTGGGTTGGTCAGTCTGATCCTCTGCTTGGCCCCCACCCTGCTGCTGTTCAGCGAGGGTCACGCAGCAGCAGGACATTGGCCAGTGAGGGGTGGAGCCAACTCTCCCAAGTTCTTACCACTGAGAACAGGTAGGCCTTAACACAGCTTCAGGCAGCATCCCAGACCATCCAGGCCTTCAGGGCAGCATGCCTCTGGTGCTATCTGGACTTCTGACCCACTTATGGCCCCCAGTGGTTCCACAGACCTTGGGACTCATCATGACCTCAAGGACTTCACATGCCGCTATTATCAACTTCTCCCACCTCTCCAACCCCTAGGCAGCAAAGCCTGAGGACATCATCAAGCCATCAGTCAAAGGCACAGACTACTTATATTCACATGGATCTTAAGCTTCATCAAGACCCGGGGCAGCAGCATTAACTACAGACACTACAGACTTCTGGTGGCATCACAGACCACAGTGGTCCTTTCAAGAGATCCACCCAGGAAGGGAACCTTTCCTCATCTCAGGCCTCCATTGTTTTCCAGAGCCAGGGCGATCCTGAGGCCCAGTGGCATGGCTGGGGCCAGAGTCTGCAGAAACTCCAGGCTGCTGCACACTCCCCCGCTGACCCTCCTGGGCAATGACAGCTTGTCAGCTTCAGCCCTTCTCTCAACTATCACCATCAAGTCTGCAGTTCTGCCTCTCTTTATGGGGCCCACACTCACACTGTTTTGCTCTTTTCACTTCTCTATCACATATTGGATCATAGTAGTGGCTTCCCTGCCCCGTACCCCATGGTGGGGAGCAGCCTGGGGGTGGCATTTCAATTTCTTAATTTCTATGCCCCAAACATAAGAGCATCCACTTTTGTAAAAGAAACACTACTACAGTTTAAATTACCTGTTGACCCTCACACATTGATAGTGGCAGATTTCAGCACCCCACTCTCACTAATAAACAGGTCTTCCACACAGAAATGAAGCAGAAATGCATGAGTTAACAGAAGTCGTAAACCAAATGGACCTAAAAATATTTATAGAACATTTCACCCAAACATAAAAAAAAAATATCTCATGGAACTTTCTCTAAAATTGACTACATACTGGGACACCAAGCAATTCTCAGGAGATACAAGAAGACTGAAATAACGCAGTGCATCCTTTCAGACCACCATGCATTAAAGCTGGATTTCAACAACAACAGAAACAATTAAAGTCTCCAAACTCATGGAAACTGAAAAACTCTCCACTTTATGAAAATGGGTCAAGACAGAAAAGAAGAAAAAGAAATAAAGACCTCCTAGTACTCAATGAAAATGAATGCACAAAACACCCAAACTTTTGAGATGCAATGCAAGCAGTGCTAAGAAGAAAGTTCCTAGCACTAAGTGCTTACATTTAAAAAGAAAGGAGATATCTCATAAAAGCAATTTAACAGTATACCTGTGATCTCTAGAACAAAAAGAAGTAAGCACACCCAAGAGGAGTAGATGGCAAGAAATAATCCAACTGAGGTCTGAAATCAATAAAATAGAAACAAAGATCTCAATACAAAGAATCAATGAAAAAAATGAGTTGGTTCTTTGAGAAAAAACAACAAGATACAAAAATACAAAGAATAGTCAAATTAACAAAATCAGAAATGAAAATGAGAACATAATAACAAACACCAACAAAATCCAGACAATCTAAAGGACTTACTTCATAAACCTATACTACACCAAATTTGAAAATCTAAAAGAAATGGGTAATTTTTTCAATAGGTACCATTTAACAAAGTTAAATCAAGATCAGAAAAATAATTTAAATAGACCTGTAACCCCTGATGTACTAGAATCAGCCATTAAACCAGAAAAAGGGTCAGACAGTTTTAGCACAGAATTCTACCAGACTTTCAAAGAAGAGTTGATGCCAAAACTCCTCAAATTATTCCATAAAATAGAAACAGAAGGAACACTTCCAAATTCACTTTATTAGGCTACAGTTACCATGATACCTGAACCCACATAAAGATTCAACAAAGAAAGAGAATTACATTAAAATTTCCCTTATGAACATAGATGAAAAAATACCCAATAAAATACTTGCAAGTTTATTCTAAGAAAACATCCATAAGCTCATTGATCATAATCAAGTAGGCTTCACTGCAGAGATGAAGGGATGATGGTTCGACATATAAAAATCTGTCAATGTAATCCATCATATAAACAAACTTAGAGAGAAAAATGTAACAATCGTATTAGATGCTGAAAAAGCCTTTGACAAAATCCAACACCCCTTTGTAAAAAAAAAAAAAAAAGTCCTGGAGAGATTAGGAATACAAGGAACATTTTTAATCATAATAAAGGCAATTTACAGCAAGCCTACAGCTAACATCAAATTAAGTGGAGAGAAACTCAAAGCAATTCCACTAAAATCAGGAACATGCCAAGGCTGTCCAGTCTCAATATATCTTAGCAATATATAGTTGAAGTTTTAGCTAGAGCAATAAGACAACTGAAGGAGATCAAGGGGGTACAAACTGGAAAGGAAGAAATCAAGGATGAGGGCTTTTGCCTTGTATTTTTGTATTTTGTTTTGTCTTAGTGTTTGGTTGTTGTGTCTTGGAGGCCTCCTCTTTTCTGAAAGGCGACAGAGAGGGAATGGATCCTGAAGAAAAGAGAGGAGGGAGGAGTTGGCAGGAGTGGAGGAGGGAAACTGGAAGGAATTAATTCATGAGAGAAGAAGCTACTTTCAAGAAATAATAAAATAAAAACAAATTTTAAAAACTGAAGGAAGATAGTTTCATTCTATAAGAAAAATGAGGTTCTTTACTACTGTGACAGCACAAGGACCTCTCTATGTTACCTTCCAAATGAAGTAGATGAAACTTTAAAACAAATATCATGCTTCTTATTTAATTTGTTTAAAAGTACTTATTTAATTTGTTTAAAAGTACCATTTAAACTTACTGCAACTATCCCTAACAGGATACAGGATACAGAAAATGAAGGAACATTTATTCAAAAACTCTCTACTGTATATTAAGTCATGGTATCTGAACCAAGACTCCATATCTTAGCTTGGAAACAGAGTGGTAAGCTACGGTTGGTAGACTTTCCAAAGTAACATTCCAGATATCTTTTTTTAAGTCTCCCTTCCAGCTAAGTATAGCTATAGCTAAGCTCTGGAAAAGTCAAGGGGGAAGATAGGTTTTCTTATTCTGCTCAGCCACCATTTACTGGAAAATGGAATTTCTTCTTAGTTAAGTTGCCATTGAAAATAGGGTTTCTAATTATTGATGGCTCCAATTAAGTTGTTTCAACTTATGATGGTGCAAGAGCAACATGAGTTTAGGACAAAGTGCACTTTGAATTGACTTCCCAGAGACATTCACATGTAATCAATATTATGACTATACAAAGCAGAGCTGCCAATCAGTCACACAACCTAGAAAGAAAATACTTTCTGACATTAAGCTACTCTTTATAGAAAGTTAGGGTCATTAAGAATATTTCAGTCTACAATGATTTCAAGACAGAAGGGTTTATCAGAAAGGACACAGTACTGGTATGGTAATTCATGTCAATGATCCCAGTATTCAGGAGATAGAGGCAGGAGGATTCATAGTTAAAGGTCATCTTCTGCTGTGAAGTGAATTTGAAGCCAGTCTGGATTACATGCAACCCAGTATCGAAGAAATATAAAAAAAAATTAAAGAAATAAATAAAATTAATTTTGAAAGTATAATTTACTATCATGTTGACATATAATCAACTAAAAACTCACTGCATTTCCAATAAGATCTGTGCAAAATGCAGCAGGCATTTTACATGAAAAACATACCTTCTTTCTGGCTTTTTGGTAGCCACATAGAGCTTATGACCAATGGGAAGGACAACCCAACTGCAGTTCTCAGAGTTTTCGTCTGTAAACTAAAGACACTGGATAAAACATTTTAAACATCTGAAGTATATATTTAGTTCTAAGGTGCTACTCTTTGCATGGCCTCTTATTCCAGTAACTTCAAATATGGGAAAATTTTGCAAAAAAAAAAAAAAAAAAAAAAAAAAAAAAAAAAAAACCAACTCGACTTGCTATATAAATATTGAAGATTTACCCTTATTTGACCTTTTCTCTAACACAGCCTTTTATTTTTTCAAGATTTTGAACAAGGTACTTTAGTCTACAGAGAAAATAAAAGGCAACTGGCATTGTTGTTTTCTTTCTCCCATCGGGTTTCCTTAGCTTCTATGCCACACTGTCTGAAATTATATTCATTAGTCATATGCCTAACTAACCTAAACTTAAATTAAAATTCACTTTCTTAGCTGTGTTAGCCCAAGTTCAAGTGTTTCCTAGTCACATGTGGCCAAAGGCTACTGTATTGTACAATACAAAGAAGAGTCTTTTCCATCAGCAGGAAATACTTGATAGCTCTCATCTGAGAAGTTCCCTGGACACTTAATTGAAAACATCCTTTTATTAGTTACTTTTCTGCTATTTTAATTAAATACCATGACCTAGATGACTTAAAGAAGAGGGTCTTGTTTTGGATTTACTGGTTCCAGAGGGAGAAAAGTCCATTGCCATTAGATGGGGGGGGGCGGGGCGGGGGGGGGGAATATGGCAGTAAGCACGAGGCATGGCAGCAGGGAAAGCAGCTAAAAGCTCATGTTTCTACCAGGAAACAGGAAGCAAAAAACACTAACTCTAAAATGGCTCATGTCTTTGAAACTTCAAAATCTGACCCCAATGATGCACCTCATCCAGCAAGGATGCATCATCCAATCCTCCCCAAAAAGCCAGCAAATGGGAATCAAGTCTACAAAAGCCTGAGACTTAAGAGGGTATTCACATTCTTACACTCAAAGTATCACAAGTATTGGATAAAAACAAAAGTTTAGGGAAATAGTTATCAGTCAAGTGTGTTTTGCCACAAGGAATATGGTAAGCCAATTTAAAGGAACAATTACATGGAGGGCAGTACTAGGACCTTGAAAAAGTGAATGTAGAAATGAATAGCCATTCAGTATTTTGAGTTTTCCTTCAGATGTTCAGAGATATTGTCCCAATCTCCTTCCTACAGACTGGTCTATTAGATTCCAGATTATCAGTTCCCTAAGTAACTGTACTGACCCTACAAGTTATTCTCACTTTCTGCATCACACAGGTGAGTGTTTACCTGCAGAGATAACAGAGCACCTGATCTCCTGATGGTCCTGTTCAACAGCTGTTGTCTATTAGACAAGGCATACTGAATACAGCTGCCTGAGAAGCACTTCGATAGCACTGTCTAAAAGACATTAATTCGCATTGGAGCCTTCACTAATTCAGTTGTCCTCATCTCTGAGGAACCTGGCAGCCAGACAGCTTTCAACCTTCTGTGTAAAAACACTGAAGAGGGGCTTATCTGGCTTACACCTTAGCCTTAGTTAGGCTTAATAAGTTAACTTAGCCCAGAACAAGGTAAGTTGCGTCTCTAGTGTCCTAACACTGAGATTTAGCTTCGTTTGTCTAAATCATATCCCTTGACTTTTGTAAGACTTTGCAACATAGGAAATAAAGTCATTTTCTCTAACTGTGTTTATGTGATGAGAGACTTCAGAGAGAAAATAGAGTGCCGAAAATTAAGAACGTAAATACAGAGTACAAAGGGAAAACATCATACTGGTATACTCAAGATGTATTTGTGAAAGAGCAAAAACACTCAAGCGTATAAGGCTGCATTAAATTAGGCCATTTTCCAAAGATCATTTTCATGCATACAAAAATAAATATAGACTTCCGTCCATGGTGTCTCGCTCTGCCAAATTTTAAATCTTGGGACCTGTTCAGGATAGCCTTTCATTTTATATTTCTTTCACTGGTTTAGCATTGACTTGGCCAAACTTTTCCTGCCTGCCTGCCAAGACTTCCTGCCTTATTTAGTTGACAGCTTCCTTCTGGGGGCTAATGGGTTTTGTTGTCTGACAAATGAATTAACAACGCAGCCCACAAGTGATTTCTGGATAACTGATGTACAGTTGACATTTCTGTGAGCTTATGCATGGAAAAACAATTGTTTCTGATGTTTGCTGCTATCTTCAGTATTGTTTGAAATGTTTTCAACTACATTCTGTAACCTTTCTAGAAGAATGAAAGTTTCTTCTTTCAGGCTGGATCCAGCTGTGTGAGCTTTGTTCTCCTTTTCTCCTCTCCTAATACACCCATTTGTTCAAAAAATGGACCATCTTCAAGTGAAGCACTCAATATGCTGGATGGTTTTCCTCTCTCCTTCGTAGGTCATGCTGGGGTTCTGCACTGGGAATAGTTAGCATCCGGATAAATTTGGATCACTCACTGGGAGACACTGGAAACTTGAAGGATATGGGAAATTTACTTTCTGAAGATTAATAGAATAAAAACAAACTTACTACTTTTCATACTGAAGTGTACAAATTCTGTTTTCTTTTTAAAAAATAATCCAATTAAAATCACTGTTAATTCAACTAAGGGGAATCTGAAAAACATGTATTTCCAAATCTGCAGTCTCTGTTTTTTGTTTTCAGCTGTGGTCGTGTTACTTTCCATACAATCATAGATAACAAAGATTTAAGGTAGCACTCAATTAACTCTCCTTAGCATTTTTTTTGTATAATCTTATGAATTAATCTTTTCATTTCCTGAAAAACAGACTTTTCTTCCCAGTCTTTGAAATGTTCTGATATCGCAGAGAGGTAGAGTAGTGGTTGAAGGTCCAGAGATTGGACCGGGGTGCTTGAATTCTCCTTCCGATACTATTTGCCAGAACTTCCTAAAATGCCCTTGCCTCTCTACAACAAGCATGAGAAATGTCTTCAGTGGGATGGCCATGCCAAATCCACAGTGAGCTTTGTGGCCCCTGTATGAAACAGGTTTCCACTTGCTCCAGAGCCCTGCTTCCCCTTCTTAGTTCATGTGCAAGGGAGGTGGATGGCATATGTCTGAGCTGAGGACTCTCTCCCCAGGTGAAGATATTTCTAATGTTCTTTGTAGATGGGTGAATCAACATGAAGGAATATACTCTCACTGGATGTGGCCCAAATCAAAGGAAATTTGACATCACTTTGCAAAAACATTACCTGTGCCAACATCCTTAGAATGCTCATATTCTTTCATATAGTGATTCATTTTTAATAGTCTGTGTTGAGGCTATCAAGTACAAGAGAACATTTGTGCATAATGATATCCACCAGCATTAATCCAAATAGCAGTATCACCTTATATAACCTACTTCCTCTCTGTGTGGGCTTCATGATTTATGTGTGTCCTGTTACATGAGTATTGTTTCATTTGTAATTTAAACTTAATTTTAATTATGTGTATGCATATGGGGGTGACAGTATGGACACTTGAGTTCAGGTGCCCGGAGACCTGAAGAGGACATCACATCCCCTGGAACTGGAGTTACAGGTGGTTCTACCTGGATGGGTGCTAGGAACTGAACTCTAACCACTAAGCAATCCTTCTAGTCCTGAACATTGTTGCCTTAATAGTTACTTTATTTTTTATTTGTTGTATAGTTTTATGCAGCCCTCATTCTATGAAAAAGTAATACAAGAAAAGTCCTATTCTTTGTTACCCTTGATCTCAGCTGTCTTCCTCTCTCACCCTAACCGTACATATTACTTCATCTGAAGCTTTTAAGTGCACATCCATATGTACTATAAACTTTTATTCTCCTTTTCACAGACAGTATGCATTCTCATATTCACATCATTTGGCATAGTGCATTTACTGCATAGTAATATAGTTCAGCTCTTTCCACATAAATACATAAAAAGACTTTTATTGTTTTATAGGTAATAATTCTGTTGTATGTTTAAATAGAATCCTAATAACAAACATTGAAATTATTTTTTTATCTTATGTTATTAGAAAAAATATTGCACAGATAAACTTGCACATACATAATTTTACACTTTTGTAAATCTGCTTCAGATTAATTCCCCAGAAATGTGATCATTGAGTTAAAAAAAATCTTTTAAAGTATAACTAGGAATTGCCAAATTGCCTTTTACAGTGAGTTTTGTCCATTTGTGCTCCCATCAGTACTATATAACTGTACTTATTTTCACTTAAGCCTCACAACCAAAGTGAGCTGTGAAACTTTTGAATTTATAACAACTCCATTGGTAGAAATGGTATCTCAGCATATCAGTGCATCCTTTGCTGCCTGTTGACTACCCTTCCCCCCAAATAAATGTGCTAACTTGAAATAATCATTACCTGTTTCTCACCAATGTAAAGTCTGGCTGTGTGATACTGCTGTGATATTTTGTGGTTTACTCATTTGGCTGGAAGGGAAGATGGGCAAGCTCTCTCGCCACACTGGGAGCTTTCACACAGCAGCTCCAGATTTCCACGTCTCAAGATCTACCAAGTTAAGATGGAGGGAACCACAGAAGAAATTGTCCTTGAGGCCATGATTCACAGGGGAACCTTAGGGAGCAGTCTGCTTCCTGCAATGCAGTTTTTTTTTCTTTCTTTCTTTCTTTCTTTCTTTCTTTCTTTCTTTCTTTCTTTCTTTCTTTCTTTCTTTCTTTCTTTCTTTCTTTTTTTCTTCCTTCCTTCCTTCCTTCCTTCCTTCCTTCCTTCCTTTCTTTCTTTTCCTTCCTTCTTTCCTCCCTCCCTCCTCCCTTCCCTTTGTCCCTCCCTTCCTCCCTTCCTTTCTGTCTTTCTTTCTTGGTTACTATTTGAGAAATTTCACCATTTTTTGTTTGTTTTACTTATTTTAATTAAAAATTTCTCCATGCAATATAGTTTGACCCTATCAATTCCCTTCCCCCTACTCCTCCCAGATCCTCCCCTACCTCTCTGCCACCCAACTTTATCCTCTCTCTTTCTCTCAAAAATAAAACTAAATGCCCTTATAAACAAAAGTCAACTAAAAACCTTAGCAGTACTTGATAATCAATTTTTATCAGATATTAATTATTTCTTTAATTTTAATCAATTTCCCAGAGTTTTATTGACTTTTTCTAGATTTTCATGAACTCTCAATTTATTAAGGAAATTTGTAACTTCTCTATAATGTTAGTTGCAGGTAGTTTTCATTTTTCACAGACACACTGAATTCTAAGAGGATCCAGTCCATTGGGACCTTGTTCTGGTGGGTGCTCTTTGTTTTACACAGAGCCTGTGCTTGGTGGCATTGTTATGGCTAGGGCTCTCCATTTTCGGTAGGTGCTACTTTCTTTTTTTTTTTCCTGTTCCTTTTGAAGGATTTTGTTTTGATGTCATGGCAGCATGCTTCTGTTTTTAAAAAATCTATAAATTAAATGGTTTTTTCCAAATTAGTTTTTAGATCTGCATCTGCCTGTGATATCTGTTTCTTTCAGTTGAGAGTGACTTACTTTCTGGCAAACAACCTTGATTCGTGCTAGCATAATAATGTTTTCTACACTTAAAAAGCATCTTTGGGAGCCGGAGAGATGGCTCCTCTAGAATCTACCCGTAACTCTCGCTCTGAGGGCTCTGATAGCCTTTTTTGGCTTTCATGGTCCCAAACAAAAATGTGGACTATGCACACACACACACACAAACACACACTTCATAAATTAATAAATCCTTAAAAAGCATCCTCTGTTGATACTATGCCAGTTTTATTTTATCACTGTGAATTTAGAGAAATCTCCCCATGACACTTTCTTTTTTTTTTTTTTTTTTGGTTTTTCAAGACAGGGTTTCTCTGTGTAGCTTTGCGCCTTTCCTGGAACTCACTTGGTAGTCCAGGCTGGCCTCGAACTCACAGAGATCCGCCTGCCTCTGCCTCCTGAGTGCTGGGATTAAAGGCGTGCGCCACCACCGCCCCGCTACCCCATGACATTTTCTGCTTGAAGTTTTCTGGGGTGTATAGAATGAAAAGTAGGTTTTCTGATAACACAGAAGGCCCTATTCTTTTATTGTCCTTTCTGCCATATGCTTAGATTGCTTCTTGAAAATATGTCTCATCTATGTCCTTTGTTGAATCAATTTTGGACAACCTATATATGGCATTTGCATTTGAAACCAGCCTCTCTCAAAAGGAATGCACATTTTTCATAATGTCTTAGATCTATAGTTGCTCAGTCCTTTGACTACCGTGCTTTTAACTACACTTCTTCCTATGTTCCTGCCTGCTCTCTCACAAGCCATGTTTAGTCCCCAGAGATGTACTGTGTGCTTTTAGCTCCCATAAAATTTTTTATGGGATCTGTTCTTTAACATGTAATTTTGTTTTACCCAGTTCCAGTGTGATGTATAGTGCCACAGCTATAAATGTTTCAGTAAATTTCAGTTGAATGAAGACAAAAAACCTGTTTCTGTAAAGTCAAATAAGAAGAATTTTGCACTGTTATGGAATGCAACTTAGTGAAAAGAACATAATTTTGAATTCATGCTGCTGAATATATAATTTAGATAACGTATATTGTCTATTCACAGACTATCCTAAATATATGGTTGTTCTTTCCTATTATGTTTTAAAAGATAATTATTTGGCAGAAAGGATAATAGAGCAGTGACTGTAAATGATTTACTAGATGTTAGTTGATATGTTATAGAGCAATGTTAAACTGTATAAAGAACTGCTTTTTGAATAGTGAGACAAAGTTCAGTAGTTTTAGAAACAAACCACATTGTGCAGTGGTGTTGGTGAGTCTTATGTGTCAACTTGGCTGGACTTGGAAGCTAAGCCACGTTGTTCCAAAACCCTAGGTGTTGGTGCAAGGATAGTTTTTTGATATGATTAGCATTCATTTATTTCAACAGACTCTAATTAGCTCTATATTATTCTAGCAATATGAGTGGGTCTCATGCAGACAAAGAAGTCTCATGAGCAACCATTGAGATCTTCAAAGAGGAAGGAATTCAGTCCCCACTCGGCCACACAGCCACATTACACAGTCAGATCATGGATCATGTCTGGAATTTCCAGATTATGAAATTTCTTGAGTCACTTAGCATTTGATGGTATTTCCATTTATATAGCTTAAGTCTTTAAAATCTTTCAACCTCTCTGTCTTCTTCTATCTCTTTCTCATAATATACATAGGACAGTGATAGAAGGAACCTCATCCTTGAAATGAGTACAATATATGGAAGTTATTTATAGAGAGAAAAATGAGGTTGTTGTTGCTTTTTAAACTATGTATAGGTACCACACAGAAATGAAAAACAAAGAGATACAATTGACTTCTTTTGAAGTTAATAGCATCTATACTTTTGTTAGTCCCCCTAAAGAAAATAAAAATGAAAGCTCACATTGTGAACACAATTATCGAAAATATGATAGTAGATGATACTTTTTTATGTAAATTATAATGTTATTAAGATTAACATGAAATCTATAATACATCAAAAATAGAGACATTAGTGGGATGTTATTAGTGAATAGACATAAGTAACTAGAAAAACGTATGAAAACAATGAAGGTGACGAGGCCAATGATTCCTCGTGGACTTGGAGACAGAAAGACAGATATAAACTTGCTAGAAGTGAAGGTCCACAAAGCAACCACCACATGAGGAAGAACCAATTAACTAAACTTCAGAAGGCTTTGTGTGCACAAGTCCAAAATAAAACTGCAGGGGACACATCATCAGGGTCCCTCACTTCTGTGGGTTTTCTCTCTGGCTGCTCTTGCCAGTTATCATGGTGAAGATCAAAGGAAAAATGCCATCTTGCTTCTTGTAAGGTTTGGAAACAAAGAAGAGTTGGAAGTATATCACACATATTTATTAAGGCCTACTTTCAGAAAAATTCACAAGCCAGGAACCAACCCAAGTAGTTTTTTTCAGAATATAACTGAGCAGAGGAATATGAGAAATACCCAATACAATTAATAGGACCCATCCTATCTTACCTAAGAAAAGGAGGAGCCCCAAATCATTCATCAGGTGTGAAACACCAAAAGCCACCTTAGCCATAGGACTGCAGAATGGAGGGGACACACACACACACACACACACACACACACACACTACACACTCCATTCAATTTCCATCCACAATCCCTTTTACCTACTTTACCATCACTGTAGATCCCATGCTGTAGCCATGCCTGAGAGAAATGATCCTGATAGTTAATTGATGTGAGGGCTTCAAGCTCATTGTGGGCTGTCTCATTCCCCGGGAGAGTGGTCTTGGGCTGGATAGGAAATCTAGCTAGCAAAAGTCTGCAAGTTAGTCAACAAACAGCATTTCTCCATAGTTTCTGCTTCAAGTTGCTACTGGTTCCTGCCCTGACTTTCTGCAAAAGCAGACTGCAATGGAGAGTTATAAATTCCTTTCCTCTGAAAGCTGCTTTTGGTCATGCTATTTGTCACAGCAACAAAATGAACCTACGACACAGAGTCAATGACACACATATATACACGGCCCTATTGTATTCATATGACTTATACATATGACAAGGAATTAGAGCAGTCTTAAATTCATAACCTTAGAAATGAAAAATATTAAAATGAGCCTAAATATTTTTTTATTTCAGCCCCTAAATTGTATTTTTTTATATTGTGATTATTTTTATTTTTCTCTTTAAAGCTACAATTCAAACATAAAAAAACACAGGTAATTTTCTTTCAATATATTTTAAGTTTACAGTTTTCTCTTAATGCCCAGATGCCTTGAGTTATGTATCTATAAAAACTATATAAAATAAATTTTCATTTTGAATAAAGAAATTTTTGTAATTTAGGTCTACTTTGTAGAATACAAGACAATAGTCAAGCTATTTAAAAAGAAATACAAAAATTTCAAAATTATGTTTGTGAAATAAATTTTAAAAAGCTGCTAGAATGTGTCAAGCAAATAAATTATGCTTTCACAAAGTTAATGAAAAATGTAGAGTGTGATCAGCTCTAGGCAATAAAAAATACTTATCTTCAGATCACCAGTGCTGAGTTTACTTCAAATTATATTTTTCAGGAAACTTTTAAAAATCAGCATATACTTAACCACCTCACATGAGGTGATGGCATTCCCTAAGTGGGCACAATTCTTATTTAATGTGGAAGACAGGCTTGGAGCAAGGTCAGAAATACATGACTCTCCATAGAACAACCAAGATGTCAGCAGCTGAAGAATTAATTAAGCCTGCATCTAAAAAGATGATGGCCAATCAGTGTAACAGTTGCTTAACCTCAGATAATTATCCCCACTTCAGATAATTCTGCAAACTCATTAAAAGGCCTCCTAGTTTACCCTCCTCTCTGAAACTGAGTCTGGAAAGAATGAACTGGCAATAAGAAGCTTTGACGTAGCAAGCAAGCCTCGATTGAAGGAACTGTTTTTATGATGGGAGCTAGAGGATTGATTCTGAAATTTCTTGGTCACATTAATCACAACAAGATGATAGAATGGTTATGTTGTTCTGTTTTTCTTCCTAACCTTGAAACAAGTTTTATTCTAGGATATTCTGAAAGTATCTAATAGACGTATATGTTAGAATTAAAACATACCTGATACTTT
Source organism: Peromyscus leucopus (assembly GCF_004664715.2). NCBI lineage: Eukaryota > Metazoa > Chordata > Mammalia > Rodentia > Cricetidae > Peromyscus > Peromyscus leucopus. The sequence continues at coordinate 97,889,208 of NC_051070.1, forward strand.
TCTTGTTATGAAACCTATAAAATTAAAATGAAAGAGAACATATAGAGCTTTGTATTATATTCACTGTATCAAGCTAAAGCCTCAACATAATTTTGATTGTAACATTTGTAGCATTTTATTACATACAGATTTCTTTTTAAAGACAGTTTATTTTTATTTATGTATACACATCATTGTGTGTGTATGTGTGTGTGTGGTCACATGAGTACAGGTGTCTAGAGTGTGCAGAAGAAGGCATCATATCCCCTGGAGTTACACTATGGCTGCTGGAAATGGAATTCGGGTGTCCATGAGCAATACACACTCTTAACTACTGAGCATCTCTCCAATTATGCATATGGATTTTGAGATAACCAATTCAAGAAGCAGAAGTTATCCAGCGTTGTAGAGTTAAACTTGCTTATTTGTTCAGAAATACAACTTTGGTTTAAAATAATTCCTGCATTTTCCAGAAAAAATAGTAAATCTTTAGATAACATAGGATCAGAACTTTTTCTGCTTGCAGCCCTTTCTGACATCTCTTTGCCCCTGACACATACATTTTAAAGTACTGTTAATATCTAATATTAACGATGTTAAATTTAGAGGGATATTTAATGGAATAGATACTAAAACATACTATTCCTAAAATTCTGCTTAATGGTATTTGACACATGTTTGTTTAAAATATATGAGTGTCTTATTTGATTACATGTACATGTCTGGATCTCTTGGCAAAAAGTGTAGATATGGTGTACAGGGTGCCGGGTTCATTCATACAGCACAGGCTCTTCAACAGAGGTATCCATATTGTAAAATTTCTGACATTTGTCTTAGGAGTCAAGAATGACATAATATATGACCAATGTTTAAGAGGAACAAAGGAAAAAAAAAAGCTGGGAGGTGGTGGCACATGCAGAGCAAGATCCAGGGCAGGCACCAAAGCTACACAGAGAAACTGCTGCGGGCCGCAGGAATATATCATAAGAACTCAGCTGGTTATGGCAAAGTCACTACCTGGAGGGATCAGGGAATTCCTCCAGAGGAAGCCAAATCCCAAGGAGTTTTTGGTGTTACTTGGCTTGTTATATATCAGCTGTATTCTGTTATGAAAATCACGTGTGCCTTCATAGTTTTCCCAACTGACTTTTCCCTAAGAAGGACTAACAGTGTAGACTGATCACTCTCTGGACATACACATTCCAGGTATTTGGAGAACTGCCTTAGGAAAGGCTTTCTCTGGAATCAGATATCTCCCCTAGCCACTTTCAAGGACTACAGGAAACACCGCCCAGGGGGGTGCCCAACTTCCGAGGACTAACAATGATAACAGCCCACCTGCAAGTCTCCTGGCCTATGGTAAATTCCACAAGGAGACACCGCCTAGGAGAGGTGGACATTAAGTAATAGCTTTACACAATTTAGCTCGGACCCTCCCTTTATATACCAGGACTTCCAGGGCATAGGGAAGAGAAGAGAAAAGAGAATGGAAGAACTAGATGGGTAAGAACTTGAGAGGAACAAACTGAGATGGGGAAAAGTAGGTTGAAGGACTACAAGAAAGTACTAGAGGAATGAGATGGAAGAGGAGGAAAAGCCAGATGGGGAAGAACAAGATGAGGTAGAATGAGAAGAGGAGAGAGGAGATGGGAGAGGAGATGATATGGGAAGGAACAAGATGGATGAGAGCCTAGAAGGGGCAGAACTAGATGAAGGAATTAAGATAGAACCTAGAGGGGATCACAGACAAGTGTAGAGAGAAATCAGGCTAAAGATGACCTAAATATGAGAGCAGAATATAAGCTTGTAACTGACACAGAATAATAAAATATATGGACTAAGGAGTTTTGTGTACATAGATTCATTTCTTTTCATCAAAGATTAATTATCAGCTGGTTGTAGATTCTTCCCTGACCCTGGGAGGGGACTATTGAGGGGCTGGACCCCCATAGTCCTTGAAAAGAAACCCTGTCTCAAAAAAAAACAAATTAAAAAAAAAGGAGATTGGGAAATATTTGTAATGTAGTATAACTCACACCAATCCTCTTGACTGTAGACAATGAAAATCCATGGTTCTGAGAGGAGGAATGCTCTGACGAGAATGTCAGTGGAAGGACTATTTTCTTCTTTAAAAAATTAAAATTTCCCTAGTTCCACATCCTCTCCAGCATAAAGTGTCTTCAGTGTTTTTGATCTTAGCCACTCTGACAGGCATAAGGTGGTATCTCAGAGTTGTTTTGATTTGCATTTCCCTGATGATTAGGGATGTTGAGCAATTCCTTAAATGTCTTTCAGCCATTTGAGTTTCCTCTGTTGAGAATTCTCTGTTTAGTTCTAAAGCCCATTTCTCAATTGGACTGTTGGTCGTTTTGATGTCTAATTTCTTGAGTTCCTTATATATTCTGGATATCAGTCCTCTGTCACATGTGGGGTTGGTGAAGATCTTTTCCCATTCTGAAGGCTGTCGCTTTGCCTTGTTGACCGTATCCTTTGCTCTACAAAAGCTTCTCAGTTTCAAGAGGTCCCATTGATTGATTGTTTGTCTCAGTGTCTGCGCTACTGGTGTTATATTTAGGAAGTGATCTCCTATGTCAATGTGTTCAAGACTACTTCCTACTTTCTCTTCTAGCAGGCTCAGAGTAGCTGGATTTATGTTGAGGTCTTTGATCCACTTGGACTTAAGTTTTGTGCACGGTGACAGATATGGATCTATTTGCAGCCTTCTACACGTTGATATCCAGTTATGCCAGCACCATTTGTTGAAGATGCTTTCTTTTTTCCATTGTACACTTTTGGCTTCTTTGTCAAAAATTTTATGTCCATAGGTGTGTGGGTTAATGTCAGGATCTTCAATTCGATTCCATTGGTCCATATGTCCTCCACTGCTGGTGGGAATGCAAGCTTGTACAACCACTTTGGAAATCAATATGGCGCTTTCTTAGAAAATTGGGAATCAATCTCCCCCAAGATCCAGCTATACCACTCCTGGGCATATACCCAAGAAATGCTCAATCATACCACAAGAGCACTTGCTCAGCTATGTTCATATCAGCATTGTTTGTAATAGCCAAAACCTGGAAACAACCTAGATGCCCTTCAACTGAAGAATGGATAAATAAATTGTGGCACATATACACAATGGAATACTACTCAGCAGAGAAAAAAAAATGACATCATGTGGTTTGCAGGCAAATGGATGGATCTAGAAAAAATCATCCTGAGTGAGGCAACCCAGACTCAGAAAGACAAATATGGTATGTACTCACTCATAGGAAGATGCTAGATGTGGAACAAGGATGACTGGACTGCTACTCACATCACCAGTGAGGTTACCTGGAAAACGGACCCCAAAAAAGACACGGAGAAATGGATGAGATCAACATGAACAGCCTGGTCATGAGTGGGAGCAATGAAGGGCGACAGTCAAGGGAAAGAGAGTGGGAGATCCTAGCTGGATCAAGAAAAGAGAGGGAAAACAAGGAATAGGAGACCATGGTAAATGAAGACCACTTGAGAAGGGGAGGAAGCAGAGAGCTAAGGAGGCTCACGGAGATCCACAAAGATACCCCGCAAAGACTGCTGGCAATGGTTGAGAGACGGCAGGAACTGACCTACTCTGGTGATGAGATGGCCAAACACCCTGATAGTTGTGCCATAAACCCCATCCAAGGACTGAGGAATCTGGATGCAGACATCCACGGCTGGGCCCCTGGTGGAGCACTGGGAGTCTAATTAGTGAGAAAGAGGAGGGTTTATATGAGCGAGAATTGTTGAAGCCAAGGTTGGATAAAGTACAGGGACAAATAACCAAATGAATGGAAACACAAGAACTATGAACCAAAGGCTGAGGGGCCCCCAACTGGATCAGGCCCCCTGAATGTGTGAGACAGTCATTTGGCTTGATCTGTTTGGTAGGCAGCTGTGCGGTGGTGCCGGGTCCTGGGCTCGTTGCATGAGTCGGCTGTTTGAATCCTGGGACTTATGCAGGGACGCCTGGCTCAGTCTGGGAGTGGGGGACTGGACCTGCCTGGACTGAGTCTATCAGGTCGATCCCGGTCCTCGGGGGAGACCTTGATCTGGAGGAGGTGGGAATGGGGGGTGGGCTGGGGGGAGGGGGAGGGGGCGAGAGGGGGAGAACAGGGGAATCTGTGGCTATTATGTGGAACTGAATGGTGTTGTAAAATAAAAAAATAAAAAATAAAATAAAATAAAAAGATCAACATGCAAAAAAAATTAAAATTTATTTTATGTGCATGAGTGCTTTGTCTGCATGTATATCTATACACCACATGCATGCCTAGTGTTGGTGGAGGGCATAAAAAGGCATCATATCCCTGGAACTAGAGTTACAGATGGCATAATCAGGGTGCTGTGAATTGAAGCTATGTCCTCTGGAAGAGTAGCCAGTGCTCTTAACTGCTAAACCATCTCACCACCCCTCATATTTTCTTATGTAAAGGAAACTTCTCTTCCAATAAATAGGAGAAAAGCAAAGCTATTAAGTAAGCTCACAGCAGACACATCTAGTTCCTACACAATATCCAGTTTCTCATTTCTTTATAAGCTCATGCTAGAGAATTCAAGTCCTCCAGGTAACCAGGCCTCAACAGAGAGAATTATAAGACTGACAAAAAGCGCTTACTCTATGCACTTCCATATATACCCAAAGATTACTGTCAGCCTTATCATTGACACCTTATATGACTTTGTGTCACACATTACTCAAGCCCTACTCCCCTACTCAAATTGGTTGACCTGTCACATATCCTAAGTTACATTCCCTGTTCTTATGCCTTTGTCTAAGAATATGCCTTATATTAATTAAGCCTGCTTCCTCATAGGGCAAGACTTCCTATTCTCATAGAAACTTTTAAAAGTAGACATGCTGCTTTGTCTCGCAGAACTGAAACTCTTTCTGACATCTCCCATCCTGTTGTGGAATATTATTTTAAGGTGGGTTACATTTGTTATGCTATGGAACATTTGTTTTAATGATGAAAAGATGTGTTGCATTCTTTTGTGTTGCATTTGTTTAACTCTGTGAAGCTGTTTTATTTTGCCTGTCTAAAGCATGTGATTGTCTAATAAAGAGCTGAGTGCTCAAGAGTGAGGCAGAAGAAATGATAGGTGGGGCTGGCAGGCAGAAAAAATAAATAGAAGGAAAAAAAGAGAAGAAAGAGCAAGAGGACAAGGAGAGGTGGATGCTAGGGGCCAGCCACCTAGCTACACAGCCAGCCATGGAGTAAGAGTGAATGTAGGATATACAGAAGTAAGAAAAGGAAAAAGCCCAGAGGCAAAAGGTAGGTGGGATACTTTAAAGTTAAGAAAAGCTGGCAAGAAACAAGCCAAGCTAAGGCTGGGAATTTATAATTAAGAATAAGCCTCCATGTGTGATTTATTTGGGAGGTGGGTGGCAGGACCCCCAAAAGAGCAAAAACAACCAACAAAACCACCACACCTTGACACACACCTACTGACTCTCTCTCTCCTCTCTGTCTCTAAACTTAAATAAATCACATGACTTGCCTAGCCAACAAACTATCATTTGAAGAGAATCCTTTCCAGACTGATTGATGATATTCTGTAAATTTCTAACTCATGGTTCCTGTAGGCCTTTAGTGAATGTCTTAGTTTGTTTTCTGTTGCTGTGATAAAACCATACCTGAAAGCAGCCTGGTGAGGAAAGGAGATCTACACATGGCAATCATGGTCCATCACTGAAGGAAGCAGAGTCAGGAACCTGAAGACAGCAACTAAAGCAGAGACCATGGAGGAACAATACTTACTGATTTTCTTTTTTGGAGCACTCACCTTGGTTTTTGTACAATCTATTGGGCATAGGTTTCCCTTTTCTTATATATTTCTCTAATTCTTGCATTAAAGTAATACCAACCTTGTAGGAATTTGGGAGTTCTCTTTCTGTGTGTTAGCAAACATATATGTATATACACATACATACATATGTGTATATTACGCAATTAGTGTAGAAGTATTGATTAAGATCTTTAAAATGATGGTAGAATTCTCTCATATATCCATCTGGGCCTGGACATATTTTAGGAATTCTTCTATAAATGTTTCAATCTCCTGTTTTGTCATGGCTCTGTTTAAGTTGTTGCTATCTCCTTTGTGTAAGTTTGGTTGTTTGGATGAATCTAAAAATTTATCCACTTCTTTTAGATTTTTCTAATGAAATGAAGTACAGGTTTTTGAAGGTTTATTTTTTTTTTTATTTTCATGACAGTCTGAACTTCTTTAGTGTCTGTTGTTCTCTGTTCATCTGTGATTGTATTAATTTAGACCATTTATTTCTTTTTGTTATTTGGACAATGTGGTTATATTTTGTTATACTCTAATAAAACTTTCCTGAAGATCAGAGGACAGAGGCAGCCACTAGATTAAACACAGAAGTCAGACAATGATGGCACACATCTTTAATTCTAGCACTTGGGAGGCAGACATCCATCTGGATCTCTATGAGTTCAAGGCCACACTGGGTTATATGAGGGTGATCCAGTCTCGGAGAGAAACAGAGCCAGGCAGTGGTGGCACACACTTATAACTCCAGTATTTGGGATGCACACATACCATTAATTCCAGCACTAGGAAGGCTGAGACTGGGTGAGAAAGGCATACAAGGAATGAGGAGACAGGAACTAGAGGCCATTTCAGCTGAGGACTCAAAGGCATTCAGTCAGTGGAGTTGGCCAAGTGAGAAGTGGCAGTGGCTTGTTCTTTTGTCTCTCTGATTTTTCAGCATTTATCCCAATATCTGGGATTTTATTATAAGATCATTTAGGATTCATACAACAGAAGAAAGGGACATTTCATTTTATATGTCTTCTAAAAGAACAAACTTGTGGACTTGTTATTTCTTTGTGTTATTTTCTTTGTTCTCTTTCATTAATTTCTGCTCTGAATTTTATTCTTTCTGTCTGCTGGATTAGGGTTTGGTTTGTTCTTTTTCCAAATTCATGAATTGCTATAAATATCTCCCTTAGTACTGTTTTTAATGTATCCCTGAGGTTTTGTTGTGTTATGTTTTCATTTTTATTTGATTCCAGGGAGTTTTTTTCTTTCTTTCTTTCTTTATTTTTTGATCCATTCATCATTTAGCAATATGCTGTTTAATTTTCATGAGTTTTGTAATTTACTAGATGTTCATTTGCTTTGTAGTCAAATAGGGTACATGAAGTTATCCCAATTTTCTGTAATTTATATTTGTTTTATGTTCTAGTATGAATTGTTAAGTAGAATGTATATTATTTGGTGTTTGGGTAGAGTTTTCTATAGATAACTCTTAGGACCACTTGATGTACAATGTCATTTAATTTTCACATTTCTGTGTTTATTCTTTTTCTGTTTGTCCCATCTACTGGAAAAAGTGGGAAATTGAAATCACTCACTATCAATGAGATGGAGTTAATCTGTGTCTTTAAGTCTAGTAGGACTTTCTATGCAGTCAGGTACATCAGATGTAGTGGTGAATATACATTTAGGATTGTAATGTCTTCTTTTTTTTTTTTTTTATTAGTGCCAAGTGTGTACCCCACAAGCCCCAAGCTCCCATACGAACCCCAACTCTGCCAGCCCGGAACACCACCACATCCTCTTCAGAACTCCGCGCTCCGTAGGAAAGCCCTTCACCCCTGAACTCGATCTCCACGGACATTCTGATTCCAGGCCTTAAACTGACACTATGCCCCACACAGCCTGGACGTCCCTAGGGATTCTGGTCTGAAGCCAATTGGGTCGGAACTCGAGGAAGTTGCTTGTTAACAGTGCACTCTGGGAAATGTAGTCCAATGCTGTATGGTCTTTAACAAAAGACTAGACCACAACTATCAATTTACAGGCCCTAGCTTTAAACTCTATTACTTCCATTGGCAGAGAACATCCCTCACGCAACGCCAACAACTGATCACGAGAGCTTCAGAAATTTCAGGTCACGCAGAGATGGTCTACATACTGCCTGTAATGTCTTCTTGATTACTTGATTCCTTGGTCAGAATGAATTGTCCTCTGTTTTCTGCTGTTTAGTTTCAGTCTAATTATAGTTTATAAAATTTTAGTACAGTTATTCCTGCTTCCTTCCTTGTCTCCTTTGTTTATAATACTTTCTCCCTTGTTTTTACTTTAAGGTGGTATTTATAGTTGAAAGTAAGTTGGGTTTCCAATAAAGAACAGAAAGATGAAATTTGTTTCTTAATCCATTTAAGGAGCAGTGTATTTTGATTGGGGAGTTGAAGCCATTAATATTTAGAGTTAGTATTGAAAGGTGCTTGCCAATTTCAGACCTTTTGTTATTTGGCTGCCTGCATTCTTGGTCTTACCTAGTGTTTCAGTAAATTATAGCTGCACTTGCTTTCCTTCTATGTTCTCTTGACTGTGTTATTCCTCTCTTCAGTCTGAATTATTATTTCCTGTGTTCTCTGTAGGGCTTGTTTGATGAACATGAGTCCTTTTTGGCCTCTTTGGATCATGTACAAAATTTTCTTTCTGTTTTACCTGTGGCAAATAGTTTTCCTCGATTAGAAAGTCCAGAGATATTTGTGGTCTTTTAAAACCTGAAGTCCATTGCTCTAGTCTTTTCTGATCATCACATTTTCCACTGGAAAAAAAAAAAAACAGCCATTATTCTGCTAGGTTTTCTTTTATATGTGAGTAGTAGGGTTTTTTTTTTCTTGCAGTTTCCAAGTTCATCTCTTTGTCCCATATATGTAATATTTTAGTTCCGATATGCTACAGAGTTGTTCTTCTGCCCTTGTCTATTTGGAATACTTTTTGTATCTGTATGGGTGTACCTATTCCTTGGTTGGGAGAAGTTTTCTTCTATGATTTTGTTGAAGGTTGGATCTATGCCATTGACCTGGGATTCTTCTCCCTCTTCTATGCATGCAATGGAAAGATTTGGTCTACTCTTGCTAACACAAAGATCCTTTGTGTTCTTTTCATCTGCTACTTCATATTCTTTGCTTGAATGATCCAATTCCTTGACTTTATTAGCTTTATCTTCAAGCCCCAATGTTCTAGCTTGTATTTGATCTGTTCCACTTGTAACATTGCTTATAAATTTTCTTTCTTTCTTTAAAATATATTTTGTTAAATTTTATGTTTGTAGGTACTTTGCTTGCATGTATGTGTGTGCACTACATGTGAGACCAAAAAAGAATGTCAGAAACCTAGTACTGGAGTTACAGTTGGGAGGCTCCATTTGTCAACTGGGGATTTTTCAGATGAACAACCAGTGCTCTTAACTGCTAAGAATTTTCTCCAGTTCATTCTCTTGCATTTTCTATTTAGTTTTTGAGTTTTTCATTCCATATTTATTTCATTTTGAGTTCTTTTCAGTAGTTGTTACATCTCTTTTTTTGAATTCAGTTTTCAATTCTTGAATTGCCTTTGTCATTTAATTCAGCCATATTATTTGTATTTTTTTGGCATTTATTGCTATTTTATAAGTCCAATGAGCTGTTTGCTGATGCCTTCTTTAAGCTTCTTGAAGTCTGTGAGGAAGTTTATGATTGTTCCTTTAAATTTTGTATTATGGAGTTCATTTATGAAATTCTCATTAGAGAAAATTTCTATAGAACTGCTTTATTTATTTATTTTTTTAAAAAGTACTGTTTTTGCCTTTCATGTCTTTTGCCATGTGACTGGGGAACAGGGACTTCTTTCATTGTTTGTGTATCTGATATCTGATTCCAGACTGCACCTGTTGAATATAAATTTTATTTTGTTTGTGTTGTTGATTAAGATTGGGTGATTCTAACTCACTAGTAAACATGAATGCATGTAAATGGGAAAAAAAGCAGCTGGATTTGCTCAGATTTGTGTGCAACCTGCACTCTGCCTAGGATAGTATGGGTGTGCCAGCGTCATTAGGGACTCATTAGGTCAGCCCAGCATATAGTCTATGTGACCAAGGCATATAGTCTGTGTGACAGTTGGGAAGTGTATGACCAAGGTTTGAGGAACTCATCAGACTGGTCAAATGTACAGAATGTGCAATTGTGCTAAACCCGAAGGGTGGAAATGGAGCAGATTGTGAGGAGCTAGGAAAATTACCAGACTGACCCCATACATAGACTCTACCACCAGGTCAAGGCCTGAAGATTGGAGACTGCTCCAGCTAGCTAGGAGCTACGGGTCTTAGCAGACTTGGCTGGCACATATGATGGATGACCTGGTATAATCCTGATAGATAGTTATGGCTCAGGTGAGCTAAAGTTTTGAAGACATAAGATTGGGGTGATACACCAATGCACAAAAATTGGACAGGCCTAGAGGTTGAATCAATGGTGTGAGAGCCCACAGAGGTTTCCTAGTGAGAACTTACTCAGGGTCAGATAATCTGAACTTGCTTTACCCAGCAGGACTGCATAAAGATGATTTAGTCATAGGTGTGTTTACCAGGTGTTTGGAAGGGTCTACACTTGCCTGTACAGTGTACTTTGATCCAGCAAGTGGGAAGTCTTTTGCCTCTCCCCTTGGCATGTTATAAAAAGCCTTTTGAATAAACAAAGTGGCCATTGGTTACTGACCCAGGCCCTCCCAAAACTATCCTGTGTTTCTGTCTTTCTTCTTGTTGGCTAGGTCTCTCTTTCTATTTAATATTTTCTTATCCCTCTCTCCTCCTCCTAAGAATCCTAAAAAAGGTGGAATCTGGGCTCCCACAGATGGCACAAGAATGTGGGACTTAGGTACAAAGGATAAATGAGAGGGGGCACTGTGGAGCAGGGTCATGGCCAGTAATGAATTAAGTTGAGATGATGGTATTCTATTCTTTGGGAATAAAATTATAAATATAAAGTAGAATAGTTCAAGATAGGCTGCAGCAAGTATTTCTATCTGCCTCTCTCTCAGTGTTTCTCTTTTTCTCTTTCTCTAAAGTTGTAAAAAAAAATGTTCTGGTGAAGTTTGAAGAATATAAGCTTTAGGTTTGGGGATACAGTTAAGGTTTAATAAGAAAGTCACTTAGCTGTGCAAGGTGTCCCGCCATGGCAGACTTTGCTTTGTTGGAAGAGGGAATGGGGAGTGGGTTGGGGGGGGGAGGTGACAGGGGTGGGATGAAGGAGGAAAGGGGATCTGTGATTAGTATTTTAAATGAATTAAAAAATCCTTAATGAAAAAAAGAAAATAACTTACGATAAGAGTATTTTTTCCCTGAGCATGGAAAAAGGTTCTGGGATGCAGAAAGCAGCAGCTGGGGCCTAGCAGCTACAGCAAACTTAGCAGTCCAAGTGGCTTCAGAAGCTCCAGAAGCCACCAGCAAGAGCAGAAGCTGAGCAGGCCAGTGCAAGCAGCAAGGTTCTGTGTGCTTTCTGATGGCAACAAGCTGTAGCAAGAGAATGCAGTTAGCCAGCTGGAGAAACATGACTAGGTGGTTCAAGCAAACCTTTGACAAGCCAAGCAGAGAGAGACATCAGCACAGTGAGAGAGGCTAATAACAGGCAGCGGCTTAGAGAGCAGCAGCAGAGACTTCAGACCCTAGGGCCAGAGCACCCAGAGCCCCAGTTCCTGCTGCCCAGAGCTAAGCAAGGGATGCCCTGGGAGAGCACGGGCAGAGTGCAGGCAGAGAGCTGAGTAAGGCAGCATCCCCCCAGGGTAGAAAGGTGGTGGAGGTAGTGCTGGAGACCCAGGGAAAACTGCTGACTGACAGAATGCCTGGGTGAAACTCAGGCCAGCCTGGGCTCCCAGCAGCAGAGTGAGGTAGAGCCATGTGGCTGGTGGTTGGGCTGTGCAAGCAGAGCAGTCAGCAGCAGAGGACCCCCAGTGGAGCATGTAACTTCTCCCCCGGTGCAGCAGCCGCAACTTGACATGGTTTTGTTTCCTCCTGGAGTCAGAGTTGAATGAAAAGCCATGACTCTTAATGGTGGGAGGAACCTTCAGCCCATGTGGCATGAAGTAATTAAAAGCCATCTAGAATCAGGACCCAGGGGTCCTTGGTGGACCAGAGGTTGTGGGAGGCACAGACAGACCAGGACTGAGGAAGCTGAATGGAGCCAGCAGCAAAAGCTGCACAGTTTGTTTGCTGGTGGTTCATGCTGGTTGTACAAAGAGATCATCCCCAGCCAGCTAGCAACTTTTGCCCTTGAGCAGTTTTTCCCTAGGGGAAACTAACTGAAAGTTCCTCTGTAGCTGAGAATGAGGCTCCAGACATGCTTTGTTTGAGCTGGGCTTCATGCAAGGGAACTGGAAAAAAAGCCTTGGTTATGGAACTCCTCATATTTGGAACTGCTTGCTTCAGAGTCATTATGACTCTTAACAGCTATACAAAGATTTCAGGGTAGCTGATGAGACAGGCCCTGAATTCAAGCACTCAGAGGAATGTTCAGGGCCTGTCTCAGACTAAGAAATGGGATGAACAGGAATGATTCAATTGCAGTGGGATAATTTTGACTTTACTTAAGCATATAGACTTTATTAACTGTGATGATTTATGAATTGTTTTGTGTATGCATATATAATTTATTAACTGTGGTGACTCACAAACTATTTGTGTGAAAATGGAGCTGTTTTTGGTGTAGAAATGAAGAAATTTTCTTTTTCTATCCAGGCTCAAGATACAGCTTAAAATTTATAAACAAAGGGGTAAGTTAATATTCCTCATTCTCTTTAATTAAAAAAAAACACTATTTTCTTGTCCTTTGAATGGATTAATGTTAACTTGTGTTAATGTACCTTATATTTTGTTAGCAAGAAGTTCAAAAAGTTCTATTGAGAAATTGCTTTTGTATGTTTGCTTAAAGTTTGTAAAGTGTAAATAGTTCTATTGAGAGTTTGCTTTTGGATGTAAGTTTGTGAGAATTGTAATTGTGTATAGGAATATCCATGCTAGAATTATGATGTTAACCCATTAATGTTAATAATGATGCTAAGTCTTTAGGTTTGATGTCATCACATCAGTAGTTTACTGATTTATTGATGCAGTTGTATCAGGAGTTTATTGATTTAAAAAAGGGCTTAGTGCAACCAAGACTGGCCTAATCATCACAGACCCACTCAAAAAGGATATTCCATCTTGGTCATCCTCTACTCTTTTATTGAGAGGTGTGGCAGCCACAGGGAGTAGGAGTATTCCTGTGGTTGTTCTAGCTACTTGCAAGCTCTTGGTGGAAAGCTGATTTAGAGCTCCATGGAGTTAAGTTCTAACTCTCATTTGAGGTTTAAATTATTAAGAAGGGGTACCTCTACTATTCCACAATGGTTTCCTAGTGAGAACATACTTAGGGTCAGAGATACCCAGCAAGGGTATATAAGGCGATGATTTGGTCACGGGCATTTTTACCAGGTGTTTGGAAGGGTCTACACTTGGCTATATAGTGCGCTTTGATCTAGCAAGTTAGAGGTTTATTGCCATTCTCCTTGGCATGTTATAAAAAGCCTTTTAAATAAAACTTCAAGGCCATTTGGTATTGATTCAGGCCTTCCTGAAGCTATCCTGTCTTTCTGTCTTTCTTCTTATCAGCTAGGTCTTGCTTTCTAATATTTTCTTATCCTTCTCTCCTCCTCAGAACCCTCCAAAAGGTGGGAGCTGGACTCCCACACTATGTTGGCCATGTTCGGATTATGGGGACTCATTAGACTGTTATTGGGGGCTATGATATAAAACTAGGTATAATCTGATGGTTTAAGACTACACAGGCTTCCAGGAGTTCAGAGAACTCAGCAGACTTAGGTGACACACTGGATGACAATCTGTGATAGAGATGGGAATTAGAGAGCTGTTCTAGAAGTTTCAAATTAAGTTTTAGATCTTAAAGTCCCTTTTCCATTTTTTTCTATAGAATGAGATCAGGTTCTAGGTTCAGTCTTTTGCATGTAGACATCTATCTTTACCGTAAACAGTTATTCAAGCTATCTTTTACATAATGTACATTTTTAGCATTTCTTACTGAGAACCAGTTGGTTGGAGACACATTGATTAGGAGCTCATCTGTGTTCCACTGGTTCATGTCTATATAAACTCCAATATCATTTTTCTTTTGTTATAATGGCTTCATTATTGTGTCTCCAGAATTGTCTTTTGCTTGGGTTTCATTGAGCTTCAGGTCTTTTTTGTGCTTTCACTGGAAATTTGGCATGATTTTCTCATTCTGCAATTCTTGGTGTTAGTATTATCCACTGTTACATTGGGGCTTAAATGTTATTTTTATGTCTATTAGTGTAGTACTATAAGTACTGCTTCAACATTGGAACATGTAAATTTATTATATTTCATTCTCATTTTATTCAAAAAGTTTTGAATGTATTGTATTTCTTTCTCTTAATTATCTTGCACATTTAATGGTTTGCCATATGAGTAATATTTCTTTCCCATGACTCATTGGCAATTCTGTCTGTATAGTGTGGTTTAGTCACATTTTCTTCTTAAAAATATGTTTTATAATTATTCCTTCTTTTGATATTATAATGTAATTACATAATTTCCTCTTTTCCTTTCCTCTATCCAAACTTTTCCATGTATCCCTTATACTTTCTTGCTAAGTCATGGCCTACTTTTTCATTCATTTTTGTTACTTACATATATGTTACCTATATAGGTACAAAGTTCTCAGTTTGTATATTTTTACTTGTGTGTACATTTTCAGGGATGACCATTTTGTATTAGATCACCAGTTGGTGTTCTTTATGAAAAGCACTACTTCTCCTTCTCTGGGCATTCTTTCTTTATCTATAGTTTGTTTTGTATGGTAGAGGACTCCATATTAGCATATTTGTTTTTGTTTTCCTTTTTTCAGCTCATGTTCATAAAACTTAGTGGGTGATGCTTCTGGCATTCCTAGGAGACACAATCTCACAGCAACTCCCTGTTTCTCTCCTTCTTACAATATCTCTGTCTGTTCTTCTGCAATGGTCCTTAAGCCTTAGGTTCAGGAGCTGTATTGTAGATGAATCCAGCAGGAATTAGCTCTACATCTTCATTTTGATTAGTTTTGGCTTTCTGCAATGATCCTGGTCTGTTACTAAGAGAAGTTTTATTGATGAGGAGCGAGGACCACACTTATCTGTAGGCATAAGAACAGATATTTAGAATATAGTTAGGATTATGCTGGTTTATTAAAGTGACAGTTACAGGTTCTTGTCCAAGATCCATGACTTCCATAGCCCTGGATAGTGGGATAAGTTTCCAGTATCAGGCATGATTTTACTCTTGTTGAGCATTCTTAAAACCAATTAGAAAGTTCTTGGTTTGTATGCCACTACTGAATCCTTAGGGAGATCCTGCCATGGTGATCCTTACTGTGGTTCATTGATGTCAGAGCTGGGTAGGACTGTTAGTTGCTTCTTTCCTTTGGTGGTTTGCATAGGGCCTTCTGAAACCATAAAAGCTAGTCCTCAGGGAGGAGGCTTTTAGGTCTATCCTGACTCAGAAGCCCCTTGGTAAATTCAACAATAGGGACTCACCTTCCACCTCTAGGGAATAGACAAAGGCAATAGCTATAGCCTATAATATTTTTGGAGACTCTTGTATAACTCTGACAGACATTCAAAAGAGTATATCTCATGGCTGGTTTTGGAGTTTTTGTCTCTTAAATAGATTATTGTCAGCCCTAATGGGAAAATTTCACTTTAATTATATATGTATATTTATAGGAAAGTAAAATAGCAGGAAAGATATCTGGAAAAAGTCATAAGGAATCATATTATTAACTATCTATCTAAAAATAGCTATAATATATGTTTATTTCATGTATAAATATAAACATGTTTTTATTTGAAATATAATTACATCATCTGCCCCTCCCTTTTCTACCTCTAATCCCTCCAAACTACTCCCTTGAACCCTTTCCATGCCCTCTCCTTCGGTCAAGTTGATAGCTTCTTTTGTATTATTAGTATTATTACTGTATGCATACATATGTATATGTGCATGTATAGATATATACAAATACAACATGCTGAGTCCATTTTTGTTCCTTATTTGTATATGGTTTCAAGGGTGATCACTCTGCCTTGAACAATCAATAAGGGAGTTCATTCTTGCAAGTAGCTAACTTTCTTCCTTCCAGAAGCCATTAGTTATCTGTATTTCTTTTTACTAAGATGAGGTCCTTTAATATTTCCTCCTTTCCAAGTTAAAAGCAGTAGAGTATGTGGAATGATTGTAAGAGTCAGAATACCAGGAAGTCAGCTGTGAAACTGTCTCTTATTGAAATGGTTACATATTCATATGTTCTTAATAATGATATTTACTAAATTCTTTCTCTTCTAGAATTGCAGGAATCTTCTAAGTAACTTGTAATTCTGGTTTGGTGGTCATGAATCATATTAATTTATCCTTATCATGCTTGGTCTTTGCATATTCTTTGACATGAAGAATAATCTTGATGAATATAATATTCTCGGTTGGCTGGGTTTTTTGTTTGTTTGTTTCTATCAGAACCTGTAATATATTGGCCCATACATACACTGACATTTAAAATTCCTTCTGAGAAATCTGACAATAGTCTAATGTATCTTATTTCTTTTAGCTTTTATTTGTATTTGTATTTGATGATTTTATCTTTCAAATCATGTCTGTGGAACTTTCCTTAATTAATTGAATGTTTATGTCATTGTGTTTTTCTTGCATTTCTCTGCTAAGAATTGTTCATCTATTGATTTGGTATATTTTACACTATCAGATGGGGACCTTCTTAATGAGTTCAAGATCTTGACAATGCATCTTGGTGTATCACTCCTGAACTTTGTTCCCAATAGGATTCCTTTAATTCAAACCATAACTACAATGGCTGATTTGCTTTGTGTAACCTGGACACAGTAGAAAAATCCTGTTTGTAATTTGTGTTGTTGTTGTTTTGTTTTTCGAGACAGGGTTTCTCTGTGTAGTTTTGGTGCCTGTTCTAGATCTTGCTCTGTAGACCAAGCTGGCCTTGAACTCATAGAAATCTGCCTGGCTCTGCCTCCCAAGTGCTGGGATTAAAGGCATGTGCCACTGCAATATTTTATTACTTGACCATAGTAGTAACACTGATACATTTTTTATTATGTTATGCTTTTTCTTCCCCCCAATACTTTATTGATAATAAATTCTTTTCTCACACACTGTATCATGATTACAGATTCCTCTCCCCTTATTTCTCCCAGTTCTTTCCCATCTCCCCTGCCATCTAGATCCAGACCATTTGCATCTCTCATTTTCCCCTTGTCTGTCTTTCATTAGACAAGAACAGGCTTCTAAGAGATAACATCACATTGAAGTCGGATGAGGCAAACCAACAGAAGGAAAGGAGCCCCAAAGAAGGCGTAAGAGTCAGAGGACCACTTGTTCACAAACTCAGGAGTCCCATAAAAATATTAAAAAGTAATAGTCTATACACAGAGGATCTGTGCAGACCTGAGAAGGCCCTGTACTCACTGCTATAGCCTCTATGAGGTCATATGAGCTTTGTTCAGTTGATTTAGAGAGCCTTATTCTCCTGGTATCCTCCATCCCTTCTGGCTCATACACTCTTCCCACTGCCTTTTCCATAACATTTCCTGAACTCTGAGGGGAGGGATTTGTTGGAGATATCTGTTTAGAGCTGAGTGTTCCAGATCTCACTCTCTCTGTGTAATGTCTGGTGGTGGGTCTCTGTATTTGTTCCTGTCTACTGCAGGAAGAAGCTTCTCTGATGATGGCTGAATAGGGCATTAATTTTTTAGTATAGTAGAATGTCATTAGGAATCATTTCATTGTTCCTTTTTCTTATATACTAGTAGTAATTTGTTTAACCCTAGGTCTCTGGGCTATCTGCTCTCTGGTTCTTGGTCTATCAGGTATGGTCTATCTCATGGAGTTGGCCTTAAGTCAGATGAGAAATTGGTTGGTTACTTGCACAAGCTTTATGCCTACACTGTTTTAGTATAATTTTTCAGAAAGGACAGCAGTGTAGATCAGGGAGGGTGGTTATGTCTGGGTTGCTATATAGACTTCACTTTTGGTAGGTCATAGAGTGTCATCCTGTACCAAAAACATCAGAACATAGAGCTGAAGGTTCTATGCATGCACCAGCCTGACCTCTCCATGTTCAATGAGTTGTATAGGTTTGGGTGTTGTCTTCAGCAATGGGGCCTTGTCAGTTTGTGGAGAGCAACCTATTGTCTTGGCAACAGTCAGAGCTGTTTTGAGATTTCCATGGGATGTCTTTGGCCAACAACATAATTGGATGTAACACTGTCCTGTCATTGGAAGCTTTGTTTGATGACAAGAGATGGCTAATTGAGATTCCATCTCACCCATTATTAGGAGACCTCATTAGGATCACTTTCATATATTTTAGGAAGTTTCTGATGCACTAGATTTACATATCATCTCTCAAATATCCCTTAATTTTGGCTGTCTCTCCTGCATTCCTTTCCCCCCGACCTCATCTTTCCATTTGAGTTCCACCTGCCAACAGTCTGCCCATAACATCTATTCTATTTCCCTTCCAGGGAGATCCATGTGTCCCTCCTACTAACTTCCTCTAACCTAGCTTTTCTGGGTCTATGGATTGTAACTTGGTTTTGATTTACTTGATGGCTAATATCCACCTAT
The DNA here is from genome assembly GCF_004664715.2 of Peromyscus leucopus. Lineage (NCBI taxonomy): Eukaryota > Metazoa > Chordata > Mammalia > Rodentia > Cricetidae > Peromyscus > Peromyscus leucopus. Next base: position 97,907,713 of record NC_051070.1, read on the forward strand.
AAGTGAATACATACTATAGTGGAACTTTTAAAAAGTGAAATATAAAGAGTGTCTTAAAGGAAGACATTATATATCCAATGCTTCACTTGTATTATGGTGGGACTAGTCAGAACAATCTCAGTGTTGCTATGGACATACTTAGTCAATTTTTACAGAATCTTCTTTTCCTCTCTCAGTGATTATGTTACCTTTTTTTATTACCTTTCTGAACTTAGAAGCCCATTTCTTTTCTATGTTCCTCACCTAGCTTCAGCCTGTGTAGCACCACTATTAGAGTATTCATTTGTCTAAATTACAGAGATCACATGTTAATCTTATCCTCTTCTTATTCAAGTATTATTGATGCTTATCAGGCAAAATGAAATGCAACTTTTTGTCTGTGCATTTCAATTATGCTCTCTTGACTCCTTTAAGTCCACAGCTTTTTTAGAATATACAGATATAGTTATTCTCCAAATGAATGGAGAATAATGGTCTTTTTCTGCCAGTATTCGTGAGGTGGTCATGCTTAAACTTCAAATTGTGCCCAGCCTTAAAATTCTTCATCAACTTCATAAGTGCTACTTTCTCAACAGGTTTCAAACATCCTATGTAAATATTTTTGGCACTCAAGAGTCCCTTGCTAATGTTAATAGGATTTCACTCTGTTTTCTCGTCTGCTTTCTAGTTCTTATAACTCCCATTGAAAGAATTCAAATAAGACATGTAGAGGTTAGTGTAAAATATAGATGAGGTTTGTTGGAAAGAAATGTGGGAAACTCTCAAGAGTGAGAGTGCAAAATGGTCTTGGGAACTTGTGAAAGAAAGCACTGTCAAGAATAAGGGAGAGCAATGACAACAGGTTTTGTGTGTTGCAAGAACATATCGTTGAGATTCAGCTGTGTATTAAACCTGAACTTTGACTGGCCAAGGGTCTGTCAAAAGGCAAAGCCATTTATTATGAATATTTGGTGTTACCCAGCCTTTAATATTCCAGCTGTCTTCTTCTACAAAATCCATGAGTGCCCAGACCAATTGGTAAACAATTCAGCTCCCCAGACCTGCTGAACCTACTAAGATACTAACTGCCCTGCTGAGCTTAGGAGACAAGCTGGTGGGAGACACATAGCTTTGTTTCCCCTTGCCTTGAGGAGGCCTAGCGGTTCTCCAGAGCAATTGACTGAGAACAAAAGAGGTTTTTAGAAAGAGGTGGGGGATAAAAACAACATTCCTGAGAAGGCAGGGAAACATGTGCCCAGGGAAAGAAAAGGCAGGCATTTTCTGTAGACAAAGAAAAGGCAGGCATTTTCTGTAGATGGGGACAGAACAGCATGGCAAGGGAGAAGAGAGGATGACAGAGGTTCCATAGAGGGTAAGGAGATTTCAAGTAGAGTTTTCTGAGTGCCAGGAGTAGAGAGGAGGAGAGATGAAGAAAGAGGATACAGAGGACATAGATGAGGCTGAAAGCATAAGAGTTAGTCATTAGCTGGACTATGAGCTAGGGACAGAACTGCAGTTATGGAGACAGGATTTCATCCCAGGGAAATAGAGTAGATGGATATAGAGCTTGGTAGGTCTAGAGTTGTTCCTACCTTGAATGCCTGGAGAAGCTATAGCTGAATTGATAGAATTTTGTCTTTGAGGAATAAAGTTAATAAACATAAGAACATAGTGTACGTAGTTTTTTTTTCCTCTGATATCCCACGCTGGACATAGCAAAGCCCCATTGGACCCTGGTGAATCAATAAACAGGTGCCATTGTGTAGAAAAATATTTTTAAAGACAAAAGTGCCAATGGCCAAAGAGACTATTTTACAGTCCTATACTGTTTCTGAAGTCTCTGGAATGAACAACTTCCTTAAGCATGTAGTCTTGATCTGGTGATTGAGACAGGCCCATTTGCATTAACTTCAATGGGAACAGGCAGTGGCATTTATACTGTGTATTAGATAGTAACCTTATGACCTCCTGGGCAGTTAAAAATTTATATGTCTCTACATAGGACTAGTAATCATGTAATGAAGCAGATTAACATTAAAGAAAGACTAAAAATGAGACTGTAACTCATTTTTAAAATGCAAAAATGAGTCAAAACATCAATGTTTGACTTCCTTGGTGACCTACAAGGAACCATGTTATCTACAGCATCTATTTTTGCCTTATCTTCTGTTAACTTTGATACAGTTTTACATTTGAGTGGGGCAATTTTAGTGTTTTTTTTCCTCTCTCTTCTTTCACTTAATACTTCAAATTCCAAAATAGGGCAACTGATATACTTTTCTTATCCTCTAACTGTTTATAGTGAGGGCTCAATAAAAGACTAGAACTGAGAGAATGAGTGTACACATAAAGGGGATTCAGTTTTTGGGCTTACAGATGAGGTATTAGTAGTCCAATAGCTGTCTCAGACTGGAGAGGTTGAGAATCCAGTAGTTGTTGAGTCTAGGAAGCTGGATGTCTTTAGTTTATGTTGAAATCCCAAAGAAATTGGTTCTAATATCAGTAAAGAAATGCCACAGCATCAGGATAGGTCAAATTGCCAGCTAGAGTATGAGAAAGCAGGAAAACAGCAAAGTTTCCTTCTGATATATATTTTATCTGGGTTGCTATCAGAAGTTACCAAGCAGATTAAGATTTGTCTTCCTGCTTCATATAATCTCAATCAAGAAGATTCTCCATAGGAATGCCCTGCAGCTTGATATCTACTTGATTGTAGATGCAGTCAGATTAAAAACCAGGATTAACAATCATAATTTTACTCCTTGTCAACTTGGCACAAAATCACATCTTAGGCTATATTTAATTTCCATATGAAAACAATAACCAGAGAGTAATTTTGTCTAGCATGATATAACATTCCCATGTACAACTGAAAATACATTGTATATTTTCTAATAGATGGCAAAGTCCCTGGGAGTATAGTCTTTTAGTGTTTCATAACTTAAACATGATAATACAGATTTATAACACCTAATCACTCTTTTTATCTTAATTAGTTAATAAAATTGATGAAAAAAGTACAAATATTGACTTAACACATGAATATGTTCTTACATAATGGGCCAGAAATGGTCATGCCAATTACACTTCTCATTTCAGGGAATCATATGGTTTCAACAGGTATTTACAATTACTTCCCTATATTATCATCTATTCTGTATCTCTCCCAACCTCATCAAGAACCTTAATAGGTCTTTAATGGAGTAGTAAGGTATTTCTGTAAAGAACCTGACCATGTATTTTGGGAGTTTTGGTTTTTTTTTTGTTTGTTTGTTTGTTTATTTGTTTTCAGGAATGTACAAGATTTTGGAAATTTGGAGAAGAAAAATAGTTGAATGTTATAAATGGGGCTTAGCAGGCTGGTAGAGGAGGAACTTGAAGACAGAGGTGCTGAGAACAAAGTTGATTATATAAGAGGTTTCAGAGGGAAATAGACTTAAGAGCAATGGGGCAAGAAGACATTCTTGGGATATTTTGCCAGATAATTTGGCTATATTTTGCCCTTGTCCTGAGAACTTTCCTGATGCTAATTAAAAAAGTAATGAACTAATTTTTTATGAAAGAAATTTTACAACAATATAATACTGAATCTGTGACATTAGTGATTATACTTACATGGGTCTACAATGAAAAACAACAAATAGATCAGAAAGAAATAAAATGCACATTCTGAAGTTAAAAAAAAGCTTAATGTTGCAACCAAGGCACATATTAGAAAAGAAGCTGGAACTGTTAAGGAGATTAATGCCTTTAAGGAAAGACCTACTCTGCATCAGATGGTAGTGCCCTGAGGGCAAGGCTCCACCAAGCTAAGTGTCCAACATGTGAAAGAGAGCAAAAAGAGTTTTTCTTCTTCTAGAAAGTGACTGAATAATGCTGCTGCTAGGATGGTCAAAGAGGACCAGGATTTATCCCAAGCTGGCATCTGAACTTGAGAGTTTCATGTAGTATTAATTGGAAGGCATGAAAAAATGCAAGAATGGGTGGTTGTAGATTCTTACTTGGTGGTTTCAGAGAGCTACTGAAGCAAGGCAGAGTTTCAAATGGGAGTCCTTGTGTGAAGGGCCCTTAGAGGTCAGCAGGCTCTGAGAGATCATAAATCCATGAAGGGGAGGGGGAAGCCTGGCATGTGGTAGAGGCTCCAAGGTTGTAGAGATGCCAGAATTTGAGGACATTTGACAAGGATTGTACACAGAGAGTGGAATCAGCCCGAAAGAGAAAAGTATGATGAAAACAGAAAACTTGGAAGGGAAGAGCCATCTAAGCTCTTTCATACTGGACATGGAGCTGGAAGATTTTGTTTACCCTGTTGGGTTGCAGGTCTTCTTTGGTAAAATTTTCCCTCTCTACACTTCTATTCTTTTCTTGATGTTTTGATTGCATGTTTAGCCTTTAATAGCTAAATCACCTCTTCAGTCTTACATTCTTTCCTTATTTTCAAAGTATATAATTTGCTTTTTCCATTTTCCAAGGGGCTACACCAAAAGATTGCCTATATTCTCAGAAGAGACTTTGAACTTTGGATGTCAAACAGTGTTGAGACTCAAAGACAATTGTAACTCTTAAAGTTTTACTAAATGCATTTTTTTCATTATGGTATGGTCAGGAGTCAAAGGTGACTAGGGAGTGGAATGTAGTGTTTTGAATCAGAAATGACCTCTACATACTCAGGCATTTGAATATTGGTCCCAGTTGGTAACACTGTTTAGAAAGTTTAGGAGATGTGGCCTTACTGGAGGAAGGGGATAGATAGCCTTTGTGAATATATAGCCTCACCATTCTTTAAGGTTTTTTTTTTTTTTTTTTTTTTTTTTTTTTTTGTGTTATCTGCTTGTAGTTAGAACATGACCTATTAATTTTCCTGCTTCTGCTGCAATGTTTACTACTTGCTGTTATGCCTCCTTCCTGTGATGGACTAATCTCCCTAGGACCATAAGCCAAAACTAAATCTTGGTTTGGTCATGTTGTTTTGTCACAGCAACAGAAAAGCAAAATATGTACTTATTAATATCTTACTTGCAAAATTAGTGTGTTAGCAGAGACATGTGATGTCGAGCCCAATGCTAAGGTTTTGTTTTCCTTTGAACCAGTTTGTTTTTACTAATAAAAACTATTTTGAATTAATTGTGCACATGTTCAGACTCTCATTTCCCATGTTCTCATCCAGATCTCCAAATCTGATGTCACTTTCTGAGTGAATTTTGTGTTTAGTTTGTTTGGTGGGTTTTGTTGTTATTTTTCTCTTGTTTTTAAATTGATTTTTTGAAGATTTTGTATGTGTTTTGATCATATTAACCACCTCCCCCAATTCCTCCCAAATATACTCCTGCTTTTCCACCCACCAATCTTTGTTTCATACCCATATATGTTGACTATATATTCTTGGTATGTGAGTTTTATATATATATATATATATATATATATATATCCACTTATCCAAAGTGTGTTAGGATTTTGTCTGGCTTGAGTTTGCACAGGTCATGTGCAAACACTGGTAGTTCATATGCACAGTTGTTCTGCTCTGTCTAGGAGACTCTTTCTTTGTAGTAATACACTGTTTCTGGCTCCTATAATTTCTTTGTACCCTCTATGACAATGATCCCTGAGTCTTGGGAAGAGGATTTGTAACGTAGATGTTCTTAGGAGAGGTGATAAATAGAAGAACTTTAACTCACCTTGTGACCATAAGAGTCTTACAACTTGGGGTTTTGGTATGAAAAGCCCAGTTAAAAAGTAATTTCCCATCACTAATTGTAACCATGGTTTCCTATGTTTCTAAATCATGAGTTAAATGGTTAATAAGGGTGAGATGCTATGATGAAGGTTCATGGCTAAGTGAAGAGAAATCACTCAAAATATTATCTTTATACTTGGATAAGTACACTGAAGTTTTATAAGTACAATGGCCCAAATTACTTTCACCTTGGTAAATGGCGAGTAACTAAATGTTCTGTTTTGATACAGTCATCTCTTAGACTAGAAAGAGCAAAGTATGTAGAGGCATGTCCTTAAATATCACAGCTAAGGTGTTTTCTTAAATATCATGTAGGGTGTTCTGACACTGTTAGAGCAGAGAAACTGTTCAAACTATACCCCTTTTTTTCTTCTTCCATTCCTAGAAGATTATGCTTCCATAGGTGCTGGAAATAATTTTCCAATTAAAATAGACCAAAAAGGGCATACTTAGAACATGCCTCTTTCCATCATATCTCCGCACATCCATACAAATGTGTGTTCAATATTTTTTTCTCCTTCTGTGTCAAGTAATCATTGTTTATTGAAGATGAATAAAATATTTAAATACTGGGCAAATAAAATATCTTATGAAGGTCCATGTTATGTGTTCTGTAAAGATGACTTAATCATCAATGTAAAGACATTTGAAATCAAATGTTGTGGAGTTTAAGCGGAATTTTACAGAAAAATATTAATTTCTTAAACATACCATGGACCATTAAATAGATACAAACTAAGTTTCTTATATGTTCTGGAACTTCTCAGGTGTGTGGTTAGCTACAGAGCAGTGTTATTTTCTTCCAAGTCTCTATCCTTGAATAAATGTTCCCTCTGGTCAAAAAAGATTCATCATCTTAAATTGTAGATATAAACATAGGGTGGTTCTTGTGGTACTTGTCCCTTGTGGCCAGAGATCCACCACTTTGGTTTCTATGTATCTCCAAAGGAATAAGGAAACATCAATTGGTAAAGGAAATCAGTTTATTTATAGTTTGTCAAACAAAGGAGGAACAGAAATCTAATTTCCTCCCCGTTTATGTATTTGGTCACCTCATAAGCTACCTTAGAAAAAGCTTGAATTAGTATTAAAAGCTCCTGCAGGTTGGCGAAGGGCCCATTCTCACTGATCTCTTAGTTTGTTGATATCTTCCCAGCTATCAAGCAATTACCATCAAGTTCAAGACCATACTGCATATTTAACTGTGAGATAAGGTAACCTTCCTTTCCTTGGGAGAGGCAGATGGTCTCCAAGTTGGCTTCCTTGTGTCCATTCTGGGTTTCAGAGATAATTTTCCATTTGGAGTATACTGAGAGGAATAAAGTAGGCATTCTAGCTTTAGGATCTCCCATTTTTAAAAAGAGAACATAGTCTATGGGCTTATTCAGACATAGGGTGGAATTATTTTGTGTCTTTTCTCTAGAGGTCAGTTTCAATCTGGACCTTTTGCATATCTGTTAAGCAATTAATTTTGTAAGTGAAAAGAGAGGTCAAAAGGATGGCTCAAGTGTCTGTCCATAAACTCTGTCCTCTTTCAGTAGGACTTCAGCGGGAGATCATGATAAATGAGAGACATTTTCAAAAGTGATTTTTGAATACCCACTCTAAGAAATTCTTATTCATGAAGTCAAGATATGAGGTCATGAACACACATTTAAAAAATTCTTCCAATCAATATAATTAATAGGCCATTTTTAGCTGTAAATTTTTTCTCTTTTCCCCCTTTTATTAAAAACAGATTCTTTGCTCATACAATACATCTTAATTACAGTTTCCTCTCCCTCTACTCCTCCCAATTTCTTCTGATTTCCTCTCCCCTCCCAATCCATGAGCTTTATGTCTCTCATTGGAAAAGGACACAGCCCAATTTTTATAAAAATGATAGAGTAGATTCAGGAAACAGGTGATTAAGAAAATAATACTAGATTCCATTTCCTATCCCCTAAATCTCAGAAGTCATCTTAGCACCCAATTCTCCATCAGCAGGCTTCTTCTGCTGTCCTAAAATTTCTACATTGTCAAAACTTGACAGGAAGTGACACATGTTAATTAGTCTTTGGTTGTCTTAGAGAGCAGAAGATGACCACAGCCCATTTCAGAACAGCAGGCTACATGCTCATCTTCCTTTCACAGTTGATGACTAAGACACAAACATTTCTGCAGGGGGGAGTTGGGGAAAGCAACATTAGCAGACAACTATAAAATTAATTCTCACTGAGCTGAGCTGGAATATTTCACTATTTGTCAGGCAGTTGAAAGCATTTTAATATTCCATTTTTGGCAGTGAAAATCCAAAAGGATATAGCAGTATTCTTTTTCTTTCCTCACCTTCTTCCTTGCCAGGTTTTCCTCTAGCAGGAAAGCATATACTACTTTTACCACATATAGAAGAAAACTCGACAGCTATATTCAATTTTAGAAGCTCCTAATTTTCAGGAATGTAATGTTTACATGTTGCCTTATGAATAGAGTCCTCTCCAGGTGCTTGACATATGTGTTCACATTCTATACATGGGACTTGAATCACATATAAAAGGAAGCAGAATTCTCTTTGGTACAAGTCACAGACATTGACTTGGATCAAGCAAGGAGCTAGGAATACTGTTCCTTAGGTTTTCTTTCTGACCTGTTCCAGCTGCTCTGGGTTTGATCCCTTAAGGACTGTGCCCATCAACCCTCTAGTTTTTTCCTATATATGTCTATCTTGACAGGAGACTGTGAATAGCCATTCAGAAGTCTTATCTACAGACACTGTTGTGTCCTATGAATCTAAGTCTTGACTATGTTGCCATGTGATAAATAGACACTCGGAGAGCAGAAGAAGTCATTTAAGCATTGATGCTTGCTTGTGCTTTTGTATAAGGCTCAGAGAAGGCATCTGATAGCCATGCACTGAACGGGAAAGAAAATGGTAGCTTTTCATCCAGTGTCTGAGAGGCTTCCAGACAGTTCTAGTTCAGGAGTGATTTCCCATACTGCTTATATAGGAAATGACTTTGAGTTAGTAACAGGTATTAAAATAGAAGGATGAATTTTCAGGAAAGCAGCAGAATAACACCAAATGTTATTACAGTCTGCTGGAGCCTACACTGGAGAAAAATCTTCTGTAGGTGAAAGTAGAAGTGGAACAGGAAAGACAAAGGGCATCAGAGAAATCCCAAGAAGACCAGGAACTGGGCGACTTTGGATGCATTTCCACATGTCTACCACAAGAAGAGTTTTGAGGACTTCTAAGACAAGCTGGTTCCTTAGACTCAGAAGAAATATGATAGTGAGTGAGTGATTGCGGAAATGAATTTTGGAAACACTGATCTCTCAAGTAAGTTCTATTTTTCAGCTACTTAAGAACTCATTCTTGAAACTGGGCAGACATCCCCTGCTTAACCACAGGCAATTCCTGCCAGATCAGGTAGGAAGCCCTCTGACCTTTTTCACTCTTGTTTCTCCAGATCCAGTTCTCAGGATTGCACCTAGGACTGCAACAGACCACCAAGGGCAGCTTACCCTCCCCCATGTCCATGCCTGCTGTGGATGCCTCACACCATTTCCCCCTGACCTCTACTTCCCTCAGATTCTAACACCAGCAAGCATTCTCTTATGAACATAAGAGCAGGGGAAGCCAGTAAAATATACAATACTCAGGCAACACACTCTGAAAATCCAGAAAGGAAAGAGAAGCCAAGGAACAGAACTCCCACACAACCAAAACAAACACAGAAATGAACAATTAGAACTATAATCACCCAAAACTCAGACGTCTGGATACCAGTATAAGAACACAGTCAGTGTAAAATGTCACCACCAGAGCCCAGTTATCCTATTGAATATTTCATTATAGCTGAAGCACAAGGAGATGAACTCAATACCAGCTATAAGATGATAGAGTTCCTTAAAGAGGAATTAATAAATTCCTCAAAGAAAGCCAGGAAAACACAAACAAACAATTGAATAATATGAATAAAACTGTTCAAGACGTGTAAATGGAAATAGAAGAAATTAAAAAAAAATGCAAACGGAGGGAATCCTGGAAAAGAAAAATTTAGGAATGCACAGAGGAACTACAGATGCAATCTTCACCAACAGAATCCAAGAGATAGAGTGTGGAAGCCGTCTTTTCCTCTGGGCCTGTTGGTCACCAGGCTGAGAGTGGAAAGAGGCAGATGTGGTGGCAGAAAGCTTTGGTGGCCCATGAGCACGAATGGAGACATCCCTCCAGGAGGCAGATTTTGTTGAACCATCTTGATTCCAGAGTATAAGGAATATATAGAATTGGGGAGCATGGGGACAAACTCTAATTTGCATTAAGTGGCATGTTCCAATCATAAGGCTTAATATGTGGCAGTAGGGCCCTATAGCAGAGCCTCTAGCACAAGTCTTCTCAGCAGGGGTCTATGCCAAAGATCAAGCTATAAATGAATCAGGCAACTAGCTTAGAGACAGCTTTTAGATAAAGTTAGTTCTCTGTACCAAGGGACATTCTCCAGATAGGGTCAGATAAAGAGCAGGAAACTTTGCTGGAGGGAGGGAAGCTCCATTTTGCTGATCTACTGAGATAAGCTGCTAGATCATGGGGAGGCTGCTACTTCTGACCAGTCAGCAGTGTCTTCTAACAATGGGTGACAGAATCCTTGGCACTGAAGATAGGACAGAGGAAATGGATCAGTTGGCCAAAAAAAATTGTGACATGTAAAATATTCCTGATAAAAAATATCCTGGTGGCACAGGTCTTTAATCCAGCACTCAGGAGGCAGAGGCAGGTGGATCTCAGGGAGTTTGAGGCCAGCCTGAGCTACAGAATGAGTTCCAGGAAAGGAGCAAAGCTACACAGAGAACCCTCCCCCCCCAAAAAAAACAAACAAAACAAACAAATAAACAAAAAACAATTCCAGGAAATCTGGGAGACTATGGAAAGACCATATTTAAGAGTAATAGGAATAAAGGTAGGAGAAGAACTTCATCTCAAAGGCCCAGAAAGTATTTTCAACAAGTTCATAGTTTTCCCCTAACCTAAAGAAGAAAATGTCTATCTATAAAGGTGCAAGAAGCATACAGAACACCAAATAGATTGCACCAGAAAAGGAAGTCCCCTGCCACATGAAAATAAAAACACTATAGATACAGAGAAAAGAAAGAATATTAAAAGCTATAGAAGAAAAATGTCAAGTAATATATAAAGACAGATTATTAGAATTATACCCGACTTCTCAATGGAAATTCAAAAACCAAAAGTGCCTGGAAGAGGTGCTGCAGACCCTAAAAGACCACAGATGCCAACCCAGAATACTGTACCCAACAAAGTTTCAACAGCATGGATGTAGAAAATAAGATATTTAATGCTAAAGTCAAATGTAAACAATATCTATCTAAAAATCTAGCCCTACAGAAGGTACTAGAAATAAAAATATTCAAATCAAGAAGGGTATCTATATACACAAAACACAGGAAATAAATAATTCCACATTGGCAAAAATAAAACAACACACAAAAAACATGCGCACGCGCACACATACACATACATTCATGCACTCAGACACACATGCACTCACACATACACCACCATCATCACCACCATCTACAACAACAAAATAACATGAATTAACAATAATCTTAATACCAATGGACTCAATTCACAGAATGAATTGGACAATAAACAGATTAACAGAATGAATAGGAAAACACAGCTTAACATCAAGGGTAGACATTACCTAGGGCTAAAGGGTAAATAAAAAAGATAGTCAAAGCAAATGGACCTAAGAAGCAAGCTGGTGTCACCATTTTAATGTATAACAAAATAGGCCTCAAACCAACCTAATCAAAAGAGACGGGGAAGCACACTTAATACTCATCAAAGTAAAATTCCATCAGGAGGACATTTCAATTCTATGCCACAAACACAAGGGCACCTGCCTGTGTAAAAGAAATATTTCTGCAGCTTAAATCTCATATTGACCCCACACTGATAATGGCAGACTGTTGTAGAATACTTTTTTATACTGTGAAGATGTGTCTTTGCCAATATGCCTTCTGATTGATTTAATAAAGAGCTGAATGGTCAATAGCCAAGCAGGAAGAAGTTAGGTTAGGTGGGACTTCTGGGGACAAAGAAGATTCTGGAAAGAAAAAAGGCAGAATTGCCAACCACACATGAAGCAAGCAGCATGAGCATGACAGAGAGATGAAGTGATGAACCACATAACAAAATGTAGTTTAAAATAGATGAGTTAATTTTAATTTAAGTTATATTAGCTGGTGGGACAAGACAAAGCTAAGGCCAAATATTTACAATAAATAATAAGTCTCCATGTTGTTATTTGTGAGCTGGCAGCACAAAGAAAAATCTATCTACAGCAGAATTCAATACCCAGTCTTATCAATAGACAGGTCATTCAGACATAAACAAAACACAGAAATGTTTGAGCTAACGGAAGATATAAACCAATGGACCCAACAAGTATTTACAAAACACTTCACCCAAACAAAAAAGAACATGCCGTCTTCTCTGCATCTCATGGAATTTTCTCCAAAGTTGATCACATACTTGGACACAAAGCAACCCCTGCATCCTATCAGACAATCATGGGTTAAAACTGGACATCAACAGCAACAGAAAAAGACAGAATCTTAAAAACTCATAAAACATCTTTCTACTCAGTGAATAATGGGGTCAATCAGAAATAAAGAAACTGAAGTCTTTCTAGAATTCAATGAAAATGAATATACAGCAAACCCAAACTTATGGGACACAATTAAAGACATGCTGAGAGGAAAGTTCACAACACTAAGTGCCTACACAAAAACATTGAAAAGATCTCATATTAGCAACTTGATAGCACACCTGTAAGATCTAGAACAAAAAGAAATAAGCACATCCAAGAGCATTAGAAGACACAAAATTATCAAATTGAGGGTTGAAATCAATAAAAGAGAATGATACAAAGAATGATTGAAACAAAGAGTTGATTTTTTGAGAAAATAAACAAGATAGAAAAACTTTTATACAAACTACCTAGAAGACAAACTGAAAGTATCGAAATTAATAAAATTAGAAATGAAAGGGGGAACATAACAACATACACAGAGGAAATCCAGAGAATCATAAGGACATACTTTAAAAACCTGTACTACATCAAATTTGAAAATCCAAAAGAAGCAGATAATTTTCTCAATAGGTGCCACATACAAAGTTAAATCAATATGAGATAAACAATTTGCATAGACCTATAACCCTTACTGAAATAGAAATAATATATGCTATGGGTGTTAGTTTAGTGTTCCTGTGAGACTCCTAATAGTGGGAGTTGCTGTATATTTCTTTTGCTTGCTCTTGAGACTCTTCCTCCATTGGGGTTTTGTGGTGGTATTCTAATTGTACTGAAATGTGATTTTGATTGTATGTTAATAAATAAAGTTGCCCAGAGCTCAGAGCTAAAATCTTACCCTTCTGCCTGCAGTGTCCCAGCTTCCCGAAAGAGAGCTATATCCTGTCTGTATGTCTTTTTTATAGTATTATTGTTCTGCCTTCTCATTGGTTGTAAACCCAAACACGTGACTGCCTCGTCACTGTCTGAATGTTTTTGTTAGCTAATATTATTCCCTTCTTGGGTCTCTGAGGGAGTTGAAGATTAGTTAGTTATGGTTGAAGATTAGTTAGTTATAGTTGAAAATTAATTAGGATAGAAAGTGCATTAGATACATCTTGGATTTACCAAAATAGGATAGATAATGGAACTATTTTCTCTGATTTGTCAAATACCTGTTTAGGTATTTATTACTTGTATATATTGTATATAGTTATTGTACTTTTGTATATAGTTTTTCTTTTGTTAGTTATAACCTTTTGCTTTTTTTTCTTTTTATTAAAATAGAAAAGGAGAAATGTGGTGGTAATCTAATTGTACTGAAATGTGATTTTGATTGTATGTTAATAAATAAAGTTGCCCAGGGGTCAGAGCTATTAGAGCCATAGACAGAGTGTGGCAGTGGTGGCACACACCTTTAATCCCGTAGATCTCTGTGTGTTCAGGGATACAGCCAGCATTGGAGACATATGCCTTTAAGACCTAGGGGGCTGTACATTCAGACAGTGATGAGGCAGTCACGTGTTTGGGTTTACAACCAATGAGAAGGCAGAACAATAATACTATAAAAAAGACGTACAGACAGGATATAGCTCTCTTTCGGGAAGCTGGGACACCGCAGGCAGAAGGGTGAGATTTTAGCTCTGAGCTCTGACCTCTCGGCTTTCTCTTTTACATTGTTTCTGTGTTTCTTATTTAATAAGAGTGTTGATTACATCAACAGGGTTTCCTTGTCCAGCCTTGATATGAGGGCTTTTCCCTTGTCTTATTTTATCTTCTTCTGTCTTCTCTGGCTGTCCTCTCTTGGAGACTTGCTCTTTTCTGAAGAGGAGATGGAGAGGGAGTGGATGTGGGAGGGAGGAATGGTGTGGGGTAGCTAGGAGGGAGGGGAAACTGTGGTTGGAATATATTGTATGAGATAGGAATCAATATTGAATTAATTATAAAATAAACTTAAATGAATAGAAATAATTCTCGCCGGGCAGTGGTGGTGCACACCTTTAATCCCAGCACTCGGGAGGCAGAGTCAGGGGGATCTCTGTGAGTTTGAATCCAGCCTGGGCCACAAAGTGAATTTCAGGACAGGCTCCAAAGCTACACAGAGAAACCCTGTCTCAAAAAAAAAAAAAAAAAAAAAAAGAACTAATTCTCATCTTACTGTGCCCTGGTCCACATAATTCCTCAAACTCTACATCAAAGATATAAGTTACTGAAAATATTCTCTATATAATTTCTTTATGCCCAGAGGCCCAGATCTACTATATAGTAGTGATTATTCTTTGCATTACTCTCTCCTTTACACTAATCCATTGTTCAAGCACCCATCCCTATTAAACAAGTTCCAGTGTCTCTAGTCCTCATCAAGATACTATATGTACCTCTTGGCTCGGTGTACTTTCCCATTTCATTGTTTAGAATTGTCCCATGTTGTACTATAACTATTGAAAATGTATTTTAATTGATAAATTGAGAAACATTTTATAAATACTGCTACATATGATTGGTACATTTTGGATCTGGGATGTTTCCAGAGTCTCACATATTATTGGATTGATCTTCAGCTTCGTGCCCTTGGCAGGTGGTAGATACTCTGAAAACTGGAGCCTAGTTTAGGATTTTAGTTTATTGGGGACATGATCTCAAAATGGGTGGTATCCTTTTTGCCTCTCATTTACATCCCAGCCACAAGGGATGCTCTTTAACTCTTTACCCTGTGTCATAATATGCTATACCATCACAAGAACAAAGATAACAAGGCCAAGTTACCATGGAGTGAAACTTCCAAAACATGTAAGCCAAAACACATGTTTTCTCTTAATAAGTTGATTATTTTAGGTGTTTTGTTATATAGTAATACAAAGTCGACTAACACAACAATGAAGGAACATAATTAATATTTAATAAACTTTTGTTGAAATGAAGACCATGAATTTGATAATTTTTATTCATTAATCTCATAGTTAAGTAAAATAACTTAAATATATTGTTTAAGGCCATTTAGGAAAAGGAAAAAAAAAACTGAATGTCTTTCTTCAATGGCTCTGCTCTTAGAGCTGTGTGATCAGAGACTTTTCTGAGCTTCCAGAAGCTCTAGGTAAGTAATCCTGAAATTGACATCTGCATCGAAAGATGTCACAGACTCTGGAAACACAGAAAGTTGATTTGTTTTACCACTAAGCTGACTTCTAGTTAACTAGCTTATCCACATTGGAGATGAGGGGTGTTTTATGTTGTGAGCTTTCAGAAATCAGTCACCTAGGATGGCTTTTGGAAACACATAGAAATGTATCTAATTGTTATAGCACTGTGGTCAAATATTATACACTGGCATACTTTTATATTCCAAAAAGATATTCCTTTCACTCTACAATACAGATAATTATGTTGTTCTCTATAATTGCACATTTATATGTTAAACAATAAAATATATGAAAATATTATTTGATTTTTATCCCTGAGCTTCTTTGTTTTCTAAAGAGAGACAGAAGTGAGTGGATCCAAATGGGAGGATAGGTGTGGAAGAACTGAGGGAGTAGAGGGAGGAGAAACAGTAATGAGGATATATTATATGGAAAATAACCAAAAATTATCTATGTATTGGATTGCTGAATGTAGAACAATGCAAATAGATCCATACTCATCACCCTAAATTAAAGTCAACTACAAATGGATCAAAGATGACAACATAAAGCCAGATGTGCTGAACCTGATAGGAGAAAAAATAGAGAATAATCTTGAACTCATTTGTACAGGAAAGGAATTTCTGAACATTTATAGCACAGGCACTCAGAACAACAATTAATAAATGGTAGCTCATAAAAGTGAAAAGCTTCTGTGTTACCAAGAATACCATCATTCAGACAAAAGAGTATGCTACAGAATGGGAAATTTTTTTATCAATTACAAATCCAATATAGGGCTAATATATACATCTAAAATATATAAAGAACACACAAAACTGGATGTCATGAAGACAAATAACCCAACTTGAAAAGTGTTATAGACATAAACAGAGGATTCTGAAAATAGGAAACTCAAATGGCTGTGAAATACTTTTAAAAAAAAAAAGTTCAATAGCCTTAGTCATCAGAGAAACACAAATCAAAACTACTTTGAAATTTTGTTTTATATCAGTCAGAATGGTCAAGATCAGAAAAACAGTTCATTCTGGAGAGTATATAGCCTTATCACTTCCTATCTCCTGTCCATATAGACCTCCAGAACTCTATGGTTAACTAGTGGCTAGCTCCACTTTCTGATCTCCAGGCAAGATTTATTTATCAGAATACAAAATATCACGTATTTCCCCATTTTTGTCTATAAAAAAGCAAAGATTTTAACAAACATAGAAATACTATATACAGCCGGGCGTTGGTGGCGCACGCCTTTAATCCCAGCACTCGGGAGGCAGAGCCAGGCGGATCTCTGTGAGTTCGAGGCCAGCCTGGGCTACCAAGTGAGCTCCAGGAAAGGCGCAAAGCTACACAGAGAAACCCTGTCTCGAAAAACCAAAAAAAAAAAAAAAAAAAAAAAAAAGAAAAGAAATACTATATACAATAAGTACAATAACTATATATGAATATATACTGGCAATTATTACATTAATAATGTATAGTCCATTAGCATTTGAAAAATTCAGATAAAATAATCCATTATCTGTCTTGCCTTGGTGAGTCTAAAGTGTTGTGTCTATTCACTTTCTATCCTAACTTGCATTACCAACCCAAAATTATCTTATGTCTCTCAACCTTACATTTTATATCTCTTTAGTGAGTTTCTTTTCTGAGTCCTGTAACAAGGAAAACTATAACTATAACTATCTAGTCTTCACCTCCATCAGAGACCTGAGAAGGATATAATATTACCTGAGTAAACAGGAAGAATAGAGCGAACAACTTCCAAAAATAAGAAATGACAGAAACAGCTGGCCACCTGGACAGTCACCCAAGGTTCTTCTGCTACATTGTAGCATCCATATTAGGCCCACAGGCCTAGAATAACTGATAAACTTTTCTGTGAAGGAGGATTTTTGAAGGACTGTCCAGCCTTGTCTTAGCAAAGTTCAGCAGTCACTTTCTTTTCTGTCCTTGTCCAATTTGGACAGAATACTGTCTGCAGTTGAGGCAAGGGCAGTTTTTTGCCAGTGGATAACTTTTGCCACATAGAAAATAAACTATGTGTGGAGTTTCTTCAATGGCCATCATCTTCTCTGAAGTAGATTAGTGTCTCATTGTCATAAAAAAAAAAGAGCCTTATGTTATTGAAACATCTTAAATGCCACATTCTGTAGATCTCGCAAGTGTTTCAAGACTACTTACCTACTTATCTGAAATGTATCTCTGTATGACCTTGAAATGACCTCTATATGATCTTGAAAACATACCTAACATGACTATAAGTTTGATTGTAATAGATGACTAGCTACTAGCCTGCATTTCTTTATTATCCTAAATAGTTTGTAATAATAACTTTCAAAGAGTAGGAATTTCGAATTACATTGTAAAATGAGCTATAAAGGTACAATACCTTGAACAAGAGCAGAAATGAATATATAGTATGTTCTAACCAAAAAAAAAAAAACCTTAAATTTGTGTCGATATACAAAAATTCATATCAGTGTAAAATATTTAAAACTAGTAGTTGTTTTTTGCTTTAAAAATAGATTCAATAATCTATGTTTTAACCCTAGCATTTCTATAACATATATACAGTATAATAAAAATGGCCTCAATTTTATACCAATATATAGAAATCCAATTCAATGTAAAATATTTAAAACTAGTAGTTGCTTTTTGGTTGAAAAGTAAATTCAATAATCTACCCTTTTATCCTATTTTTATATCCTCCCTTTTTCTTTACAGAACAAGATCCATGAATCTAATCTCTTTTGTTCAGCTTTTTTCCTGACCATTACTAGTAACAACTTGTAACCAACCCCCCTAAATGATGACAAATATCCATAACCCACTAAATACCAAAAACCACCCACCCTACCTTTTGAAAATGTGGGCTGCATAGTCTTAAAATTACTACCTGCTAGCCGGAGATGACAGCATCTTTAGAGGACCCTGAAAAAAACTGGAATAATTGTTAAGTCCTGGGAAAGCTAACTGTATCATTTGCTGTGCAGGGCTTGTCTCAACTCCTGACTAGAGTAGTCTGTGAGGCTATGCCATTTCAGTCAGCTACCTTGAAATTGTCCTGAGCAGTTTGTAGCCAAAAGCCAGTATCTGGGTAGTGTTTGTCAGCTTAGAGGCATTACCATAGTCCAAGTGAAATCATCATTGTGGGGCCCTATCCCCTGTTTGGAGACTTCAAAGGTCACTTAGGCATGGTCATGGTTTACTACAGAAAACAAACATTTAAAATGTCATGTGCAGCAGATCTCAAAGAGGTTAAAGGACCATAATTTGTTATAGACATCCAGAGTACAAAAACTTAATTCCTAGTTACTTGATAGACTCAAACATGAAATTATGTATAAGAAGCTAGATGAAGCCCTTTTAGCACTCTACATGACCATTCATACCATGATAAAAAGTTTAATATATATATAAATGTCATAAATTTTGATATAATATTCATAACTTTTGAAAAGTTTTAAAGAGTCAAAATAAAAGCAAAGGGTCATGAAAATATTAGCAATAGAATAAATAGTTCCTTAATTTTGGTTTTTCTTCTGTCCTATATCAGGTGGCTCTTCTGAAATAAGACAGACATTTTGGATTTTTCTTTGAACAAGCATGCTTGGATTTAAAGGAGGAAAGAGACACACTCCAATTCAAAAGCCACCTTTAATTTTTAATTGAACTGGGACTACAAAAAGACCATTTGCACTATATATGAAATTTTATCCTGTTGGAAATCTGATCTACCAATAGGCCAAATTACTCCTTTTCTTGGGTCTCTGGATGATTCATCCTTTTTCTTCAGATGTATCATTTGTCCAGTGGTCTTCAGATTCCTTAGCTGGTTGTCTTCATTCTCCTTGAAAGACAAAAACAAAATCCTGCCTCAACCTTTTTGGCAGTTTCCATTTTAGCAAGTTATATCATCACATAGAAAGCATTTGTTAGTCTTATAAGTTAGTTTAGATTGAATGGTCACACTGATTGATGAACTGTCACCTCTTCTAATCAAGAGGTCTTTCTTGTTCAAATCTAATGTTTATCAATTTTGATGATATCCATAGCTTTTCTTCTCCTGTGGAAATAAAAGCCAAATATCTTCCCCAACATAACACATACGCTGGTTTCAATTCTGAGGTCATCACATATATAGGCTGATTTAATTCAGTAGTTTTTTTTCTATTATCCAATGTCTCTCTGCAGCTGTTGTTACTTTCTCATTAGCATTTATAAAATTTAAAGTTAATAAACCATTATACAGTCTATCTCTGGGTGTCTTGATTACCCATTTCTGTTTATTAAGCATATCTTTTAGAGTTTTGATTAGATCTTTCTATAACTGCTTACTCTGAAGGATTGTGTGGTATACCTGTAATATGCTCTGTATTATAGTATTCAAAAAACTGTTTCATCATTCTGATTGGTCTGCCTTTATATGTTACTTGTCCTTTTCCTTTGCAGCTCTTAATACTCTTTTTTTATTCTGTATGTTTAGTGGTTTGATTATTATGAGGCAAGGGGACCTTTTTTGGATCCAGTCTATTTGGTGTTTTGTAAGCTTCTTATATCTTCATAGGTATGCATTTTCTTCTTTAGGTTGGGAAAGTTTTCCTCTATGATTTTGTTGAATATATTGTCTGTGCCTTTGAGCTTATATTCTTCTCCTTCTTCTATCCCTATTATTCCTAGGATTGATCTTTTCATGGTGTTCCAGATTTCATTGATATTTTGTGTTAAGACTGTTGGTTTTAATGGTTTTTTTTGACCAATAAATCTATTTCTTCTATTGTATCTTCAATACCAGAGATTCTCTTTTCCATCTCTTGCATTCTGTTGGTTATGCTTGCATCTTTAGTTCCTGTTTGTTTAGTCATATTTTCCATTTCCAGCATTCCCTAACATTCCCTAAGTTTGTGTCTTCTTTACTCCCTCGATTTCAATTTTCAAGTCTTACACTGTTTCTGTTTCCTTCACCTATTTGACTTCTTCCTTCCTTCCTTCCTTCCTTCCTTCCTTCCTTCCTTCCTTCCTTTGGTTTTCTTGACTTTAAGATATTTATTGATTTCTTTTAATTTTTTGTTTATCTTTTTCTCAATTTCATTAAAGGAATTTTTCATTTCATCTTTAAAGGCCTCTATCATCTTCATAAACTCATTTTAAGATTGTTTTCTTCTGCTTCTTCTATGCTGGGATGTTCAGGTCCTGCAGTTCTAGTGGTGCCATATTGCTCTTTATTCTGTTGAATATACTCTTGCACTGGCATCTACCCATCTCTTCTCCCAATTGGTGCAATCAGTGCCTATGTGTCAGGGAGCTCCTGGGATCTTGGGGGATGTGTAGGTTTGGGGGACAGAGTGGGGCATATAGATTACAGTGTCTGATGGGGGAGGTAATGGACAGGCTGGCCTGCAGGAGTCTTTCTTGCCTGCTGGCCTGCAACTGGGGATGCAATGAGTGTGGCTAGGTATTGTGGTGGTATTGTGTTCTCCAAAATATTGTGTACTCTAATAAATTTATCTGGGGTCAGAGAACAGACAGCCACTAGATACAAAGGCTAGAAAATGGTGGCACTCACACCTTTAATCCTAGCATTCCAGAGATAGAAATCCCTCTGGATCTCTGTGAGTTCAAGGCCACATTGGAAATAGCCAAGCATGGTGACACACGCCTTTAATCCCAGAAAGCCAGCCTTTAATCCCAGGGAGTGGTGGTAGAAAGCAGGAAGATATATAAGGTGTGAGGACCAGAAACTGGAGGCATTTGGTTGGTTAAGCTTTTGGCTGGTTAAGCATGTGGCTGTTTAAGCTTCAGGCTTTCCAGCAGCAGTTCAGCTGAGAGCCATCAGGATGAGGACACAGAGGCTTCCAGTCTGAGGAAACAGGACCAGCTGAGGAATTGGCAAGGTGAGATAGCTGTGGCTTATTCTGTCTCTCTGACCTTCCAGTATTCACCCCAATAACTGGCCTCAGGTTTGATTTTATTAATAAGAACTTTGAAGATTCCTACTACAAGGTATGTTCATTATGACTTTCAGTTTTGTATTTTTATGGGATTCTTGTGTGGAAAAAAGCATGTGTCTTTGCATATGTGTTTCTTGTGCTTTTCTATCTTTCTATTAATTCAGTTTTTACTATTCCAATTTGTTAGTATAGAATTTTGGGCAACTCCAACTGATGACAAGCAGTGAAATTTATTGTTGCTAACATTTGTTTGTTTTATCATATTTTATTTTATTAATATTCTTTAGATGTCTGTTTATATTCTAAAGGGAGACATAGAGAATGAGAATAAAAAAGATGGGAGGTGAGGAGGGGAGGAACTTGGAGGAGTTGGGGGATAGAGAACTGAAGCCAGAATATATTGTATAATAAGCATTTATTTTCAATCAAAAACAGAAAGAAATATATGCAAGTCAGGATTGATTTGTTTTTATCAGAAAATAAAGTGTGCTTGAGATCTGGAAACTTTATGCCTTTTAGCAACAATAAACTTCACTGCTTGTCATCAGTTGGAGTTGCCCAAAGTTTCTATACTAACAAAGGCTGTTACCTTTGGTAATTATCAAAGTCTCTTACATGAGTGCTTTGAATATTCTACCTTTCATTATTTGAAGGTGTGATGTAAAAATATCAAGCCTGCATACGATATTGGAGTACCATATATCAGCAGGGTGGAGAAGACTGATGGGAGATTCTAAAGCACTAGCCCCATCCATTGGACTTGTTAATATGTGTTCACTTTCTTAAGAGAGTCTAGAGCTGTCTGACTGTCAGGGACTCCTGGCTACAGTACACAATGATATGCTATCCTTCCCTGGTACTAAAACTATATAACATAACAATATGCCAGGCACTGAATAGGTTCACAACAGTACACATATATTTTTCATAGTTCTACAGGCTGAGAAGATCATGTTTGAGGTGCTAATGTGTGGGGTGTCTGGTGAAAGCTTTTTTTCTAGTTTATAGATAGTGCCACATATGGAATGAACAAATAAGTTACCTTTTGCCTGTTTATAAGGAAACTGGTCTAATTCTCATAGTTATTGGGAATTTTAATAGGTAAATTTTAGGTGACCACAACATTCATACCATACCAAAGCAGCCAACCTCTTCTGTCAACAAATTTCATGCAGAATATGGGACATGGAAAGCATTCTCTGCTTGTGGTTTTGCTTTGTCAACCTGCGTGCAGATGGAGGGATGTGTAGAGAGTACAAGGGGTGGTTCATGTGAGTATTTTGGAAGGCCATAAATGGGAATGCTAATAAGCATGTTTAATCTGATTTCACTGTAGCTTCCTGACTATCCAGTCAACTATTTACCATCTGGTAACGCACCATGTGAAATATCATGTATTAACAGGGAAAACTAGGCATAAGTGGGGGGAAACAGAATGCGCTAAGACCTTTCCATTGGGCACTGTCATGCAGTGCACTCACCTGCAAATTTATTTTCTTAGGTTAACTTTTTTTTTTCCATTGTTACACACATTTTTGCAAGCAGTTGCCTGCTTTTGAGGTGAGTGAGTGAGTGAGTGTGTGTGTGTGTGTGTGTGTGTGTGTGTGTGTGTGTGTGTGTGTAGGTTTCCTTAGTAGGCAGTAATCATAAATCCTACCAAGAATTATGACATGTCATTGTGATTTGGAGTTCTAAGTATGCCTAGGGAGACAAGGTGTTCTCCCAGTTGTGCTACTGCACTATTTTTAGTTTATCCTTTTCACTTCCATTTTATAAAGAGATGTGCAAATCAGCAGAAATTCTTGTTACAGTCAGTCTTTGCATTCAGAATTATATTTGTTGAAATACTGAACCAAATATTACAATATTTAGCCATTATTAAATTCATAGTAAATTCTTAAAAAAAATATCAAAAGAACTTTTTATCGATTCTTTGTGGATTTTATATCATGTACCACAATCTCACTCATCTCCCTGTCCCTTCGCATCTGCCCTCTGTCCTTCCAACCCCCTTAAGTAAAATGAAATTAAATTAAAAACAAAGGACAAACCCATCTCCTAGTGGAAGCTGTAGTGTACCACAGTGAGTCACACACTATACCCTTTATTCCATACATCATTACATGCAATGTTCATTGTAATGAGTCATTGGTCTGGTTTGAGGACTCTGGCTTCTGCTATACTATCAATACTGTATTCTCACTGGGACACCTCTTGGATTTCCTGTCGCTGCCTTGTGTCATGGAGAACCTGCAGATTTGGATCTGCAGGACTGGCCCCTTCGCATACTCCAGCAGTTCACAGATGGGGTGGATGTTGGGTTGGGACAACTCATATCCCTGGATCTGGTCCTGGGTAGTAGCTGAGCTGGTCAGACTGCCAGCTCTCCAGCATCCTCACCACCAGGGTCAGCTCTCCAGCACTGCCCTGGCTAGCTTATCCAATGCCACAGGCACCAAGGGTTGGGACCAGCTCTCCTGCTCTCATGCCCTAGGGTCCAGCTCACCCACACCATCACCAACAGGGTCAGCTCTACTATACTGCTTGGGTAAGGTGCAGGGCCTGCCCTTCTAAGTGCTGCCACCAATAAGGGGGCAGGGACAACATTGTGCAACCCTTGGATATCAATGTGGTTCAAGGCAGCAGTTTAGACCAGGGACATTCATACTGCTTGAGGTGGTAACATGGACCTTGGACATTGCTACAGACCCTACTGCTGCATGGCCACAGGCCAAGCCATGGCCCTCAGTGGGTAGGGATTTCACCATAGCTTTGCAGGCTATTCACATCAGGTTGTTCTTCTCCACCCATGACTCTTTAGATTCACCTCTCTTTATAGTGCTTAAGCTGTTCTGCTTCTCTTTCTCCTATCACCCCACCCTGTATTTACACATCATAGTGGCTTGTGCTGTGTGTGGGCAACATATTGGGTAGGTTTCTGGGTGTCTTCCAGTGTTTGCCAAGCCCAAAGTTTGCAAAGAAATAAATCTCTGGCCAAAGTTATACACAGCATGGTAAAACTAATTCAACATAGTTGTCTAGTCTCATGACTAAACTGTCCCACAAACAACAAGAGAGGTTATCAGCTAGGCCAATGATGAGAAGTAAAGACAGCAGAGCATTTTCAATCAGTTGTGGGTCTCCATTCTGCAGGTACTGCTGTTCTTCCTGGTATGGATGTGGCGCTGGGAGTCACAGTGACTCATAGAGTGTTCGGTTTTCTCAAAGGAAGAAGGCAGAAGCCCAGTAGCACTCGTGTTTGTTATTGGCTCTATTGATGAGCCAGTGCAGCTCCCAAGAAGCAAGTGCAGCAAATTGTGGTGGTATTCTAATTGTACTGAAATGTGATTTTGATTGTATGTTAATAAATAGTTGCCCGGGGTCAGAGCTATTAGAGCCATAGACAGAGTGTGGCGGTGGTGGCGCACGCCTTTAATCCCATAGATCTCTTTGCGTTGAGGGATACAGCCAGCATTGGAGACATATGCCTTTAAGACCTAGGGGGCTGTACATACAGACAGTGATGAGGCAGTCACGTGTTGGGTTTATAACCAATGAGAAGGCAGAATGACTATGAAACGACTTACACACAGGGAAATAGCTCTCTTTCGGGAAGCTGAGACCACCTCAGGAGGAAGGGTGAGATTTTAGCT
Organism: Peromyscus leucopus; assembly: GCF_004664715.2. Taxonomy (NCBI): domain Eukaryota; kingdom Metazoa; phylum Chordata; class Mammalia; order Rodentia; family Cricetidae; genus Peromyscus; species Peromyscus leucopus. The sequence goes on from NC_051070.1 coordinate 97,932,745, forward strand.
CTGAACTCTGACCTCTTGGCTTTCTCTTTTACATTGGTTCTGTGTTTCTTATTTAATAAGACAATTGGTTACATCTACAGCAAATGGTTTTGCATCTCTTGTTCTGCCTCACTTTATAGCACACAAACCACCGCCTTCTGTTTCTCTTCCATCTATTTCTCACTTCTTTCTCTCCCATCACTCCACCACCTCACTTCCCATCATGCCTAGTTGGGTGCAGGGCCCTTGTTGTCTTTGGGCTTTCTGGCAGGGCAGGGTGTGTCTCAGGTCTTTCCAGTGTCTAGACTGTGTTTCTTGATGATTTCAGTCATGGTGCCTGCTGGGTGCTAGCAATGGTCTCTCACCTTTCCTCACAGTCTCTTCTCTTTGCTGTAGTCCTCTTTTGGTCCTGCCTCACTGGGCCAGAGAAGAGGCACTTGTGTGTTCATTCTTGGGAGAGATCAAGACCCTGCCTACCCAAGGCTACAGCTACCTCAGCCACCACTGAAAGCTAAGAGTGTGACATGACCACCAGCACCATCTTCATAAATTCCTACTGTATAAGAATATTTATTGCTTTCATTTTAGCTAAGAAAACTTGTGTTTGAATGCCAGGGTATAGTGGTTTGAAAGAAAATGGCCCACAAAGTGAATGGCACTATTGGGAGTTGTGGTTTTGTTGGAGAAGGTATGGGCTTTTTGTAGGAAGTGTGTCACTGTGGAGGCAGGCTGTGTGGTCTCATATATGCTCAAGCCACACCCAGTGTCTCACCCACTTCCTACTGCCTGCAAGTCAAGATGTAGGACAGTCAGTTATTTCTTCAGCATTATGTCTGCCTCCATACCACCATATTGCAGCATGATGATAATGGACTAAACCTCTGAAAATGTAAGCCATCTCAATTAAATGTTTTTTCTTGATAAGAGTTGCTGTGGTAATGGTGTATATTCACAGCAATAGAAACCCCAACTAAGACACAAGGGCATCATAAAATATGTGTACATATGGGGAAACAAGCCTTGTCTGGGCTTCGAGGTATACACTGACAATATAAAGTCAAGGGTTGGAGATGTGTTGAATAAGTATCCAGTTTTCTTTGAAATTTCACACTTTATTACTCATGGGAATAGAGAAGTCTCAAGGACTTTGTTACTGATCAGGTCTCCAAAGCAAGTTTAAAATGTAGTAAATATTAGACTTTGAATTTTCTCACAGATCCTTTTTTCCTCATTAATTTAATTATTTGGTTAAAGTGTCTGTGCTATGAAGCTTTACTAGTTTATTGAGTCCCTGCACATTTGCAGAGTCATTGCTTTTCAGGGTGATTGCACAAGTCCTGTGATCCTATGATTTCAAGGAGCATCTACAACGCCATCTAAATACCTCAACCTGCTTCTCTGGCTTCCCTCTCTTCAGAAAGTGGGCTTGGAACAAAACTTATTACAAGAATTATGCTTTGGAAAGCAGATATCCTTTGATTATGAAACCCATTATTATTTATTTCACTAAGATTTTTGATCACTGGTAAGTCCTAGGCAGTGTTAGCTCTGCATACCTGACTGGAATCTTCTTCCAGCCATTTGTCACTTTAATGAACTAACAAACAGCATATAAGGAGATACAGCCACTGAGAAATTCACAAATATTCCCACAGTAGAGGGTCTTCTATACCATTTCTTTGACTTTTGAGAAAAATAATACTGAGAAAATAACTTGAAACGAGTATGCCCTTTTACAACGCATGTGTCACATTCAAAAGAATAGAAAGGTCCCAAAGCCAATGAATAGCCTTCATTGAAGCAATGCCTCAGAGTAAAAAAGGCAACGGCACTTAAACATGCTAGGGAAATTGTTCATGCCTCCACCAGACAGAGATCCATTCTAACATTTACTCATCTATTTATTTTAAATTATTTATTAAGTACGTTTTATGTGCCAAATATGCTGCAGGATATAATGAACACCTTTCCTCCAGGAAAGGATAGGATGGAAAGAGAGATACTGAAGATGGAAAAATGCTTTCTATTAATGATAGGTTAGGACATAAGGGCAAGCAATTAAGGGTGTCTTAAAGTAAGAACAGGAATATTTTCATAAAATCAGACCACATGCTGAAGAAATGAGGGGATTGTTGCCTCCCAAGTAAAATATATGGCTGGTATGCACCAATGCCAAGAAAAGAAAAGCAGGAAGTTCAGTTTGATGGAATGTTGACCCCCAAGGAGGCTAGGGAATGGATGAAATGAGGTTGATTATCAGAGAGGAATCTTAGAGAGATTTGTAGGGACTGTAGGCAGAAAAATGGTGTGTTTGAGTCTGGGTATTAAGGTAATCACTCAAAATGCATGAAGGAAAAGACATTGACCACAGTGAGAACAATTAGGAGACTAATGTCATAGCCTAATTGTTCCTCCAAGGGTGAAAATGTCTTGAAGTAAGAAATCAGCAGCAACTTCTGGAAAGGGGTACAATTTTGAGGAGTCATTAGTAAATGGAAAGTAGATGACTTGTTGACTGACATGTGAATGAAAGAAATATGATTGAGTTTCTGCCTGAATTCAGACATCATTTACTGAGGGAGGATGGAAAACTGAGGAGCAGGAAGATTTCTGTTTCTGACATTCTGAATTTTATATGCACATGGTAGAATGAAATGAATGTCTTCAATTTTCAGTTTGGCATCCAAATCTAAGGAAGATAGAAGATTTTGAGATTTCAGAACAATCACCCCAATGAAAATAATTGAAAACAAAACATCACTACTGAAGACATGCCAGTTGTTTGAAGGCATCCATTGTCTCAGTTAGGGTTTTTATTACTGTGAAACTCTAGGCCCAAAAGCAACTTTGGGAGGAAAGGATTTAATTTTTGTTATCTCTCACATTCCATCATCCAGGGAAGTCACTGTAAGAACTGAAATAGGAACCTGGGCACCAGATCTGATGCAGAGACTATAAAGGGATGTGTCTCACTGGTTTGCACCTCATGACCTACTTAACCTGTTTTCTTATAGCACCATAGGCCACCTGACTGGGAGTGGCACCACTCACAGTGAGCTAAGCCTTTTTACACTAATAACTAATCAAGAGAATACACCACAGGCCTACCTACAGACCAATATGGTGGAGGCATTTTCTTAACTGAGGTTTTCTTTTCTGAAACAACTCAAACTGTGTCAAGTTGACATAAAACTAGTCAGCACATCCATGGAGAAAAAGAATAGAAATGGTTAACAATGGGGCAGAGAATAAGCATTGTTTAATCTTCTTAATAGTTCCTCTAACTTCATAGATTCTCAAGCATCATTTCATTAGTGACTGTTTCCTTCAGCAGTGCCAGCCACAGGTATCCTTCTAAGCAATGGCACAATTTCCCACTAGTTCTTTTCTGCTCCATGTCATGAGTTCCTGGTGTTACTTCTGTACTCACTTGCTTGCTCTTTTGGCTCCCCCAGTGATACAAATCCTGCAGACTGTTAAACAAGGTTTTAAGACTCTGTAGTATTTTATTTTGGGAATTTTTCATAGAAAACGTGTGTCTTTTGATTTCTTCCTTCTGAGATAACATGACAAAGTTTTAATATTATTTTAATTCTTTTATTTTAATAAATAACGTGGTCCTCAGAGATCTGCTAAAAAGTAAAAACTTCCACTATGACTCATGATGAGGAAGTTCCTAGGGATTTTGGCAAAGATATTTCAATGCATAAATGGGGTAAAAGCAATAGTGTTCAGAATTAAGTAGATTGAACTGCAAACAAGTCCACAAAGTAAGTGGAGACATTTTCTACATTTGATCATTTGTGACAGAAAAGAAACAGAAGAAACGCTGTAGAAGACTACAGAGTTCTGATTTTGGGTGTCAAGCATGGTAGCCAATGGTTACCTGTAGTTTACTTAGTACATGAGTTGTGGTTAATTTGAACTGAGAAAATGTATAGTCATGGTATTAATAATACAAACATTTCAATATGCTTTATGTTGGTTGTAGGTTAAAATGAAAATATCATAGATATATTAAGTATTAATGCATAGCATGTATATCATATATATAATATCATGTTATATTAATATGTTATAAGTTGGTAAATAAATGACTACATATTTATAGATATAATCTCATAAAGTGTCTTAATTAATTGATTAGCATATTTTGGCTTTTATTTAATGTAGTATCTTAATTCACTGTAACAAATTATTATAAACAGAGTGGCTTAAAAACAAAAATAGCAGTATATCCCTCAAAAGTCTAGACACTTGGAAGTTCAATATCAAAGTACAGCAACAGTGTCTGGTGAGGGCCTGCTTCCTAATGGGTAGTTGGCTCTCTACCTGCTTTGTCCTCACAAGTTACAGTGAAGATGCTCCCTGGGGACAGTATTTTTAATTTTCCAGATTTTTCCTGGGGAACTCACATTGGAGTTTGACATTTATTGTTACTAGTATATTTTAAGTTTAGTTTGGTTCATACAGTGCTGATCAATACATGATCAAAATTGCCTTAATGCTTCAGTCCCTTTTCTGTGTCACAGCCTCCTTGGTACCTTGTTTAAAAGGTATGACCTAAAATATACAAAATGTGCACCAATCTTTCTTGTACCACAAATGACTACAAATGGAAATAAATGCCACTTAGTCATGATCATATAATCAGAAATGTTCTAATCACAGAAAACTCTTGAGACCATTTGAGGTTTGGAAGTTTATACAATAGGATTGGCATTTGGTGCTAAGAAAGTAACTCTCATCTGCAGAGTTTGTCTTCCAGAGGAAATAACACCTTTGGAAAGAGAAATCAGAAAATTCCTTACAATGCCCACTTGGCAAGTAGAGGCAAATATTAAGGATGCAACCAAATGCCCTTACCTCAAAGATTTTCTGAAGCTTCATAAATAACAGTCTTCATAGTAGTGGTATTGAACACAACTCTCCTGGTTCACCAACCCTTCCAAATTAAACATCAGCTATCTTTTAAAATGACATCACTCTTTCATGAGGCTACATAGGCACAGTGCAAACTGGACTGGAGATGGAGGTAGCAGCCAAGGGCTCAACATCTGACTTTGTCAACACAGTGGGAGAGTGATTGACAGCACCTAAGTTCCTTTTTCCACTAAAGAAGATTGAAAATATTTGTCATGAGATCACTTTAAAGTTATATTGAGCCCTGTAGGTAAGAGAACTTTATAAATAAAGAAATCATGTGCAAAAAAATTTCCACAAAGCATTTTAATGGCTTCTGTTTTTAATTTTATACACATGGACACCCTCAGTGGAAATGTGAATATTTTCAGAAGATTAATTCCCCCCATCTCTCTCCTCTCTCTCTGTCTGTCTCTCTCTCTGACTGTCTCTGTCTGTCTCTCTGTCTCTGTCCCTCTGTCTCTCTGTTTCTCTCTCTGTCTCTCTTTCTCTCTGTTTACATGCACTTTCCCAAGCAATCATGTGTAAAAATCAGAGACCATTATAGGATGATAACAATATCCTTCTCAATCACTTCTCAATCTGATTTTCTTGAGACAGGCTCTCTTTCTGAGCCTTAACTTCTCTGTCTTTCCTAGGCTGACTACCCAATGAGGATCTAGGATGCCTCTGCTTTCCCAGTGCTTGGGCTCAAGGGTCAGGCTGTTGCACCTGCTTTATTTGGTTTCCCCAGATCCAAACTCAGGTCCTTGTGTTGTGCAGTGAGTACTCTGTCCATTGACTTGCCCCTCACTCCAGAAATAAAATTGTAATGAATAATTCCATAAACCGTGCTGGGGGAGGAACTTTGAGCTACAGGATCTAATAATTAGACCTTTGATTATCCCTGCAATGTAAATGTATCAGTGTGTGTGTGTGTGTGTGTGTGTGTGTGTGTGTGTGTGTGTGTAAGTGTGGGAGTGTGGGAGTGTGGGAGTATTGAGCAGAGCCAAGGTACAGAGTGTCACAGCTTGACAAAACCTGATTTGACTGCTTCATAAAAGCAGTTTTCACAGTTAACCCTGCTGATCTGTTTATAAACTCAAAATAGTCTAAACACACACAGTTGTCCTCATTAATTTTTGATAAGCAACAAGACTCACAAATATTTTACTTCTAAGCATATGTTATCTGTCCTTGGCTTCAGCAGCATCCATATGCTTTGACATATGATGTACCATCTTGTACCAGATGTACAAAACTCAGATCTGAGACAATGGCTAATATGCATGTGGGCTTTCATAGGCTGTCTGGCTTTCTTATATTCAGTGTTTTTTGAATAAGGCAGAGGTGATGCTTACATGCATAAACCGTGAAAGCGTCCAATTCTGTGAATGCATGCATTATCCTTATCACTCTTAAAACCACAAGAGAAAATTAATTTCTTTATGGTCTAATTTGAGTGTGTGAAATTGCTCTTTCCCTTACAAAGTCTGTCATCATCTAACCCCATAGCAACTTGACATATGCAGCACTATCTTGGAAATAGAATGACCAAGGCCATTCAGTAGTTTTACAAAATCTATCCACATTACATATTTTATCACGAATGGTTTTTTCTTTGTTTTATTGATCTATTAGTATATGAACCAGCTAGTTTTCTTATGGTATTTTTTATGTACTCAGTTTTGTTTGACACCCCACATACATCCTCTCCCCATCCCTTGGGCTCTCATCACTGCTATCTTTTACCATCTGAAGTATTCTCCCTCATATCACATATATTTTATGAGCCTCCCCCGTCTTCTAATTTAAAGTTATTTCATGGGCCCATTGCTAATTTTATGGCCTCTACAAACACTCAAATCGCCATGAATGTACACTTCACTTAATATAGTATTTTCCAGTTCTATTCATTTTCTGGTAAATGTCATAATTTCATTTTTCCATGTAGCTAACAAAAATCATATTTTATATGCAGAACACATTCTTCTATTTGTCACTTGATGGACACCTAGTGTAATTCAACTATCTTGCTGTTCTGAATAGAAAAGCAGTAAACACATATTGCATGTGCAAGTATTTCTATCACAGGAGATAGACTCTTGGAGTACAAGCCCAGGAGTGGTATAGCTCGGCTGTTCTGTAGTCTTCACATTGGTTTCCATAGTGGCTGCACTAATTTATACTCCCATAAACAGTGAGTAAGTTTTCTCATTTCCCCATATCTGTGTCTTCACTCACAGTCATTTTTTTTTTATGATAGCCATTTTGACTGGGGTGAGGTAAAAATCTCAAAGCAGTTTTAATTTGCATTTCTCTTATAGATACATATTTTTTTTAACATCTTTAAAGGTATTTACAACCATCTGTATTTCTTCTTTTGATAACTCAATGTTCAGTACATTACCCTATTCTTTTGCTCATTTTTTTACTTATTTAGATTTTCAAGTTCTTTGCATATTCTTGGTATTAACCCTCTATTGGATGTACAGCTGTCAAGGACTTTCTCCCATTCTATAGGCCACCTCTTAGCTTGATTGGCTCTTTCTTTTGCTCTACAGAAGACTTAATTTTGTGAGGAGGTCACATTTGTCAATGTTGGTCTCAGTTTTCAGTAACTATGGTCAAGTTCCTAAATTCCTTACATAGGCTTATTTCTTGAAATATTTTTCCATATATTTTCTTCCAATTGATTTTAGAATTTCAGGTCTTATGTTGCGGTGTTTGATCCATTTAAAGTTTTTTGTTTTGTTTTGTTTTGTTTTTTCAATGCAGGGTGAGATACAGGAATCTAGGTTCATTTGTTTATATGGACATCCAGTTGTCTAAAAGTTATTGGTCCTTTCCTCAGTGTGTAATTTTGGCGTCTTTGTCAAGATGAGGTGACCGTAGTTGTGGGGCTTTACATTTAGATTTCCCATTCTCTTCCATTGCTCGGCTGTGGTGCCAGTGTCATGTTGTCGTTGTTTTACCATGGTGCTGCACCATAACTTGAAGTCAGACATGGTGATACCTCCTGTATTGTGTGTGTGTGTGTGTGTGTGTGTGTGTGTGTGTGTGTGTGTGTAGGATTTCTTTGTCTATCCAAGATCATTTGTGCTTATAGATGAATCTTAAGATTAATGTGTCTATTTATTTGAAGAATGTTATTAAAATTTTGATGAGAATTGTAGTCAATCTATATATTGCTTCTAGTAGGATGATCATTTTCACAACACTGGTTCTTCAAATCCATGGGCACAGGGATATTTCCATTTTCTAGTGTCTTCTTCAACTTCTTTATTGTGTGTTTTCAAGTTTTCTCTGTAGTGGCCTTTCACTTTACCAGTTAGATTTATTCCAAAGATGTTTTTGAAGTAATTGTGAGTGTCATTGTTCCCCTGGTTACTTCTTTGGTGTGTTTGCTATTGATGCAAAAAAATGACTAACATTGAATTACTATTATTGATGCAAAAAATTTTTGTATGCCTAGTTTGATTTTTTTCACTTTGCTGAAAGAGTTTATCACGTCTAAGAATTTTATGATTGAGTCACTAGGGCCTCATATATATATAGAATCATACCAACTTCAAGTAAAAGATACATTGACTTACTTCTTTCCTATTTGCATCTCTTTTATTTACTTCCCTTGGCTTACTGATTTAACTAGAACTTCCAGTTCCATATTAAATAAAAATGGAGAAAATGAATACTCTTGTCTTATTTTTTATTTTAGTGAAGGTACTTTTGAGTTTTCCCCCATTCAGCATAATGTGAGCTATAGGATTGTCATGGATAGCTTTTATAACCCTGAGATATATTACTTCTGCTCCACATTTTTCAAAGCTTTTATCAAGAAGGGAAATTGGATTATTTTTTAAAAGCTTTTATTTTTATCTGATGAGATGGTCTTGTGATTTCTGACCTTGAGTCTGATTTTTTTTTCTATTAATGGCACCAAAATAGCCATATAGTGACCTAGGAGGGGGAACAGGGAGAATATGTACATAGAACAGGCTGCTATTAAATCTAAACACAGAGTTCTATTCAGTGAAAACTAATGGATCCTGACATCAGTTATTGCTAGATAGGGAACCCTAGAGCATTTGAAAATTGCAGACTACATGGCTTGGAGAGTAGAAAGACCTTCCCTACATGTCACTTGCAGACGGGATAGGTGCACTGAGCATGAGCCTAAAGGGTTTTGGGAATAGGTTATTGTGTAGCTAGTGCTACAGGGATAGCTTTTGAGGTGGGATGTTTTTCCGACTTACCATTAGCTAGTGATCTAGCTAATGGTAACTCCTAAGGATTGTCAGCTACAGATAAAAGACATGAAAACTTCTAGGCAGCTAATGAAGAGCCATGCTGTCCTTATCGAGAGTAAATAGGAATGGGATAAGGTTGGCTTTAGCCAATGCAGAACAAGAATTGATAACAAGGAATAGATGAAAAATGAGGAAATATAGAGTATGTTACATTAATTCCAATGTGTTGCAGTTAATGTTGGAGAATAAGGAAATACTGGAATGTAAGGAACAAATGAAATTAAATAAAAGTCTCCCTTCCTTATGAGAAAGGTGGCTATGGTAACTGACTTCTATTCTACATCATAGGTTCTCTCTCCTTTTCTCTCTACTTTTGTTTACTTCACTCTAAAACCTGAGCAGTTGCTGCCTACCAGAAACAGCCCTTTGCCAAAATCATTTCTTGATTTGCTTGCTAATTTTAAGTTGTTATTTTTATGGTTATTCAAGGGTATGAGTAATGTACTTGAAGAGGTAGAGAGCCTCAACAAGGGCTTTGGAAAAGCTACTATTTTAAACTGTGCCTAATACTGAAGCTGACCAATAGGTTTAACATCCTACTGACAGAAACGCTATACCTAGATATTAATTAAAAGTTAACTTACCCGGGTCAGCTAAATGAGGAAGAAGTGTTCCTTGCTCTTCCCTTGTCTGTCTAAATGCATTATCATCTGGAATGATCTAGCACAGGCGCCTAATCATGCTAGGCAAATGGTCTATCACTGTACTATATCTGTATCCCCATTTCTTGGGTTCTTACCAACAAGAAAAATAAAGCTGAATTGCAGGAGAGGGGACTGGTGGTGACATCAGAGCCACATGTTCTTCTTTGAGCCCATTTATCTTTCAAGTAATTTATTTATCCTTACCTAAAAGGCTTGCCAATTTCCGCTCATCTTTATTAAGAAGCTATATAGTCTGCTAGAATTCCCTGGTTGGAGCATATTCATTCTCCCCTCAAATGCTAGTCATCCTACCCCCATTTATTATTAAGAGGGTATATAGATAGAATTCTAGAATGCCCTGGAATTAGGTATTCATTTTATTTCATGTAATACTCCTGTGTGCATAATAACTTTGGTTACTTTTCTCCTATTGTCAACTATTTTTGTATATTAAACAACTTAAACATTTTAGAAGTATACAGAGTATAAACTTGACAATGTTATTTACCACACACACACACTACTGAGACTTCCAATTCCAGCTAATTCTCACACTTTTCCTGTGGGTAGCTGCTACTAATAATTCAGAGGGCAGCTCTCCATCTTGAGGAGAGCCTTATTCCTTTGAGAAGTACTCTCCTTTGGATTTCCTGTACTACTTAAATTATGTCATTCTGTCTTCTGATCACCTTTGCTATGAGTAGAAGCATGGGCAAGGGAAAAGGAAATAAACAACAAAAACACCCCAAATTCCTTATAGAGTGAGATAAACAATCACTTAAAAATGGTTCTTCTATTTTTTTTTTCTTACAAAGTTAAGGAAACTACCCGAACAACCAAATGTACCTTGATCATTTGTTTTACTCCATTAGGTATTTAAGAGTCTACAGCAACTCAAAATCCTGAAGAGGTCCATAGTCCAGGGTAGGGAACAAGCAAGGAAAAATTAAGTAAAATAAGTCAGAGACATACATGAGATCCTATTGAAACCAGATAAATACATTGTCCCCACTATTTACTGTTGCACAACAAACTAACCCCCAAGCTAAAATGTGTCAGCCAGTGTCTTCTAGGGTCTCCCAGTTCTACCAGACCTTATGTGGCAGTTCTTGCTTGTTACCCTCTATTCAGGGATAGTTGATAACAGCTGATGTGGGGTCCAGTGGTTTGGAGGTTGTTTCTCTCCTCAAGGGTTTGTGTGCTGAAAACTTGAACCTTATATGGCAATATTAAGAGGTAGTGAGACCTTTGAGACACAGAGCTTCCTTGGGGGATGTTGCAGCTGTTGTCATTGGAATAGATTAAGGTAGCTCTCATGGACCCTGGAATTAGTTATTGTGAGAACAAGTTGTACACAAGAACAAGACCAGTTCTCACTGGTCCCTGCCTTCCCGACTCTCCATTCAAACTCTTAATTTTGTCACACACCTCTTATGTGACAGTCAGGGAAACTGTAATCATGCTTTTTAAATTTTTTGCCCTTAAAACAACAAGGTAAGTAAGTTTTCTTTCTTTATAAAGACTCATCCTTAGATATTCCATCAGTCATGAAAAATAGGCTAATGAAGGCAGTTACCTAGAGATTCAGTTAGACTAAGTATAACGGCTTCATCATGTCAGAAACCTAAAGTGTCTTTCTTTATGCAGCTCTATCCACTAAAGAAATCTGGACTTTCTCATTGCTATTCAAAGCTTCATGGCTGATAGCTTCTCAGGTCTGCTTTTCCTGTTTTGACTGTAGTATATCCGTGGCTCACAAGTTCCCCATCTGCTTTGACACTTTTTTTTTGTTTGTTTGTTTGCTTTGTTTTTGTTTTTTGAGACAGGGTTTCTCTGTGTAGCTTTGCACCTTTCCTGAAACTCACTCGGTAGCCCAGGCTGGCCTCGAACTCACAGAGATCTGCCTGCTTCTGCCTACTGAGTGCTGGGATTAAAGGCGTGCGCCACCACCGCCCAGCTTTGACAAGTTTTTAAGGTGGTACCTTTCATATTTTTAGGAATAATTTATTACTGGCCTTGTTGTTGGAGCTAGAAAGGTAATGGTGTCTATGGGGACAACAAGTCATGTCCCAGCCTGAGAAACCAGACTTATAAAATATACAGTAACTTATGTCCAGGAGTAGCCTGATCCCAATACTATTAATTCCTTAAATGATCTTAAATTTGTCTGTTTCACCAGGAGATTGCAACTGGGACTTATTAGGTACCTATTACATTATTTGATATTTCAACAGCCAATGAGGTGTTAATTTGCAATGGGGACTCAATTTAGGAAAGCCACAAGGAAATTATGAAAATTTATGACCAAAATCAGAACATTCCATATTATATTCTACATTTTCAAAAGATCACACACACACACACACACACACACACACACACACACACACACACCACCCTAACTGTAACAGCTGCCAGACCTTAGTAGGCCCCCAGACCTTAGCACAACTGATGCCATGATGGAAGTACCATTCAGGCCTTGGAATCCAGCACATAGGCAGCAACACCTACCAAAACTAGAACAAACCTAATCCGTCAAAGTCCATAATTTAATTCTGGGAGACTTCCTAAAAGTACTAGCCTTGCTTTTTTGGCTGTAGTACCACTTCTGGCCAAACATTCTTACTGAGGTGTATCAACACAGGATGTGGTTTCATGCTTAAAACCTCAACCTAAGAAAGGCTCAAGACTGCACTTGGGTCCCGAACACTCGGTGTAGTCATTGGGCAGCTAATGAAGGCTTGCTACTGGTTTGAACCCATGTCTGGCTGGTTTTCTCTGGTGAATACCTCACAACCACAACAACAAAAAGGGTACCTAAAGAAACAAATGTTTTAAAAAATATATTTATTCTCATTTATGTGTGCCTGTTTGCCACATAGCTACAAGTACCTGCACAGGCTGCCAGATGGTGTTGGATCCTATGCTGGGAACTGAACTCCAATTCTCTGGAAAGGAGAGCAAGGGCAAGGAGCCATTTCTTCTGTCCCATGATTGCTATTTTTGACCATCTCTCAACTAATTTATTTTTAGCTTTTGTTTGAGCACAAGTCTTACAGTTGCTGAAAATTAAATTTATTCAGAGGCACAAATGACCCTTTAGTTAGACAGAGAGGCAAATTAGGCTTGTGGATGTCAGTCAAGAGGAGGACAGCTGACAGGTCACTTTGAAGGAAGCTCAGAGCTCAGCAGTTGCCTGCCCTCACAACTGCCTACAGCACATTCCTGTGGTTTTGCTAATAACTTTCCCTGCTCACCAAGTCTGAGAGGAGGCAGCTTAAAGCTTTCCCAGAATATTCCGGAACGTACAGGTGAGCCTGAATTTGGAGACCTGGGGGCAGGTCTTCAGAGCTTTCACAAGGGGACCTGTGATACTTCACTGTTTTTTAACTGTCCCTTTGTCCCCTGATGTGATGCAGGGGATATGCTGCAGAGAGCAGGAATATGCCTTCAGGAGATATACCAATTATGAACAAAATGCAAATGGTTGAAGGTAACAATAGGGCTTGTGAGGCAAACACTTCTCTTTTTCTCCTATGGTTTGTGGTACAAAATGAAATAAGCTCATCAAAAATCTTTCTGACTCCCCACAGAAAGTCCTGGGCTAGAGGGGGCAGCGCATGAATTCTGTGGCAGGTGCTGTTTGAAAAGACCTTGTAAATTGTTGCTTCACAGGGAGCTCATGTTTCTTACCCCTTCAGAGGGGGTCTATGCAAAATGTATCACTTCACCATGCATCCTCTAACCACCTCCCTCAGAAGATCTTTGAATTGGTGGCTATTGAATCTCTAATGGTGAGCTGAAAGATTGGGTTTCATCCAGAATAACCGAGAAAACCCAGGAACCAAACTGGCTCAAAATGACACTGACAATGAAGAAGAAAATAGATTTCTTTGTCATTTTTTTCCTTTCCTCCAATTTTTGTTCCAACTGAATGAATTCAAAGACCAAGTAAAGAAAAATGGTACTTTCTTCAGGGTTGGAAGTTCACTGTGGGATATAAGAATTATTCCTTGGTCTTCACATTTGGAGTTCCTCGGTGCCCCTGGGGAGAAAGCAGTCTGTCTTTCTGAGGAGTCACCTTATGGGCAGTGCATCCAACAGGATGGACAAAAGATCAATTGAAAAGACGTGAGTAACTTGAATGCAGCTCAGTCATGTTTAAGCAATGCTTGACATATTCCTGATAGCACTTCTCACAACCAGGATGGATGCCAATATATTAGTAAAGTAGTAATTCTATCAAAACAAAAACAAATTCCCACAACACAGAGAGAGGGTGAGGAGTGGTGGAGAGAGAGGGAAAGAGAGGGAGAACACATTGGTTTACTCTAGAGACCAGCTTCTTATGTGAGTTGCAACACCATATGGGGTTTCATAACTGAATGAAGATTGACAGTAGTGAAAACATTTCTGAACACACCATAGGCAAAATATAAAAATTAAATGCATAATGGACCTGATTTTCTAGTAGCTCTCATCCATGTTACATCATGTGATTTGGCTGCATCCTTGGATCTGAGCATGTAACATGCCACTTTGCACTGTTACTAAATCACAGCATGCAATAGTGGGACATTTCCATTCAGATATGGGACTATTGCAAGTTGTAAACTGCTGAGATTTCTCTTACTGTAAGAGATTACTCTTACAGAAAGAAAATTTAGCTGTGAAACCAAAGATAGTATACTCTTGCAATCATTCTTTAGCATGTGAGTTTCTTAGTGTGTTTTTAGTTTGTATTATATTATAATATTTGATTTAAAATTTTATGATTTGGGCCTGATTCAGCTGATAAAACCACTTGTTCTTGAAGAGGATCCAGATTCAATTCCCAGAACCCACATGGTTACTCCAAATTACCTGTAACTCAGGGCCTAGTTTATCTGAACCACTCTCTTAACCTCTACAGTTATTGCATGTACACTGTACACATAAACTTATACACATAAATAAATAAACCAAAACAAATGCCTGAGGTGGTGACTTAAGTTTCCTTAAACAAGCAAAAAGACCCTGTGAGTTTTATATTAGATCTCTGTGAAAAGTTGCATTCTCGACGTTAACAATTATGAAATCAAAATTTAGGCAACTCAGAAGAATGTTGAGAATGTTCTACAATATCCAGTATTAGCCAAATCTTAATTCCTTATATGAAAATTAGTAAGTACATCTTTCTTAATAAGACACAAATTTTCTTTCTTTTCTAACAAATGGTAAAGTTATATGTAAACCAAATAATCATTCTAATTTTTATATGTTATTTTATAAAAAATGAAAGTGTACAATATAGGATATAATTTGAACATCAAAGTTGGCTCTGATGATACTAGATGTGTGCTTACAATGTATTTATATAGATAGGTCCCTTGTGGTCTCTTCAGTACTTCCACAATGAGACTCAAGAGCCCACAAATGGGTATATCTGACTCTGTGTAGCCTTTTAGATTTTATATATATATATATATATATATATATATATATATATATATATATATATATATAGTGTGTGTGTATGTGTGTGTGCGCGCGTGCACATCACATCCTTGTATGCACATTTCTATGCACCATGGCATTTGTGTGGAGGTCAGAGAACAATCTGTGAAGTTCTCATATTTCACCTTGTGGGTGTCAATTGAACTCAGCTTATCTTGCTTAAGGGCAAACACATTTACCCTCTGAACCATCTCACTGGCCTCTTCTGTGGAAAAATAATCCAAATCATACCGTAGTGCTAAAATGTCAGGCCTCAAGTGGTCTTGGAAAGTCCTTCTCCTTCCCAATGAGTTCTTTTGTCAGGAGAATCACATCCACTACTACAGAAATGCCACCATTAAGGGGTCACTCCTTGAAGCCTTGACATCACTATTTGTCTTTCCTGTAGATTCTGTGCTCTCAAACATTGAATTATACTGCTTTAAGAAGCACAGGCTGATGATTAGAAAATATCCAATATGGAATGGATCAGTATAATTTTAATACTTAATACCTTACAGGGAAGTTGAAAGAGGCAATAAAATTATTTTCTGGATCTACGTTGATCTGTGGTGAAATTTTTGTAAAAATGTTCATTTACAAAATGAGAGAGAAGTTTCCTGTTACAAATCCATATGACAGAGGCCGGGGAGATGACTCAGTTGTTACAGTGTTTGAGGGACTGAGTTTTATTTCCAGCTTCCATGGAAAACCCAGACAAAGCCCTGCAAACCTGTGAGCTCCAATGTTGGTATGACAGCAACAGCAAAGTTCCTGGAGCTCATTGACCAACTGATCTAGCTTAAGCAGTAAGTCTCAATTCAGTGAAAGACTTGTCTCAAAGAATAAGATGGGCAGTGACTGAGGAAGACACCAAATATTACCTCAATATACACACAAATGTATGCTTACACACACAAAGTATATACAGTTGTCTAAATGACTTCTATAGTATTTATACAGGTTCCTTTCCTATCTTTTCATTCGTTTTTAAAGCATTTGGGTAAGAAGTGGGAAACAACAAAATTATTTCCTCCTATATCAAAACAAATACCAGTCTTGAGTTTGGGGGCTGGGCTACTCCTGTTAGAAAGTGGCATGCCTCTGTCTTTCTCTTGATTAAATTCTCTAGTTAACTTTCATGTTGCTGTCTGGCTTTGATTCACATTTTATTCTATACAATATTCTGCATCCATTTTAAATATTAACAAAGACAACTTGCTGACTCTGTGTTTCACATCTGAAATGTCAGAGTTGAGTTGGAAGAACATTTGGAGTAAAGCTGGAAGCTGGAAGCTGGAAGCACATGATGGATGGAGCACTGGGCACATGTTGTTCTCTAAAGGCATCCATTGCACGTGCTCTCTGGTTACCACATGACTGATCAGGCTTCTCTCGCTGTGGAACAGTCTTTTGTACATTGTGACTATGTATTGCTGTCATTAGTTAATAAAGAGCTGACTGGCCAATAGCTAGGTAGAAAAAGGCTAGGCAGGACTTGCAGACAAAAGAAGACCATGGGGTAGAAGAAAACAGAGTTTCCAGGAGATACAGATAGAAGCAAGATGAATATGCTGTGATGAAAAAAGGTACTGCCACATGTTAGAGTGTAGATGAGAAATATGGGTTAATTTAAGTTGTAAGAGTTAGTTAGTAAAGAGCTGGAGCTATCAGAAGAGCATTTGTAATGAATGTAAATAGTATTGTGTTGTAGGTGGTGGCACATGCCTTTAATCCTAGCATTCAGGAGGCAGAGCCAGGCAGATCTCCCTGAGTTGGAGGCCAGCATGGTCTAAAGAGAGAGATCCAGTATAGGCACCAAAACTACACAGAGAATCCCTGTCTCAAAACAACAACAAAAAAGAAAGAAAGAAAGAAAGAAAGAAAGAAAGAAAGAAAGAAAGAAAGAAAGAAAGAAAGAAAGAAAGACTTATTGTGGATGAGCATCCATGATAAGCTGCTCTCTGTATTTTCATAAGTTTTACTTTTCTATAATAGTATCTGTGTATTGCTAAGAATAGCTTCTCAAATAAGGTTGGGGAACTACACTTAATGGGGATCCAATGATCTAGATATCAAAGATTCTAGATAAGTATCTAGAATATACATAGAAATTATGCTGATTTAGTAAAATGGTAGTAGGTATGCTTCTAAGATTTATGACTTCAAAAACCCCAGGTAGTTGATGGGGTTTCCAGTACTAAGCATGATTTACTTTTGGTTGATCAGGCTTTAAGACCAATTGGAGAGTTGTTGGTTACTACCAAGGTGTGAGTGCCAGTATTATACCCTTAAAGATATCTAGTCACGCTGGTGATCTTTGCTGTGTTTCATAGGCTCCACAGCTGGGGAGGACTGATAGTTGCTTTCCTCCTTTGGCAGCTTGCATAGCCCCTTCCAGGACTGTAAAATTTAGTCCTCAGGAAGGAGGCTCTCAGGTGAGAAATAGCTCACAGATTTTTTTCTTTTTTGTTTTTTGTTTTTAGGGACAGGGTTTCTCTGTGTACCTGTCCTGGACATTGCTCTGTAGACAAGGCTGGCCTCAAACTCAAAGAGAACCTCCTGGCTCTGCCTCTCAAGTGCTGGGATTAAAGGCATGCACCAGTGAAAACTGGCTTTTTTCTTTTTTAATAGCTCACATCTTAATAGTTCTGTTTCTGAAGTACACTGTGTCTTTAGCACTCAGGACTTACTTTCCACTTCTAACATGCAAACTAAGGGTAGCAGCAATAGCCTGTATGAGGAAAACCAACTAAAGACCAATTGACAAATTGTCAAACATATGGAAATTCAACAGCACACTAGCAAGTAAATCAAGGACACAGTGCAAGGAACACTGAGAACAATCTCTGGAAATTTTAAAAAGAAAATTACAACATACCAGAACTTAGAGTTACGGCAAAACATGTAGTAACACAGAGATTTATAGTGATTAAGAAAGTTTACAGTGATTAAAAAATTAGAACCAGAATCAATAACTCAACTTTACACTTCAAAGTGTAAAGAAAGAAGCAACCCAGAATTACCTACTGGGAGGAGATAATAAAGCTGTTAGCATAAAATGGAGAAGACACCAACAAGAGAAGAAATCAACAAGTAGGGTGCAGATTCCTCAAGGGGTAAAACACTCTCTGCCTTGCAATCAGGAGGACCAAAGTTTCAAGTCTCAGAACCTACATAAATGTTGGCTGTGCATGGCTGTTGATTTCAGAACACAGAGAAGAATGTCTGAAGCAGGTTGAATCAGTGAGCCCTGGGTTCAAGTGAGAGACCCTTCCTTATTATATAAAGGTAAGAAAGTACAGACAGAATTTGAGGTCAACTTCTGGCCTCCATATGCACATGCAAGTGTACATGTGCACTCATATATGTAGGGTCCCAGGGGCATGCAAATAATGGGGAGCAGACCACCGAAGTCTATGAACCAGAAGCAAACTTTATTGCAGAAACCATGGGGCAAAAAGGAGCTTACCAGCTAACTGGAACCACAACCAGAGTTCAGGCTTCTGATACTGTGGCAAGCAGGGCTGGAGGTAGGTTTTGAGACTCTCTTTATAGTAAGAAGTAAGCATCAGGCTTGGAACAAAAGAATTTTTACAATCTTGAGGTTAAGCTTAGAGTTACATTGCATTTTGGGATTTACAATTCCTGTTAACAGGGTTTTGGCTTAATGGTATTTGCAGAAACCTGCAGCTTTCCTGACACAGCTGTTCTCACCATATCTGGGAAGGATACAAATCAATGCAAATCAGAAAGTCATGTAGGGGTACTAATTAAAGGTTCTAGGATGGGATGTGTATTAGGAGTCACATAGAAATAACTATTATAAGTTAACTTTGGTCCAATGCAGTTGTCAACTATAAGGGGCAAGGAGGTTATTGGTAAAAGTTAACCCCTGGCTGCTGACAGAGCTAATCACTGTCAGCACTCATCTCTATAGGCTTACAATTTTATATTCGTAGTCCTGGACCCTTCAATACACACACAGACACAGACACAGACACACCGCATGTGCACGCACATACACACACACACACACACACACACACACACACACACACACACTACTCTACAGACCATAAACACATACCTGTCGCACTCTGCATAGCTCGGGTATTTTCATGACTAAAATGACTAAGGAATGAAGAAAGGAAGGCACACAGACACCTTTACAGAAAAGTTGGATTTGGGTGGGCCATGCATGCTCTGGTAATGACAAACCAGCAACCTGGAAACACAGCATGTTATAATATACAGATGAACAAGGAGGCAGTTTCAGCTATTCTTGGGAGGACGTCTCTGTAGAGGCATAGTTTTAGGCTTAACCATCTAGGATGAGGAAGCCATGGTTGCTACTTTTTGCATGCACTTTCAACATCTGTATGAAGCCCATGGAAAGGCTTTACTGTTCCCATAAGTCTGAGGTTTGGGGGTTCTTACCATAGCCATGCTCATGTCAACAACACACATTCCCTCAGAACTTCCTTTGCTCCCCATATATACCTATGAAAAGCTAAAGCTCCACAAACCAGGGAGAGAAGCAAATGATTATAACACAATAATGGTTATCTATTAAAAAACAAAAACAAAAACCATTACACTTCTTACCTAAATTTTGCAGGGGATACCTGCAGACATTCTACAAAGCTCAATGATCACTTAAACTTTCAGTGTTTGTGGAGGGTTGGAGTGTTCCATGTTATGATTCAGCCCACCTTTGGATATCTAAGCCCCATAAATAGCCCTTAATTGCTACTTCTGTATTTAACATAACATTCTGGTGTAAGTCCTTTTGAAATCTATTAACAGACCCTTAGCTTCCACCAATTCTGAGACTAAGAATATCACCAAATAGTATTTGAGACCTACAGCTAAGATTTCCTCACATTATTATAATCTGCCTACCTGATGTTTCCACAAATATGTTAAATGCCCCCAGATTTACCATGCTCTTTGCTCTGTTACAATACTTCATAAAACATGTGGTAATTTGGGGTAACCTAATCTGTGTTTCCATGCTATACTCATACATGTTAGCTTCAGAATAAACTACTTCTATTCCCTTTGAGGTGAGAACTGATTGTTTGTTTTGTTTTTGTCTTGGTTGTGTTTTGTTTTGCTTTTTTCAATGATGTACTCACTGGTAGAAGACTAAAAATATTTTGAACTTAGTTGGTAATAGATCTTGTCAAAAAATAGTTTGCTAGAAATCATGTTAGACCTCCACCTCATTGCCTAAAATGGCTACCTAGGAACGATATCAGAGAACTTTCAGGCAAAACTGCTAGTATTGATTTCTACCCCAGGTCTTCTGTGTGTGCTGGTGAATCTGGAGTATTCTTGTTTGCCTTTTGTTTGCCAGGAGCATTTGCCAGAATTTTGGAGCCACTACTTATCTCTCAAATTAGTGCCTATTTGGAGATAATATTAAGCTGCTTCTTAACCTGCAAAAAATAAAGAAAGAAAAGAAAGAAAGAAAGAAAGAAAGAAAGAAAGAAAGAAAGAAAGAAAGAAAGAAAGAAAGAAAAGAGAAGAAAAGAACAAACAAACAAAAACTGTGTGTTGTAGCTGTAAGGTTTGTGTTTGCCGTTCGGATGCTTTCTGGCCTGAAAGGATGATAAACTCATTAGGGAAATCCCTGAAGACAGTGGTCAGTGCCCTGTTTGTAGTCTATTGTGCTGTTGGTAAATCCTGGGTTTTACTTCTATGCACTTAAGTCAGAATAGGGAAGATTTGCTTCAGGTTTGATCAATATTTCTCCTGGAAGGGAGAAGCAGACTCTGGGGAGATGTTAATCCACACTGCTGGGTGTATATGGTTTCTAAAACAACAGCCAGAAGTTGTGGGACTTGATCTTATATAGACTTCATCTGCTCTGAAACCAAAGCTGATAATGAAGTTTACAGATTATAAAACACAGGCTTAAATATTTATGTGGCTCTATAGATGAACTGGGTCTGCTTTTTCAACCCTGCATTAACCCACATTGTACAGAAAACCATGGATTTTTTTTTTTAGAAAGGGGGAAAAATAGAGTTCTCCTAAGCTGTTCAATGAATCTGATGCTCTGCCTGGTGGGGGTTTTGTGTTATGGGTGGAGGAATATTGGCAGGACTAGGAAAGGTAAGGAAGGGGCTTAGTTATCAGTATTTGGGTTTTCATAAAATGTTCATTATCCTCTAAATCAACCCTTGTGGTGGTTTGAGTGAGAATTGCACCATTGGCTTATTTATCTGAATGCTTGCTCTGCCATTGGTGAAACTGTTTGTAAAACATTAGGAGGATATCCTTGTTGGAAGACACATGTCAATGGGGGTGGACTTTAAGGTTACAAAACCCACTGTCCCTAGTTAGCTGTCCCCCTCTCTCTGCCTCATGCTTATCGATAAGGATGTAGCTCCTAGTTACTTCTCCCACATCCTGCCTCCCTGCCTGCTGTCATTCTCCCTGCCATGTTGATCATGCACTCATTCTCAGAGACTATAAACCCTAATCAACTCTTCCTTCTGTTAGTCGTCTTGGTCATGGTGTCTGTGCAACAATAGAAAAATGACAAAGACGAAGTTGGTACCAGGTATTACTGTGATAGGCCTGACAAACACCACTATGCTGGCCAGAGCAGTAGCTAACCAATCACGCAGGGTTCCTTAACACTTGAGATGTGACTATCATGAGAAAGAAAATGAATTTTCAGTTTTACTGAATATAAATAACTTAATTACCATATAAGCATCCACATATAGCTGATGACTATTAAAATAACAAGGTGCCATACATTGATTTTTAAGAAATGTGTATTTATTGACTCCATTATAAAATCATTTAAAACTAGGCAACCATTTTAGGAAAGTGCTTAATGTAAACCCATACTTTCCAAATACCCAGAGATGCTCAGAGAAACATCTATACATTTGTGATTGTGTGTGGCTTATATTCAAAAGAGATATGTTGGGATTTAATTATGGTCACATAATATTGTGTGAATCAATAAGACCATAATCTTAGACATATTCCCTGTCTGTAAAGTGGGTC
Source organism: Peromyscus leucopus (assembly GCF_004664715.2). Lineage (NCBI taxonomy): Eukaryota > Metazoa > Chordata > Mammalia > Rodentia > Cricetidae > Peromyscus > Peromyscus leucopus. The sequence goes on from NC_051070.1 coordinate 97,955,087, forward strand.
CTTTAATAGCAAATGCTTCATAACAATGTTTAAAAACTAAATGACAAACATTATTTTCATTTAATTTACAAATTGGTTCTGTGAAAGAAACTGAAAATTGACCACGTATTACTGATAAAAGGACACCATGGCCTCTAGTGTACATCAGTTTGGGTTCATTCAGGGGGCCAGAGATACATATATACGTTACAGCACCAGAGTCAAGTATGGAGCACATACTTGTAGCCGCAGCACTCAGTAGGCTGATGCAAGAGGTTTATTACAAGTTATGGTTAGCCTCGGTTACATACTGAGTACCAAGCCAGGCAGGGTTACATAATGAGACACTATCACAAAAAACAAAAACAAAAACAAAAACAAAAAAACTAAGCAAAACAAAATTTAGAGAAGTATAAGAGTAGATCCCTATGACATGAATGAGAGCTTACATGGATCCTGGAAGGTAAAAAAGTGAGGTCTAGAAAGGAAACAGGAAAACTGGAGAAATAGCCACTAGCCACACCAACCTGAAGAACTGGTATGTGTGGATGTGTCTTGGCTTTTGGAAAATTCTAGAAGCAAAGTATGGCAGACTGTGGGCTTTGAAGGGAGAACATGTAGTAACTGTGCCATTTCCAGGAGCTGCTTTTCCTGTATAGAAGGCTCTGTGAAGTGACTGTCAAGTGCTGGTAGTATGTTTATGGTAACTGGGTCAAAAGCGCTAGCAATCAGAAAGGTAAGGTAGACTCAGAGTGTAAGAGATCAAAACCTAGCCAGAGATCACAAGTCATTCCTCTCTGCTACTTTTGTGTCTGGCTATCAAGTTTTTGCCAAAAATGATGGCTTTGATTTACTTCTGTCTTTTAATTTCATATAGAGCCTTTTCTTGCTCCATAGAGTTCTGTAAAATGTGATTACTGTCTAATTTAATTTGGACAATTAAATTAGAGATCAGGGCACCTTTCCACAGGAGAGGCAGTTTTGAGAGATCCAGGCTCCTAAGTCCAGATGCCAAATACTTGCAGCGCATGGCCCAATCTTACTTTATAATTGATGTTGATTTTTATCTTCTATAACTGGAGTTTTAAATTATTCACAAATGAATCTACAGATAATTAGACACATCTACCCTCCTACTTTAGAAATGATTTTCAGAGTACCATATATGGTTTGCACAAGAGCAAACAAGGGAGCTTAGGATTTGACCCCAGGTCTTTTACCTTAGACCCTAGAGGGCTCTTGTAGCCCATAGAAGCTGACAAAAGGAGGTATTTATGTGGCTCTTACTCTCCTGCTGATGAGAGGATGGATGCTAAAGAAGATCTAAGGGCAGTCCAGCTTTTCATTCAAACACAGTGGCAAATCAAGTTGAGCCAGCCGGACAATCACCAGAAAGCACACAGAGAGATCAGTCGTATTTTCTCATAAGCTCTTACATGTTTCTGTAGCTCCATGGTCTTTGGCTAGAATTATAGTATATCTTTATAAAATAGGATTAGCATCACCTTAGTGGCAGGTTTGATGGGATGCATGGTATTTACATTTACCCTCATGCCAACTAAGAAGATAAATTGCACACCATTCTTTCTGCGACAAACTTACAGAAATAATGATGTGTAAGTAAATGAAATGCAATTGAATTATTTATGTAATGGAGACATTTGTTCTTATAAGTTGTCAAATTATAAATAGCTGCCCAAGATGTTGGATTTTTCTAAGGCTGTGTTCTTTCCTCTTATCAAGTGTGTATATGATTTATGAAGGCAGACTGAAAGATGATAAAGAAAATGTGATTTGCTCACAAACAGAATTCAGAGATAAGCATGAGTTTTAAAATACACTCAATCAGGGGTAACATAATAAAATGTGTCTGTTTGCTTCCTTCCCAAAATAGCAAAATTGGCATGTTGTAATACATTATAGTTAAAATGTATCACCTAAACTTTATGAAGGTGATATTACAATACTAACTTGCACAAAAGTTAAAAAACAAACCTTGAAGTTGGCAAAAACACAGGCATTTGCTCACAAAGTATAGGCAGCAGTGACGATAGAACCAGCTTGCCTTGGTCCCCAGCTAAAATTAAAGTGAATCTCAAAGTTTGCTGAAAATATACCAAAGAGCCTTAGTCTGAGATACAACTTACAATATTCTCAAAGCTCTATGATTCATTTCTACAGAAAATTTGATATTAAAGGAAGTGTAAAACGTTACAATGAAATTGGCTAAAGAAAGGAAATAAGGCTAGCTAAGACCCCCCTACCCTCAGCAACATATTCCATTATAGGAGCCCATGAGCACTCCTCCTCATCAAGTTTTTCACCATGCAATACTCTCTCTGTTTCCATGGAGACTGCTGACACAGGCAGGTCAATGCCACTATCACTACATTCATTTCTTTTGTCCACGTATACTCTGGAAAAGCCTTCAGCAGTTACTTGTCTTTGTTCAAACAGGACCTAATTTTCAGATACAGACCTGCATTTCTAATTAGCTTGTCAACATCTGACCTTGACTCCATTTTGGACAGAATAAACTTGGAGTGTTCTTAGCTAGAGTGATTGTGATTCTGTGTTTACTGCAAATCCATATCTTCCTATAGTCTTCTTTTGAGTTTCTCTATTCCTAACTGTCCAGGAAAACAAACTTGAAATGGAAAGCGTGATACTCTAGAACATAGTTGGACAGTGTATTTGACTTCAACCTTGCAATACTTAATAACTGTGTCAATATTAGTTTGTGGCAAAATGTCTGGCAATAGCAGCTTAAGAAAGGGGTGAGTGGGTATTCTGGTTTATTGTTCCAGGGTGGCAGGAGGGGGAGGAGGCAGCTTGTCAGTATCTCCAGACTGATGAATGCTTGCTTCGGCTAGCTTTTTCTCTTTTATTCAGTCTAGGACACCAGTCCATGGTTCGGTACTTTCTATATTCTGGTTGGCCCTTCCCACCCTAATTAACCTAATCTAAGTAATTGCTCACATACAAGTCCAGAAGTTTGTCTCCTAGGTGTCCCTAGATTCTGTCAAGTTGACAGTCAATGTTAACCATCAAAGTGCCTTAGTTTCCTCACATGTAAATGGACATTTATATCCAGTATTAGCCACTAACATATGTAATATGTGATGTATTCTACTGATGTATCATGGACCATTCAATTTTTAAAAAGTATATCTGGCATTTTAGGTTGTTTTTCAGATATAGAGAATAGACAACATGCTCGCTAGTTTTATGTCAACTTGACTTAAGTTAGAGTCATCGGAAAGGAGGGATCCTCAATTGAGCAAATGCTTCTATAAGATCAAGCTGTAGACAAGCCTGTAGGGCATTTTCTTAATTAGTGTTTGATAGGGGGTGACTAAGCCTATTGGGAGTGGTGCTACTCTGGGCTAATGGCCCTGGGTTCTATAAGAAAGCAGAATGAGCAAGCCATTGGGAGCAAGCCAGTAAGAAGCACCCCTCCATGGCCTCTACATCAGCTCCTATCTCTAGGTTCCTGCCCTGTTTGAGTTCTTGTTCTAAATTCTTTCAGTGATGGACCAAGATGTGGAAGTGTAAGTCAAATACACCCCATCTTTGTCAATTTGCTTTTTGTCATTTTATTTCATCATAACAGTAGTAATCCTAATTAAGACATATTTTTCAAAGTGTGGTAGGATTTTAAATAGAGTTTACTGGAGACAAACATCACTCACTACAGATGTAGTTCTCCTGTGCTCCCAGCCTACTATCACATTAAATATTTTCTGTTTCTTCCATCAACAAAAAAATTATGTGGAAGATGAAACAGAATTTTTTTAGGATTCCCACCTCCCCACTCCCCCAGATCTACTACCCACTCCCCAGAAAAGAGCAGACCTCCCAGAGAGATCAACTGAACATGGCATAACAAAACACAATAATATGAGGCACAAACCTTCACATCAAGGCTGGGCAAGGCAACCTAATAGGAGGAAAAGGGTCACAGGAGCAGATAAAAGAGTCAGAGACACCTCCACTCTCTCTGTTAGGAGTCCAAATGAAAATACCAATCTAACAACCATGACATACATGAAGAGGGCCTAGTGCAGGCCCATGCAGGCTCCATTATTGCCTCTTCAGTCTCTGAGAGCCCCTTAATTGATGTCTGTGGGCTGTGTTCTCCTAGTGTCTTCACCTTGACCCCTCTGGCTCATATAGTTCTTCCTTTTGAAATAAAAAAAAAATGGGGATTATTTTACCTAAACACTGTGATATTTAGTTTTTCTTTACTATTACAAAATAGCTGTGATTAAAAAAAAATGGGTGAAGAAAAGAGGTACAAATTTGTTTTCCTTTTTGAAAGGTTCAGTTCCTTACCAATTTTCTTAATTACTTTTGGGTACTCATGGTGCCTGGACAGCACAAGAAAGAAAAAGGAAGGGGATGGGGTCTCAACCTGCCCTTCCAGGGCATAACACTAATAAACAGATAATGTCCTACTAGTTTTCAGCAAGGATATACAACCTCTTCATAGACTCTCTAATAACACATGTATTAGGACAAGTTTGTAACAGTACCCTGGCAAATGGTTTATGTGCAGAAGCTGCAGCTGAAACAGGGTAGGGGCCATGTTCACCTAACAGCTGTGTGTTGCTGACATCTACACAGTGGACAGCTGTGTGTTGTAAGCACTTACACAGTGATTTCTCTGAGGTTTTCTATATGATATAACACAAATCTTTTGGGGCCACTTATCTTCATGTTTCTGTTTAATCTCAAGCAAAATCATATGGTACAGTGGGCATCAGTACTAACACTCAGATTTATTGAAATTGTGTCTCTGGGTTCCATCTTTTCCTGGTTATCCCAACATCTTTCATAAATCTCAAATGAGTCAAATTAACAACCTGGCACCTAGGCCCAAGTGGAAATGGAAAGTTATCACTATGAACTTTTCCAAAAATATAAAGCTACAGTAAAATAATGAAATTAAAAAAAAAGAGTAAGAGAGACAAAGGATTCACCCTCAGAGAAAACAGAGTAGGTCAGTATTCAGTTTCTTTTTCAAAGGTGTATGGGCCCAAAGTAGGATAGAGGGTGATCAGGAATGTATAAGACAGTAACCAGGGAAAGATAAATTGAGAAACAGCAAGATCACAACTTAGCATTATATAAGATTTGGGACTAGGAAAGCTTTTGGCTTTTATAGGAGCTTGGAGTTGTATTTAGGGCAGTCTTTCAGCTTTGTTTAATATCTAGGAATCCTGTGGCTAGAACTTCCCCTGTTTTCTGTAGGTTGTGTGGTGGTATTGTGTTCCCCAAAATATTGTGCACCATAATAAACTTATCTGAGATCAGAGAACAGAAAAGCCACTAGATACTTAGGCTAGAAAATGTTGGCACTTGCCGGGCGGTGGTGGCTCACGCCTTTAATCCCAGCACTCGGGAGGCAGAGGCAGGCGGATCTCTGTGAGTTCGAGGCCAGCCTGGTCTACCAAGTGAGTTCCAGGAAAGGCGCAAAGCTACACAAAGAAACCCTGTCTCGAAAAAACCAAAAAAAAAAAAAAAAAAAAAAAAAAGAAACTGTTGGCACTCACGCTTTTAATCCTAGCATTCCAGAGGCAGAAATCCATCTGGAATCTCTGTGAGTTCAAGGCCACATTGGAAACAGCCAAGCATGATGACTCACATTTTTTAATCCCAGAAAGCGAGCCTTTAATCCCAGGGAGTGATGGTAGAAGGCAGAAAGATATATAAGGCATGAAGACCAGGAACTAGTAGCATTTGGCTGGTTAAGCATTTGGCCTGGTTAAGCATTCAGGCTTTTGAGCAGCAGTTCAGCTGAGACCTATTCGGATGAGGACTCAGAGGCCTCCAGTCTGAGGAAACAAGACCAGCTGAGGATCCGGCAAGGTGAGGTAGCTGTGGCTTATTCTGGTTCTCTGATCTTCCAATTCACCCCAATACCTGGCTCATATTAATAAGAACATTTAAGACTTCATGCTAAAAGGTTGGATTTTGATCTATCCTCTTGCCTCACTGAATGGGATTCTGGACAATGAGAAACTCATCTATGGTCCCAATGCTTTCCCAAGCCATGGAGCAGCTTCCTGCCCTCCCACTCATTGTTGTCCTGAATCAACAGAACACTTCCAAAAGGATACTTGGCTATCTGACCTGTTAGCTCAGTTCCCATGGGGTCTTCTTGAGAAGAATATTGGGCATGGAAAGGAACCTTGAGCTTTCTCAGTGTGAGCCACAACCTTACATTAACTATCTCCAAAATATTAGGAAAAGTTATAATACTTTGGAGATTTGGAATATGTTGAATAATTATATATATATATATACATAATTATATATATACATATATATATAAAATTCAGCACTGTTAGAAAAATAATACAGTATAGCTAGAACTTTTTAAGCTGTGATATATCTTTATGTATATAAATATATGCATGTCTAAAACAGTATAAGGAGAAAAAATCATATATCCAAAAAATTAACACTTTCTCTTACTAACTTCTCAATAAATTTGTTATATTTATCCAAGTACTCCTGCTTACACACAGAAGTAATAAAACACACACACACACACACACACACACACACACACAGAGAGAGAGAGAGAGAGAGAGAGAGAGAGAGAGAGAGAGGAAGAGAAAGGAAAATGTACTCAAAGTTAATATTCCATACAGATACACATATTCTGCTCCCTAGAATTTACAACAAAATGAGAGCCATTGAAGATGCCTGCTGATAGTGAGGATAACAATGGAATTTGACTCAGTGGGTCTAGAGGCAAATGAAGTTGGCTGAGAGTTTCAAAAGCCAGCTCCATCTCATACCACCCTCTACCAAGCTTAAAGAATGGAATTTTATACTCTATTTTATTACTTTGGTGTTTTTTGCCACTGTTGGTGCCCTGGACCCCATAGATCACTAAGATGTCTACTGAGTATCATTCTGCCTCTTTCAATGTCTACTTCCCTTTGAGGCCATCTTTCCTTTAAACTGATTAACTTTTTTTTTCCACAGCCACATCCCCACCAAGGTTCTCAATATGAAGTTGAGCAATGGACTTATTTCTGGTAAATGCCACCTTTATTTCAAGTAATTATTGTTCTTCTTTATAAAAAAAGTTTAATGCTGACACACATAATGGCATAAATATATGAAGTATGGTATTTCATTGTATACATATCACATGTAGAGCAATGTATCTGACAGATACTTCAAACATTTCTCGTGATTGCCAATATTTATGAAAACATTATGATGGCAATTCTTGACCCCAGAACAAATGTCACACAGCTAGTCACATTGAAGAAAGCCAGGCTACTAGCGATTGCTTTTTTGTATTCTGTTGTAAAGAAAATGTTGACTTTTAAAATGTTTTTAGTAACAGCTATAATGCATACCTTCATAGTGTAGAAAGTATTTCTAAAATGAATAGAAAAGAACATTTAGCTATCACAATATTAGAAACATCCCCAGGTCACTTCTTAATCCAATCTGTAGCCTTTGGATATAAAAAAAATGTAGGACATATTCCTTTTTGTAATTATCAATTGTTACATATGAATCTAAAATCCTAACATATCTGATTCAGCTAGCAAGAGCCCTATTTATTTGCAAGAAGGGACATCAAATTATCTAGTAGCTACTCAGGGTTAGACACGGACAGAGGATTTATCAGCCTCTAGCTCCAGACCAGGCTGTGTTTACTTCTCCTTTGACCTGTGCAGCCTTTCCTCTGACCACAGGCATGATCATACAATGCTCCGTACAGAGAACTTGAGTCTGCACTGTTTTAGGACACTTGCCTGAGGTCTAGAACAAAGTTATTTCAAACTTTTCTTTCTACCTGTTATAATAAATTGTGAAAACATGGAGGCTGAAAGTAGAAGATGGTTGCTTTTGCAGTACTAAACATCAAATCAATTTGCTTTCTTGTGTGTAACTGTCCTCTGACATCACACTACAACATTACCAAGCAGAATATTTTTTCACAGAATCAGCTGAGGTGTTTTCTAGGGTCATGCTCTCCACAGCCAGGACCTAGGGGAGAATCTTTTCATCACTCTCAGATGCTGGTAGCTGCCAGCATTCCTTAGCTTGTTCCTACTTTCCTACAGTTCCCTCTTGGTCACACCACTCTCCCTGCTTTTCTATGTCTCTATGTAAAATCTCCCTCTTTATATGTAACGATACTTGAAATTATATTACAAATCAACTTGAAAAATTCAAACTAATCTCTCTGTTTTAAACCATAGATCCCATTTACAATGACATTTTACTCCTGGTTCCAAGAAGTAGATTACTGGTAATGCAGGGGGTATTTTTTATCTCAACTGCAAGCATCTTCTTGATAAAGAGCTCATGAGCATCAGTGTACCAAGCTCAGATCCAGAGCCTAGAGCCAGGCAGAGGGGTAGGGAGTGGGGCTTCCAGTTGCTCTGAGAACTGTTCCCTGCCTTCTTCTTCCTCTGGAGAATGATTCACTGGTGATGAAAATCCCTCATCCCAACCTAGCCCATGAATGAATGGCAGGATGGAGGGAGCAGGACAAAAGACCAGCTCCCCTGATCACGTAAGAATAATTTAAAATGTAATATTCAAACCGAGACAAGATTCTCACATAGAAACCCAAGTATGCATGTAATAAACCCCATTGCTATACCACAGTTATTCCTGAATTGAAACTCTTAGCATAAACACTCCACATGCTAACAATAACAGAACTGAAATCCTCCCAACCTTCCTTGTTGCCTTTATCACCACATTGTTTCTATAATTTATTTCAGATTTACTCTCTAAATACAAAGCTATGTAACCTCATAATGAACAAATTTTGCCCCTAAACAAGTACAAACAATTCTACTCAGTTCCATAGAGCTGTCTGAACAAACATGTGATTGCTAGTGTAGGGACCCAGTATATGTTGGAAATATTTCAAATGAACTTCTATGCAAAGAAAAAAAATGCTTACTAAAGGACAGTTACCAAGAATGTGTGGACTTACAAGTTTCAATGCAAACTGTAAAGACATATCGAAGCCTTCTGAGTAAGAATCTTAAGGTTGGCTTTGCTACTGCTTTTGAGTTACTTTCACAAAATGATCTCCCCCAATGCTATTCTCATCCTTGTATTTCCTCAACTAAATAATGGGACAAATAACATTGCCCTAACAGCATAAATTTTAATTTAATTTTCTTTCTTTTCTCTTTTCTTTTTGGTTTTTCTAGACAAGGTTTCATTGTGTAGCCTTGGCTATCTTGAAACTAGCTCTGTAGACCAGGTTGGCCTTGAACTCACAGAGATCTGCTTACCTCTGTCTCCTGAGCGCTGGGATTAAAGGCATGCACTACGACAGCCAGGCTTTAAAAATTTATTTGTAATTAAAATTCTATGAAATTTTATCATCTGTTGGCAAAAACAAGGTAAAACCAAATTAAAGGTGTTGCTTTTTAAACTACAGCATTTTTTTAAAAAGGTCTTTAGCTTTCAAAAAATATATTAATACTTCAGTGGAAAGATTCACAGGCTCTAAAAAAATGTAATCATTTCTTGAGAGCATCTGCAGAGATGGATGTTTTGAGGACAACATTTCAGAACACACAGCTGTAATGGAACTCCATCCAGTTTATAAATAATACAACATAGCTTTCTAGTTCCATTTCTAGTTAACAATTTAGTATAAATTCTACTCAATACCTAAAGGAAAAGAGAATGAGCAGGGAAACAGATGGAGCCAGAGGGAAAGACTTGACATTGCTAGTAACAAAGAAACAAAATTATTACCGTGTCTGCCTTTTAAAATGATTAGTTACATTGGGCTTGTTAATAAATTAAACTGTTAATTAGAAGTGTCCGATATTCTATATCTCACTAAAGGTCAGTCAAAACTTATGACCAACTTTCCTTTAATAAAAAGTGAAAATATATAAAAGGTGTAGATCTAATCACTTCCAGTAGGAAATGAATAGCATTGTTATCAACCAAGCTGCCTGGAAAAAGCAAACAAAAGAGGAAACATTGTATTTTCCTGAGTGAAAAGACTGAATAAAAACAATGGATGTTACTTATGTCACAAACCACTTATACATAAGCTGTCATCTTATTACTTAGAAAAAAATTGAGTAAAGTATTTTGAAGAGGAAGACTGGGAATTTTTGCCTTTATTAGGGGTGTGTGTGTGTGTGTGTGTGTGATCAATTTTAAAAGTAGAAAAATTTGGAGGATATGGATTTGAAAAGTGGAATTTTTCCATGAGTACCAGTGTTCCCAGACTAGATACTGTATATTTTGTGTGACAGGTGATCTGTGACATGATATAATCATTACAAAACAATAAACAGACTGGATCCCCAGTTGCCTATAAACTCTAACCAGCAGATTTACATCCTGGCATTGTTATGAACTTATTAATGACTCCAATTTTATGCATAAAATGGAGGCTCTGCTTACTTATGGCACATATTTGAGGAAGTAGTAAAAACGTTGTTATGAAGACATGCAATATAGCTATTGGTTTATGGATTATAAAATTTGTTCTTTCCACCAGCTTTGAAAAGTTCTACTTTGCATACACCACATAACATTTCCTCCCAGATTTATTGCTCTGTAATTGATAAAGATGCATATTTAAAGTGTATGATGTGCTTTTTTTTTTTTTACTCTGTATACTTTGTGAAATACCACAATCAAGCTAACTAATGTATCGGACAAGTCATATTTAACTTTTCCTTCTCCATTCATCTTTCTCTATCACAACTATTGTGAATAGAACTGTAATACTGTGGGAGTTCATTACCTGAATTTCTAGAAAGATTCTCTCTGCCATTTGGGTTCAACATGGCACTAACTGTAGTTGCTAGAGTATTGGTTCAGACTAATTGCAAGGGACCCCACTATGTAGCTATGAGAAGCCTCTATCTAAGGTGGGTGAAGACTTGCTAATGCTGCCACTGGGAGGTCTCCAACGTTCCTGCCAGTAGTTCTATGAATGTACCTGATAAACTTACTGGTTCCTGAGGGTAAATGGTGTTGGTAGAACTGTATTTTAGCTTGGCTTGGGACCTTGTATGGAGGGGCTAAGCAATGTTTTCACTCTTCCAAGGAAGGGACTCTGGAAACTCCTCAACATATGGATTGCATTTCCTTCTGCTATGAAGCAGGAAGCACTACTGAGTGATATAAACAGCTGTGATATAACTCAGCTGCAGAGTTAATCTTTTGATAATCCTCCCTGCTGGTTTTCTTAGTGGCTATACCAATTTGTGTTCCCATCGATGCTGGCCAGGGTTCTGTTTGCTCAGTATCTTCAATCTACACCTCTGTAAACTTACTGTTTACCTTTTGGATGATACCAGCATGAATGGGAATGAAATTTCTCATTATAGTTTGGTGATGTTGAACATACTTTCATATCTATTGAACCTTTGTATTTTATCATTTAAAAATGTGTATTCAGCTCCTTTGGTCATTTTTAAATCAGGCTATTTGTTCTGAATGTTGATACTATTGTTACACTGTTGAGTTTTTGTGTGTATGTGCATTTATGTGTGGAAGAGCATATGACTTGTGAGAGGTGTTTTGTGTGTGTGTGTGTGTGTGTGTGTGTGTGTGTGTGTGTGTGTGTGTGTGTGTTTATTGCTTGTTATGCAGTCCAAAGTGGCCTTGGACTCACTGTGTAGCCCAAGCTGGCCATTTGGCTGCCTCAGGCTCCAGTGTTGTGTGATTACACATGAGGCACTATCCTGGGATGAGCTGTAAGTGTTTTGAGTACCAGCACTCCCCACATTCAGGAATTTCACTCCTTCCATAGGCTACTTGTGTAGCTGATTTTGTTTCTTTGGCTGCATAGACTTCCTAGCTTCACATAGCACTGCTTTACTTTTGCTTTGGTGCCAGTGCTTTTGGATACATGTCCTAAACTCAAATATAGCCCGTGACAAAGTGAGCAGAAGATAGACTGCAAGATGACACTGTAGGTGAAGGTGTTTACCACCATGTCTGATGACCTGAGTTCTATGCATGGGACCCACGTGGTAGAACGAGAGGACCGGTTCCACAGGTTGCTCTGGTGATTACACACTTTGACTTATACATGTACACACACATGCAAAAAAATAAATAAATGAGTAAATGAATGAATGAATATAATTTTACAATAACTTAAGAAATCCTTATCTGGATCGATGTTATAGATCTTGTCCCATAGGTTTGCTTTCAGAAGATTTATGGTTTTCAGTCTTAAATTTATGTCCTTAATCTCTGATGGGTGATTGTTAGATGTTCTGTCAGTATTGCATGTGAACAGAAACTGTTGTTCTTAGGTTGTCTTCTTCCCATCGTGTGCTCTTGCTGCTCTATTGAAGGCTACCTGATTGTATATGTGTGGATTTGTTTCCATATTTTCTGTTCATTTTCATTGGTCTTTGTTCCCTTTTTTGTATACCATGCTATTTGGTTTTTATAGCTTTACTTGCTGTTTTAAGAAACTGTGATGTCTCCAACTTTTATTTACCATACTCAAGATTATTTTTGGATATTTGGGTATGGACACATGAACTAATATTATTTAGAATGAAAAACTTTTAAATTAAAATATCTTGGTCTAGTAAAATATACTGAAGTAAATTTAGAAATTTAAAAATCAATAACAAGTTTGGTCCTCTTGCCCCCTCTCTCCTGGCCCTTTCCCCCCTTGCCACCACTCTCCCCACATGCCTCATGGCCCAGTTGGATCTATGGGCCATGTTTCATCGGCTACTTCCTTCCCCTACTCTGGACTCTTCTACATTTTTCTCACTGTATATCCCTCATAGATATAATATAATCCTTCCTCCCGAATATTCCTTGTAGCAGTTATGTCCTCACTTTCCGTATCTGGTGCTGAAACCTCCAGGTTTGGCATAAATGGGACCTCTTTCCACAGGGCCCAACCTAAACCTAACCAAGTTACTGCTTTGACTCTTCTGAGGATCGTGTTTCTACTGACTTCTGCCTCCCGCCATATTTGATTCCAAATTCTAGAGCACTCCTCTTTAGCTGATTATTCCTTCTACCATCTAGGTTTCTCCACTGTGATTCTGAGCTCTCAGTCTCACTCTGGATCATGGAGCCTGCTATGCCCTTCTGGGCACAGGTCACATGAAAAGACCCCATTTTCCCTATCTGCTCTCTCCTTGTCCACTTAGTGTCTTCTCAGTTTCTCAGGCTCCTGGAGCACACTAAGCCCTCCCATTGTGTGGCCTCTCTCTTTGCTAGGACACTTATGCCTATTCTTCTATTGCAACCACCCATTTTACCAAAAACATCTCCCAGTCTGCCTCTTCACCTGCTTTCTCCCTCTACCTGCTCTCTCTCTCTCTTTCCTCCACTACTGGGTAAGTGTCACCCTGGAACTACCTGCTTTGTCAACTACTACTATAAAAGCTACAGCTGTAGGCCGGGAAGTTTCCTCTCACCCTTCAGGGCCCCCATCATATGGAAAGGGATGCTGCTCCTCTGTGATAGAGAGCATTTCTAAGTTGGTTTAAGGACACCCCAGATTAAATTATTGTCACCAAGACCCTTTTCTCTTCCACCCTTGCTCCTCCTGCCTAAGTCCTGCCTTCCTCTAGGGGCTCTCTGCTAAGTCCACAGCTTCTGTATGCCCTCTGTATACCTTCTGTGTGGGTCCATGATATTGAAATCCTCCCTCAGCTGGAGTTTCTGCTTGTGACTAAGGTTATAAAGGTATACTCAGGTTAACAGAAACACTTGTAGATGCATGTCTAACCACTTAAGTCTTTGCTATCTGTTCAACCCTAGCCTATAGAAAATTAAAAGATAGTAAACAACATATGTTTGGTTATTAAGGTTTGTAAATTCCAAATATAAAGGTCTACTCAGATTAACAAAAGCTGACCTGGAAGTATATCTCTAACCACACATATCTTTGCTAATTGTGTTCAATACCAGGCTTCCAGAAAATCTAAATAAGGAACAATAAGTGTCTGATAAATAAGGTTTATAATCTCCTAAGGTCTACTCGTGTTAAAGTATACTGGACTTGAAGATGAATGTCTAGCCTCTTTGTCTTTGCTAACTTGGTTAAGTTTTAGCTGTTTGGATAAACTGAGTCATACAAGAAATTGTGACACTGTAAAAAAGGTCAGGGAAATAGGTTCCTAATCCCTGTATGGACTGTATTTATGGCCTTGTAAAGTTCTCAGTCTCTCTGTGGACTGCATTTATGGTTTAAAATTTTATTATGATGGTAAAGGATCTTCAATTAAATCTTCAACTCAAACTTTTAAGGCTCAAACTTAACAGGGATAAAACTATAAAATCCCAATTTTATAACAGCTACTAGCTGGTTGTAAACTGTTAAAGATCATTAGGACATGCAAGTTAATGGTCAGTCACCTTATAAATGTTCAAATTCTTTAATGTGTGTAGCTGGGGTTATCTCTAGTTCTGCCAGGGCCGGCAGCCACTCAGACTCAAATAAACATACAGACACATATATTATTTAAACTGTTTGGCCTAATGGCTCAGGCTTCTTGCTATCTAGTTCTTATATCTTAAATTAACCCATTTCTATAAATCTATACCTTGCCACGTGGCTCGTGGCTTACCAGTATCTTAGCATCTGCTTTTCATGGCGGCAGTGGCTGGCAGCATCTCCTCACTTCAGCCTTCCTCTTGCCAGAATTCTCCTCTCTCCTTATTCCACCTACACTACACTTCCTGCCTGGCTACTGGCCAATCAGCATTCTAATTATCAATCAATCAGAGCAACACATTCACAGCATCCCCAGCAAATGAGCTCATAATTATGTTCATAGTAATGCTAAGCACAAATGTAATTCATTTACAGAAGCAAATTTTATTTAGCCTACTGTATATGTTTTCAAAGTTAAGCCCAAAGCAAGTAACTAAAAGCAAGATAAGTTTGTTTAAAATCAGATATACTTAGTAGATGGTCCTCAAACTCCTCAGAGATATGCTGAATATGACGTTTAAATTATTTGCTGAAAAAAGCTTCATGTCATAGAAAAAAATGCCAGCTCTGAGAAGTGACATTAAGGTCTCCAAAGAAAATAGAGGGGCACAGATGATTCAACTTAGATTGTGTTGATGATAACACTGCGCAAAGAACTGCCCCATGGCTCACCCACTGCCAGGGCCTTGCAAAAACTGTGGGCACTGTTGGGTTGATTGTCCTATACTGCCTCATCAAGGCAGCCAGTTTTCCCAAGTTTCTCCTCCACAGGAGAATCTCTCAGATCTTCTGAGTCAGCCAGCCAAAGCCCATGCTGTCCTGTGACAGCTGAAGATGTAATGGTCTCCAGTGTGACAGCCAAAGACCCAACAAAGCCATCTAGACCACAGGATTCTAGGATAACCATCCAGGTAACTGGTAAGTCTCTGTCTACACTAACTCCTTATATCTCTGATGGTGTTGATGACTAACTGCATCTTTGGCAGCAGCAAGCAAACCAGCTTGGCAAACTCCATGGCTGCAGCTGCCTAGTCAATTCATTTCACATGTAAAATTAGGCCTTGCTTTTCTAGAACTTTCTTTCCTGCTGAGGAAGAAAGACAGAAGTTTTCCTTGCTCATAGGCTTCACAATGAAAGAGATAAACTCACAAAATAGGTTTCAATGTAGCTTTTTAATCATTTCTTCATTAAAAGGAACTTGCTTTGCAATGATTGCTCTCAGTAATCAACCACTTGTGTTCCAAGGTAAATGATTAGATGGAAGGAAAAGGTTTGACATATATAAAAGTTATGAAGGTCTAAGAAAGTAGTTTCGGAGGATGTGAAAAATTGAGATGGCAAGGTCTAAGAAAGTGTTTTAAAGTGTGTAAATGCAAATTAAAGGTTAGATAAGTTGTGAGGGTATAAGAAAGTGATTTAAGATGTGTAGATGCAAGTTGTAAAGGTCTGAGGAAGTGACTTAAGGTATATGTTGAAAATAAGAAAGTTTCCTATTTCTTTCCATCTTTATGCCATTGTTATATTAACACTTCAAAAATTCAGAGTTTTTAAGTTAACCAGTGGAATTCTGGTAAGCCATTAATCTAGTCCTGATAAAGCACTGACTACTATTATGCTATTCACAAGTGCAAAATTTTTAAATTTCCTTTGGTTGTTTTCTAAATAACAACTTAAAAGTGCTTCTCATTTTACTGAAGATGTTTCTGTCCAATCTAAATATCCAGCCCTCCAGATAGTGTTTATGGGTTTTGCATCTCCAAGCTTTTGCTGTGATTCAAAGGCATGAAACTATTGTGTTGTACAAATCCTAAATGGTCTTATAATAAAAATATGAAGCAGGATATCAGGGTGAAAGCTGACAGAGAATTCAGAGCAAGCCACAGCCTTACCTCTTACCTCTTACCAACTCCTCCCTGAAAGAGACTGAATTCTTGTCTCCTCTGCTTTATATTCCTTTCTCTGCCCAGCCATATCACTTCCTTTCTCAAACTTCCTAGTTCTGGGTTTAAAGGTGTGTGTCACCACTGCCTGGTTCTGTTTCTCTTTTAGACTGGATTAATCTCCTGTAGTCCAGTGTGACCCTAAACTCACAGAAATCCAGTCAGATTTCTGCCTCTGCCTCACCGCTATGGCTAATTCTGTGGCTGGCTCTGTCCTCTGATCTTCAGGCAAACTTTATTTCTCAAATTACAAACAACATATCACCACACTACTGCTTTTTTCACAATGTGGATTTAAGTACAGATTACAAACAGTGGTTATGCTAATATATCTAAAACGTTTTGTAAACTTAACAATTCATCATGTAAGCTTTGGGCTGTCATGTCTTAGATCCAACTCTCACAAGTCAAAGGACTCCAGATGAGTAAACCTGTTAATGAGCAGCTTAATCTTTCCTGCCCAAACTGCCAGGACCATGGGTGGGCACCCCCTCCTTTCCTTGGGACTACTTCTACATCCCTGACTATCAGGACCACAGGCCTGGAAATTTCAAGTGTTTAACCAAGATAAACTTTTTCCCCTAAACTCCTTAAGTTTAGCTTCTGTCCCTAATCTACATCTGTTTCAGTAGATTCCCATCCAATTGCAGACTGCAAACTGCCTGCTACAGGTCAGTCTCAGGTGGTCACTTGGAACTTGCATGTCAGACTTCTTCAAAGTGGTTTGCCTTTCGCTGGCCCCAGGTGGTCCTGCAGACCCTGGGCAGTGAGTGAAACAGATGTCCCCCAGCCTGTACTCCCCTCTGCCTTCACAGCCTTTAACAAACATTCCAGCCTTCCTGGGCCACCAATAATGATATCCTAATTTCAGGTAAGAATCAGTTACAGAAGAGATTATGGTACCCCTTGTTATTAACCAAAAGGCAGAAATATCAAGTGCCAAAGAAACCTGGAACAAATGGCAGACTGAGGTGCCTGTTAGCAAAACAAAGCTGACCTCTAGGCTCTCTCAGTGTCTTGTAACTCTTTACTGCTCTTCTCACTCCCAACCCTACCCTAAATCAATTTAGCTCAGGGGCTCTGCTCCCTTTAGCCAGCTTTGGAAACCTGTAAAATCCTGCCTTTTCAACCAAGGACTCTCTTGGTCCTGTTGGTTCCTTGGATTTTCAGCTCTCTCAGTAACCTCTCTTTGCTCTCTCTTCTATTCTTCTCCCACTCTCTTTCTCCTCTTTCGGCCTGGTTCAGTCAACTGGTCATGTTTAGTCTACTGTTTTCTTTTCCTGTTTTGAACTCTTCTAGATACTTCTCCCTGTATTCTCCCACATATCTACAAAGAAAAAAAAAACCAAAGAACAAAAAAAAACAAAACCCTCTACTCAACCATACCTAGGCACATTTCATTCCGTAAGGGTGCCAGACATCAAAGCCAAGGCTATGAGTTTGATCCCCAGGTCCCACAAAGTAGGGAGAAAAGAAAACTCCTAAAAATTGTTACTTGACCTCCACACATATGCCATGGAATATGCATGCATACAAACATGTTATAAATGTAATAAAAATGTTAAAAAATACAATATGTGCAATTAGAGCTGATAATCATAAGGACACTTATCTAAGTGTATTTCGTCTCCTTGTTATATATGTAACACTATAAGTGTGTGTGTGTGTGTGTGTGTGTGTGTGTGTGTGTGTGTGTGTGTGAAGCACAGGCATACATATTTGTACTTCAGAAGAGCAAAATTTTGGGAACATTATAAATGTTCAGAATGAAAGTTATTATTACATATATGAGCTTGGTAGTGTTACATGCCTAAAATCCCAGTACCAGAAGGTAAGGAAGAAGCATTGCAGGTTCAAGTCCATCCTGACCTACATAGCAAGCTCCTGTCTCAAAAAAAAATTTTATATGATGGGTCATTATATATCTATTAAAACCTTGTCAAGGAAGTTATTTTTTATAGAATTATTTGTATATCTATTTTCTGAGTGTCTTGCTGTATGTCTGTACCATGTGCATCTTCCATTCAAGACAGACAAAATCCCAATATGGAGAGCATATCTGGGCACACAATCCCACTCTAAACATGGAGAAAATGTCAATTGTTAGTTTCAGAGGAAGAGATAAGACACTTTACCTTAAAGTATGTTCCCTGGGAAGTTGACAACATAACCATGAAAAATCACACATGCAAGAATATTTGGACAGAAAAAAATTGGTCTTGAAGGTATATGATTGTGTGTATACACACACACATATAATGTATATATATATATATGTATATATATATATGTATATGTATATGTATATGAATTACAGATCCAAAGTTAGGTTGGTATGAGAAGTGGAGTAGATCTGGGAAGAGTTAGAGTTGGGTTTGAAGATGATCATGTTCAAAACTCAAAACTCTCAAATTAATTTAAAAGTTAATAACAAATAAAATGAAGTGTGTGATATACTTAACATTAAACACATAATATAGTAATTTGTCAGTACTGTTATGGATTGCAGTGTATTCCTTAACATAGTCTAACAAATCATGTATTCCCCATAAAAGAAAGTCAAACAAAAATGCATCACTAGTAAATATTATAAAATCCATTTAATAAAAGAAACAAAAATCTCACTACACACAGGTACTAATTTAAGAAGTAGAATTAAGTCAACTTATTTATAAAGCTTTATCCAAACATTGTTCTGGCTTTAGGACTGAAACATTTCCTCAGAGAGCCATTGTCCATCTACCTCTTTTTTTTTCACAGATAGAAGCTTTGAATTTTGTCAGTCTGAATTAAAAAGTCATCTTCTCTAAGTTACCTGCAGATATGGCATTTTACTCTGTCATAGTTGGTACTCATTCGTGAATCCTGATTGACGAATATGATCAATGTTTTTGTGTCGCTTTCATCCCAAACCAGCTTAAAGTGCTAGGAGTGTGTATAATCCTCTTTTCATACTTTAGCAATTACTTTTGTCATCTGAATCTTAACATAGAGAGATTCTTCCTGGGTAGAGCATTAGCTTCTAGGGAAACAGAAAAGCAAAAAATCTAATACACATGCTATTGCAGGAACTAAATCTGTCTTTACTAGATCCTTAATCACCAAAGTCATTCATTCTATGATTACTCTTTATTTCCCTAATTTCAGTTTGTAATGTCACTCCATTAGGATTCAGTATCTGGCAATCCCAGCAGAGGGGATTTCCATCTTCCAGTTCCTCTCTCTATGCATTTATAGGTCTCTAGACACTAAAGTCTGAAATACATCCTGGCACTCCTGTGTTTATGAGGTGACTAGCATCCCTTAAGAAAAGAAAAAAAAATCTTTTTACACAAAAGGGAGTTAAGTCAATGGCATATCCTTTTTAATAGTAAACTATTTTTTATTAAAAGCACACTATTTTATTTTAAATGTTTTTATATGATGGTTCTAACCATTCTCTCCCTTAATTGTTTAAACATAAAATATTCCAAAATTAGACAGGATACATGTTCACTGTACCATATATACAATTGCTAATGGAAGGGTTTTTTTGTTTTGTTTTGTTTTGTTTGTTCCTTATGTTTCAAAACGTGGAAGTTGTATGTTCTTTTCCCTGACTAAACTAGAAATAGTTCCTGTAGGATGGACCTTACAAACAGAACTCAACCTCTACTCTCTTTTCTGCTCTAAAAGTCCTATCTTCTTAAAGCCTTTAGACCCAAAGATATTCCTACAATAATACAGTTTCATGTTTTAAAAATTGAACATATAAGAAAAAAAGAGCAGAAGAAAATCCAGACAAAACACACATCTGATGTTGGGTATGCCCTGTTGAAAAATTTTTTAATGTTTTCTTTTTCCTTCTTCGTTTTTCTTTTTGTTAATGAGAGCAAAGCTTACTAGTTTCTGTGACTAATAAATAGGTATATTAATAAATAGGTATAACTGAATAAAAGCTTGTGCATATGTTCAGTTTAGGTGTTCTTGGATCAGAGGTAGAGAGGTTCTGAGTCCCAGTAAATGAACTTAGGTTGAGGACTCTGTCCTTATTTATCTGAAGCTATTGATATTACCTTGGATGTTTTTTTTTCTAAAGAGGAGATGAAAAGCAGTACAAAGATTCATCTTTTCACCACTTAGTGACACTGCTTAGACTCCATAAGCGAGCACTAATCACCATCTAGATTCTGCCTCCTGCAGCATCCAGTCCCTCTAGACATTAAATCAGTCTGGATCATGGGCAGAAATCCTACAACCTTGACAGTCAGTTTGCTTTCTCCAATATAATTGCTGTCACCAGACCTTTCACCCAGAAATCCAAGGTACCAGTGTAATGCTTGTTAGTATTCCATCCTCCCTTGCTTCATTTTGGCAGATCCCTGGTCTCATCATCCCCTCAGGCATGTACTAAATTTAATGCTTAAGCCTTCACCCTTCTGTAAACCTGGGTTTGGGAGTTTTTCTTTCAATTTTATTACCTATGTCTCTATTTCTTTTCTTTTTTTTATAGATTCTTGAGTTATCATAAAAACAGTTACACTAAAAAATTCTCAAATGTATTGCCTTTGATGATATTTTGCCTCCATATATGTCTGTGCACTTAACTGTATGTCTACTACGCACAGAGGTGTTAAGAATTAATCAGATTCCCTGGAATCAGAGTTACAGGTGGTTACACCCACCATGTGGTTGCTGGAAATGGAACCAAGGATCTTTGGAAGAGCAGCCAGTATGCTAACCACTGAGCCATCTCCACAGCCCCTCAAGCATCTATATTCAGCAATAAACACAACACATTTGAGGCACAACTGTGTCTTCTACTGTGTACTGTCTTTCTTGAGACCAGGTACTGGTTTGGGTGTCAATTTTCTTCAAGGTAAAAAAATGTTTGGTTGGCCAACAAATATGTCTGGCTTCTAACACCTGTCTGGGTACATAACAGCTACTAACTAATATTAGCTAAGTAATTTAACGTATTAACCTTTGTATTCTGGAAACCATGAGTGATGACCAAAGACTGAAATACTACAGAAAGGGGGAAACTAAAGTAGGGAAGACAGAGGAGAGGGAAGTATTCCTATTTTCAAAGATAATCTTCAATATTTCTGTTGATGAAGTCATCACTAATACTATGATTTAAAATGAAATGAACAACAAGCAAAAATGTTTATACTACAGACTTTTTCATGGGCAAAGAAGGCAATGACTTTCTTTGATATCAGTTATGAAACAGGATTCTCATTTAAATATACAATCAGGGCTAACTTTCATTCTCAAAACTACGGTCAATATTATTAGGGAGAAAAATTATAGTATACAACAATTTCATAAAGCAGGAAATTATGACATGTTAAATATATATTAATTCCCTAAATTTTAGGTTGAGGTGACTTTGGGAACATAGGAGACTTTGATAGTTACAGTTTGTATACCTAGATATTGTGTTGACTGAGAATGTGAACATTTATTAGTGAGAATGAAGATGATAGTTTTACAACTATCTAGACAGTTCCTGAATGCTGAAATAAAACTTTATGGAATATCTGCTCAGGATTCTTTCAAATATTTGAAAAGCCTCCATGAAATGTTTCCAGAAGTGTCATTACTATGAGAGGGTTTGGCTCCATGCTGGTTGTTCTAAGTTCTGTTCAGCCAAGGGGCACTTAGGCAGCTCAATGAATGATGTCATTATGTATAATAGGCAGTGACCTGAGTTTTCTAAACTGGCAGCATTTGCAAGAAAAATTTCCTTACTTACCCAAACTCCTTTCTTTGCAGAAAACTTGATACCTTTGCTCACGGTCATGCAAAGTTTGAAACTGTGATTGTTGAAAAGAAAAAGTAGATAGTCCTCTGGGACCATTATCTAATTATAAGTACTGAAGATGAGAGAGGTAAATGTTCATTTCTTTTCTCAGACAATCACTTAAATTCATCTCCCTGATTTCTAATTAATGTGTTCAAGATCTGAATCCAATTTTCTGCATTATGAATAAAATTCTTTTATTTAATCCAATGTCCTCTCAGACAAGAGCACTCTTACATCCTGTAAGTGCAACCTTTTATTAACCTTCAATCTAGATTCTCCTGTTATTGCTATTTATTGAAGCTATTTAGGAAGTGTCTTTTCAAACACTTGTAAAATAGTACACATAGAGAACAAACCACACTGTCTCTGTGAAATGGAAGGGCATACAATTTTCACAATGACTGCTACTCTGGAAAGCAACCTCTAAGATGGAGTTCAGTTTGCAGGAAGAGTGTCAGGGTGAGCTTAGATGGTCCACCTTTGAACAGAAGTGGGGAGGCAGACTTGGGTAGTGTAACAACCAGAACTTCAGTGCAATCTATAAAGGTCATAGATGACCTTGCAAAGAGCTGCAAAGCTGAGACACTCCTTTGAATCTTTCCCAATTTGGTGGTAAAACCAAATGGGACTATGGATGTTTGATCCATTATTAGCTATAGGCTGTTGCCATACTGGACATGACTGTGATAAGGCAATGCCGAAGATAGTACTTTGAAGGAGTTGTAAACTGATATTCAAGATGCTAAGTAGTTAAATCTTTTGTTCTTAAATAATGAGTCAGTAAATCAGAGCATCTACTACATGTTGTAAATTGTACTTTCTCTTGAAAATGTGATAAAGCTTGACATTCAAGCTAACAGCAGTGGTAAGAGAACTTTTGTTGAGTGATATGGAGATGTGTCTATCCCTGGAAAACCATGAGCATTAGACAACACACATTATTTGTTTCCTCACTTGGAAAGCCCAAACCTTAACACATATCTTCGTGTTAGGAGAATTGTTACTGAGACCCTCGCTTGCCCAAATGATCTCCATCTCCTCACTGGTGTCAGGCATTGAGGGGGAAGTGAAGCAGCTAGAAGTGTTGGACTCTAAGCAGAGGATGCCTAGATGGTAGCCACTGTCTCAAGCTGGCTTGACAAATAGCCTGTTAATGAAATGCTCAACATTTTCTTCTGTGTACCCACTGGCCCCACCAGCTACCTATTGGAATTTTCCTCAGAATGTTAATCAATAAAACAATAAAATTTCTTTTCTCTAAATGTAGTCTACCTAGAGAACTTATCACCTGCCAGTGGGACTCTGCCAACTCTAGGAAGCCTTTATTTCATCACCCTCCTACAAACTTCTCTTCTAGGAATTTGAATCATTCATTGCATTCCTACTCTTGTTCAAACATTGGAAATTCTTAACTCACTGCTACATGATGATCTGGAATAATAAAATCCAGTCGTGCAATTTGTACCTTGTGCAGAGTGGACAGATGGTTCAGTGTTTAACAGCACCACTTGATCCTCTTGCAAAATACCAAAGTTCAGAACTCACCACCCAGTTTGGGCTAGAACACAACTACCTGTAAATTCAACCCCCTTTCTGGTCCCTGTGGGCATACATGTAGCTTATCCCTACAAGTAGATATGAATAAAAATAAGTTCTTATCAAACAAATCATGGCATTTTACAGTCTCTGTCACAACATGGTATCACATACAATGTTAATTATAAATGAAAAGAGATTAGAGAAATTAATATGAAAACTAACCATGTACAGAAAGCCACTTCAACACAAAGCAAATACAAGTGAACCCCTTGTGGGATGCAAGCATTGTGTCATTCAGATTGTACCATGAATGACTATAAGGATAATAAAAATTCACTCTATAATCATTCTATTAACAATAAATGCTCAGTTACACTATTTCACTTTTTCTAATCCATTAAACTGATGTCTTAAAATTAGCTATGCTGAAATGTTCATATGGGATATAACAAAATAAAAGACTGTCACTATAAAAGGTTGAACTTTAATTACTAGTCTTATAAAATATGAATTAACATGATGGCAATTCACTGGAAATCTAATTAGCTTGCCTTGGTTATCATGATCAATGTCTGCAATCCTCAAATAATCTTAACAAAGTTAACACATTAATAGGAATATGATTATGTCTTTCCCCAATTTAATATCTATTTAATTATGTCACTGAACTTAGTCTGTCTTCCAGCAAAGTATCAATTTTGTGCAGACTATCTGTAACAGTCACTTGTTCTTTGCTATTAAAAACAACTCAGTGAGCCAACACTGAGCTTAAACACATCTGTGCTTAGTTTACAAACATCAGTTTCCTTCTACTATAAGCCCATTTCTCTGTTTCAGAATTCCTTGAAGTATACATGAAATTATAACTGTCACATGCCCTGGGCAACTGCCCTGAAATAGGCTATAATTGGAAACTGAAAGAACACAGGCAAGAGAAAGACAGTGCAGGGTGGCATTGGTGAGCTGAAAGTTCCTGGATAAATAACGGCCTTGTTATAAAGTTTCACATTTCATAGGTTTTCAAGCAGTGATGATAGGCTAAGCTACAGTCATTGTTTGCTATTCATGTGACCAAACCCAAATTGTCTGTGTTGTTGAAGGAAAAAAAGTTTGTGGTTGGTAGAGAGATGGAAAACAGTTGTTCTTTTGTTGAATGTACACAAGCCCATTCTACTGGTGCTCATATGCATTGCTGGATCCCAAGGTCACTGTTTGGCACACTCTTAGGGGCTCGTCATCATCCTTAAGACACAGAATACATTACAGAATGATGAATAGTTCTTCCAATTTTTTTTTTTCAGGCTTCTCTGGAAATCAATCATTTTATGTTGGGATCAAAGGAAAGATGTAAAGGTGACAGTAAAAACTTTTCCTAAGGGGTCTGTTCATACCACTTTTGGTCTTTACTTGTGAAATTTCTCGTTCTACCTTGTACAGATGAACTAACTCCTGGCCCTTTATGATCTTCAAAGTCCACAGTAGTACTGCAGATGCCCCATGGCAACTTTCATAGTTCCCAATGTGGTTTTTTTTTTGTGCTAAGAAAGCTGGTAATAAATCCAGTATATGAAGACGCTCACTCCACTAGTAAAGAAGTGGATAAGAAATGCAAATAGTAATTTCTTGCCCTGAAAGCCATCAAGGTATTTGGTCGATATTAAGAGAAAATACCAGATTAATTTTTATTTTTATAAAATTCACAGAATTTAATATCAGTCCATTGATTGCATGTTAATTTTAAGATTCTTTAACACTTTTTTCCATTGAACATTGTTATTATATGAAAGATAACTTATAAAAAAATAAAAGAAAACAAAACTCAGAAAGGCCATCACAACTCTTCAAAGGAAATCAGAAGAAGCATAGGTTAAAAGACTAATGAAACCACAGGGGAAAAAATAATGTTTTAAGTTTAAAACAAATCATCAAGTTCCTTTTTGAGACAACATTTCATGAAGCCTATATTACCCGAAAATTTGCTGGATAAGTAGAATGACCTTGGCATTATGATTCTCTTACCTCGGCATTATGATTCTCTTACCTCTACCTCTCAAATGCTGAGATTGCAAGCTTGAACCACCTTGCCTAGTACTACGCAGTGCAGAGAATCAGACCCCTGGTATCATCTATTCTAAGTGAGCACTCTTCTCCCTGTCTGAGCTACATATCCAGCTCCTCTTAAGATTTTTTATAAATATACTTGCATTAAGCATTACGTCTAGGACTGTAAGATGTTTCAGCATCTTGGTGCTTGTCACCAAGCTGGATGACCTGAATTCAATCTCAGGAACCCTTATGGTGGAAAGACAACTCTAATGCCTTCAAGCTGCCCTCTAATCTCTAGGCATGTGCATACAACACATACTTACCACTTACACTCAAGTTCAGCAGCATCATTTAGTCACATTGTTATCTATTTCATAGATGAGGGAATATATACTGAATGGGATGGAGCTCGTCTAAGTTTTTCTAGCTACAATATGTTACTTCAGGATGGTGAACTTTACAGCCTAACTCCCAGAAGGTTCTGGAAATGAATTTAGGGGAAACAAAATTTATTTCTACCTCAGTTGATCCTTCATCTGGGAGAGGTGCTTTACTAAATCCTTTATGAGCCCCAACTATGAGGCTCAACATTTTCAGAGAATTTGTGCTTTAAAAAGAAAGTACATTTTGTTTTTCCTACAGATTTAGGCTCTTACCAGACTAAAAAGGGCTGTGGTGTTTGCTGGTTTGAAACCAGATGCTGATAGTTCTGGAGGCCCTGAGATCTGGAAACCAGCAGACAGCACCAACCATCGGAAAATTAGGCTGAACAAAACTGCACCCATGGGGAGACAGGAGTAAGGAATATCTCAGAGATTTTGTTTGTTTGCTTGGTTGATTGATTTTTATCTCAGCTTCTTGCTAGTCCATTAAAAACTCTAGAATTTGAAGGCTATGATATAAGACCAGAAAAGTATAAGGGTATCAGCCCCAACAATGATAAGAATTGCAGACCACATACTAAAACTCTCATGCCTCTATAATAGGTCACAGTAGGTCTAGGTTATAGAACCACTCAACTATTATGAGAATATGAAAAATGTGATAGGAGCACATGGCTTTTAACAGCTAATGAGAAAAAATCTATTATCTATCTACCTACACCTATCATCTATCTACCTCCCTACCTCCCTATATACCTATCTATCATTTATCTATCTATCTATCTATCTATCTATCTATCTATCATCTATCTATCTTCTATTTTTATCTGTCATCTATATAGCATGATATATAAACTCTAGTTTCTAGGTAAAGTTTCTACTATTTCCTTCTGATAAATGTAGATCATGATTTTCAAGGAGATGGATATCATCCTCAAGGGGACCAAGATTCATTCTTGAGAACCATTCATTTAAAACATATTTTCTTTTATTTTACAATCATGTATATTTGCATATCTTTGTATAGGTATGGAAATGTGAATTCAGGCACTCTTTGAAGTCATTTAAGATCCCCTGGGGCTGGGGCTGTACATACAGGAGTGGCAAGTACCATGTCAATGACTGGGAACCTAACTCAACTCCCCTGCTAGAGCAACAAATGGTCTTATTGACTGATCCATCTCTTCAACACCACAAAGAACATTTCTTGTTTTGTGGATAAAGCTCAGCTATTTGTATGGCACATAAATTGACATCTCATATAGCTATGGTATTACTATTTCATGTAAGGCCATTTAGGAAACAAATGGCCTCACATGTGTAGGTAGACTCCTTTAGAGAAATAATAGAAATGAAGATTGCAAAAAAAAGTAATCCATTTAAATAATTTTAAAAATTAGAGACAGACTACATTTAAAATACCATATGTAAGTGATTAGATCACCCCCCACCCAACCCTCCATCATTTTGTTAAGCTTCTCTTGTGATGTTTTCTACAGTATTTTCTTTTTCTTGTTTCTACACTTTTTTTATTCTTGTTCTGTAAATCATTTTTTTATACAAATTTGATTAAGTTTCTTGCAGCAAAACAAGGAGGTAAAAGCCTGGTAATATCTTTTATAGGTTTCACACAATGGTCTCCATAGGCTCCCCCATATTTCTTTGCCCCTTTGCAGTAAGCTTGGGCCAGATGACAAGTACTGGAGCTGCTGAGTCCAGACCAGAGATATCAAATCTTCCAAGCAGCATATGGCACTCAACCACTCTTAGCAACATTCCAGCTCCTCTCCCTTGACCACACAAAGTAACTGCTTCAGATGATATGGAGCCTTCTTTCACCCTGAATTTCCGAGAAGCACTTTGGAGAGCTGCCCTGCACTAGAAGTGTGACTTTGAAGCAACTAGCCTGGCAAAAAATAAATACACTCTAAATGGACCCTTTGACTATCAGACTGTTAAAGAAAATGGAATTTCTCTAACAATCTCATGCTGGGAAAGGAAAAGCATGGAGCAATCTAAGCAGAAACTTCTCCTAAAATTTTTCTCACCATAAAAGAGGCTTCCAGGTTTACCATGGTGGCCAGGACTGCACCTTGCCCTGGAATGCATAGAGGTATTTATCATCATCACTTTCTACATATTTTAACTACCCATTTTTTGGGTGGGAAGACCACTGAAGCTATCTGTTTCTCTTCCTATAAGGCCACACTGAATCAATCTTCTTTTCTGTTTACTAATAATTTGGTTGTTTTAATTGGTTTAGTGAGACAAGGGTGGCTAATATTTGCCTCTTGGAGGTATAGGCCGTGATCACAATTTCAGTGACACTGCTGAGAAGCTGATTCTGACTGAGTCCTGTCACTGGAGTCTGAGTTTATCTATTATGATTTCATTGTTGACCTTCTGAAACATACAGTAAAGATGACTAGTTTTGAGATGTGGAGTAAGTATTAGAGGTTCCAATTTTATTAATCCTTGTAGCAAGTTTAAAGCATCCATAAAACATAATGTTTTTGAAACTCTACCTTTATGTACCACATATCAATGTTTTGTGGACTTTCTAAATAGGAAACCCACAAGTCTGCCCAGAAGCAATGTGTTCTTTGCTGCTATTACTTAAAGAATTCATTGCAATGCCCACAATGTTGAATCTTAATAATGGAGTTAGCTCTTAAGGCGGGAGGGGTCCACTGCTGTACAAAGCAAATATTACCAGTGCTTTAAGAATCCATTTTCATTTTATTAAATTATGCTTGCCTCTGGCATGCCTTTTAAAGCTACTCTCATTCCTTTTAAATGCTTGGCCAGGGGTCCTTCACTAATTTGCATGCTAAGCACCAGCTAAAGGCATTTTATGCCAATTCAAGTTCTTTAATTAATGAACTTTTAGCTCAGAGGAGAATGGCTTCACTTTTTTTTTCACTGTTAACCACTGAACTGCATGCTTTATGCCCATTGTGTCGGACTTTGGGTTGTTTTTGCAGAAGTAGAAAATTTAGAAGCTGTGTTTGTATACATGAAGTACCTCCTGGATCCTTGTGTATTTAACAGACACTCAATGCACTGTGTTATAACTGTCAGGAAATGAACAACAGGGAGGCCCACATATGGAAAGCTAGCTTCTTGCCTGCCAGGATATTCTTAGAAGTGACAATCATCTTCCACAGCTCTCATATTGAAGACTCTACTTTCAATGATGTTGGGAGTAGAGGATTCTTAATGTTATTTAGAACCTTGCAGAAGGGTAAGATAGTCTAATGAAAGTGAAAAAGAAGTAGGATGGGTCAAATATTAAACAAAGGACTAATAAATACTGAAAGGTGAGAAGTGGCTCTGGAAGGTTGGGCTGAGGACTAAACTCCTCAGTCTCCATATTTTACAAGAGGGCTCTACATAATTATGTGAGTTTTCTGAAATCAGCAGTAGTTGATTATAATTATAGCTGTCTCAATGGCCAGAGTGCACATATATATATATATATGCATAAACTCCTTTGGTATGGCTCCCCCACCTCTCAGGCCATTCAAGGATCAAAGCAGATAATCAATCCTGTATTTTTCCCCTGGGAAGTTGAATCTGACAGTTAGAACTCACTCACTTCTCTTTCTCAGTCTAGAGGTCTATTACTTTATATCATCCTTTATGGTCTAGACTCCAATGCTTTCTAGGTGTACTGGGGTTGACAAGTGACATTTACAACCCTGTCTCAGCTGTTCCCTGATCTTAGGCACTAGGTCATGTCATCATATGTTCCTTTTCACTGTAATATCAGAGATGCAAATCATTAATGTGTGCACAGGGAGAAGTTTAGTTTTAGTTTGCAAAAGTGTTTTTTTTTTTTTTTTTTCAGAACAAATTTAGAGTAGTTTGTGGGAATGAAAATGTTTGGTTTTTGCTAATTTACTAGCAATCTCATCCTATTTAATAGTTTTAACTTTGAAAAACTCATTCTTTGCTTTGGCAGTTCAGTAGCCTCATCTCCCTTTAGACTCAAGTCATTTTCCAGATGTCAACACTCTAGCAAAACTCTTACTGTTTTTGATCAGGGCTACTTGGAACTGAGAGAGACTAGAAAGTAATCATTAGACCTGCCTCACCAAGCTCTATGGGTCACTGTGCTATGAGGAGTTATGTCTCTTTGGTTTCCTGTTTTAGTTTGGCCATACAGATCAGCAACTGGCAGAGTAAGTAGTAAAGAAATTTCTTTTGAGTGAATTAATGAATGAATTGTTTTTCCATCAAAAAGTCCTAATCAAAGAAACAGTACTACCAATTGCCTTCATTCTCTCATGTTCTAGCAAAGCTCTGATATGAGAAGGCATACTGAGTGTGTAAGTACTGCTGTAATAGTTAATGCTATCAGCCTGACACAATCTAGAATCACCTATAGGTGAGCCCACTGATAAGTCTAAGGCATTGTTTTGGTTATGTTGAGGTAGGAAGACCGACCTAAGATGTGTTCTGTTACCCAATAATAGATTTCTGCACCGATGCAGTAAGCCAGATCAAGCTGAACTGAAAAAGTTTAACAACAGGTTTATTTGAGCAAAGCAACTTCTGTGTGGTTTCCCACAGATGGAGGCTGGAGAAGCTGCACACCCAAACTAAAGCAGGGAGATTATATAGCTTGTAGGCAAGGGATGATGACACATCCACCACAAACTAGGTTTGTGCCCAAGTATGGTTAAAGGTTGGGATGCTTAGGTGGGGATTTGGGCTGCTGGCAGCTTCAAGGGAGGAAGTTGCAATAGTGGCCAGCAATGTGCAATTGGGCTTTTTGGTGCCTTCCCTTTGTTTGGAGATTCTATGAGAGGGTAAGTTTGGAGAGAGAGAGAGAGAGAGAGAGAGAGAGAGAGAGAGAGAGAGAGAGAGAGAGAGAGAGAGAAATGTGCTTTTTGGATCATGTGGGAGGAGAGCTGGAGGTTCCAAAACAGCCCATATTTTGCTATTCCACCTAACTACTTATACTCCTCCATTTTACAGAAAATACATTAAAATTTGCTGATTTCCCTTTTCTTCTTTCCTAGCATCTTCTTTTCAAAATTATTATTTATTCCTTGTCTTTGTCATTTGTTTTAATCTAATATTCAACTAAACTGACTAGTATCATACCAGTCCACTCCTTATTTCAGGAGAAATGCCACTAGATTCAGTTTTAGAGGAAGAAGGCCAATTTAAAAGATCTATCTGTGCAGAATATATCCTAGGTATTTTTGCAAACTTATCTTTCTGTTTCCCTAGGAAGTGCATGAGTATTTATGATGGCCATTAAAATAATAGGGCCCTGTTGAATGAAAGTTCATAGTTCATTAAAAACTGACCTAGAGAAGAATGCATATGGTGAATAGTTAGTTAAGGCTGCTTCAAAGGGGGTTCAGGTCCAAAAGAAGATGTGTGGAGTCCAGAGTGTTGGGGGAGGGATGTACATGATCTGTGAGTGAATCAGGATGGCTGCAAGCAGCATTTATTGAAAAAATAAAAACCTCTTAACCCAGTAGTTTAGCCACAGACAAGATTGAAAGCAGATTGAATAACTGTGGACAGAAGGAGAACATGAACTTCATTATAGCATTTTTCCTGAAACAGAAGTGGTAAGTTTGGCAAGTATCTAAATACCTATTGTTCTCAAAGGTTCAATATCTACACCAGTAGCCCTCTTTCATGATAGAAAGGGCCACAAGTTCCTCCTGTCAGAGATAAGGAGAATGACTGCTCTTAGCAAGCAGGGACTTTCCTCAATCCCCTGAGAGAATAAAGACCCTTATCTAAGTGCGTGATCTTGGGAAAAGGACTTCTTCTTGGCCATACACTCCACTGCAATTTAAGAACAGTTTTTATTACTCAAGGGGTCTGATACAGTGTTTTCAATGAGCTTTTCCTTAGTTGTGTCCCTTATTATATGGGCTTGTTTTCCTCATATGCTCCCCAAAAGGAAGGTCCTGATGTCTTACTCTTTTCCCCTTAAACAATACCATTCTGATTTCTCTATACCTACTATCTGAATGCTTGCCCTTAATGGTCTCAGGCTCTGGATCAAGATTGTAGGTCTTTCATCCTTGGAGGTCAGGCATGTCCTTAGTAAATCTTGAACTTTCCCATTCTAGGTATGTTGTGAAACAATCTTTGTACACTATAAATATGTATTTCTCTCACTGTTAATAAAAAACTGATTGGCTCATGCCTAGGCATGATTTTCATGGCAGACAAAATGCTGGGAAGAAGGAATGTGGAGAAACAACAGACACAGAAAGCAAGATGTATAGAAAATGAAGTAATAAGCCATGAGACGTGTCAAATCACAGATAAGAAATATGGATTTGTTTAAATGTAATCATTAACTAGTAACAAGCCTGAGCTATTGGCTGATCATTTATAACTAATATTAAGCCTCTGTGTGTTTATTTGGGAGCTGCTGACAGGACAGAAACTCCCACCTACATAGGTGTAATTAAGAGGTCACAATGGGATTCCTGTGTGTAGAGTCATCATGATATATGGTTTCACAGTGGCAGAGATTCTTTTTCCTAAGAATTATTTTGTTTAAAGAGACTGCTGTTTTATATATGTTCATCCTTTAAAGCCTACACAAAATCTCTCAAAGAAAAAGGCATTTATTAATTGTTTCTCTCAGTGTCTGTGCTACTGGTGTTATATTTAGGAAGTGTTCTCCTGTACCAATGCATTCAAGACTACTTCCTACTTTCTCTTCTATCAAGTTTAGAGTAACTAGATTTATATTGAGGTCTTTGATCCACTTGGACTTAAGTTTTGTGCATGGTGACAGATATGGATCTATTTGCAGTCTTCTACATGTTGACATCCAGTTATGCCAGCACCATTTGTTGAAGATGATTTCTTTTTTCCGTTGCATAGTTTTGGCTTCTTTGTCAAAAATTATATGTCCATAGGTGTTTGGATTAATGTCAGGATCTTCAGTTCAGTTCCATTGGTCCACATGTCAGTTTTTATGCCAGTATGGAGCTGTTTTTATTACTGTAGCTCTATAGTAGAGCTTAAAGTCCAGGATTGTGATGCCTCCAGAGGTTGTTTTATTGTGCAGGATTCTTTTAGCTATCCTGGGTTTTTTTGTTTTTCCATATGAAGTTGAGTATTGTTTTTTCCAGATTTGTGAAGAATTGTGTTGGGATTTTGATGGGGATTGCATTGAATCTATAGATTGCTTTTGGTAAGATCGCCATTTTTACTATGTTAATCTTACCTATCCATGAGCATTGCAGGTCTTTCCATTTTCTGACATCTTCTTCAACTTCTTTCTTCATGGTCGAGAGAGTGCCTGACCTAACCTACTCTGGTGATTGGATGGCCGGACACCCTAACTGTCATGATAGAACTCTCATCCAGTGACTGATGGAAGCAGATGCAGAGATCCATGGCCAAGCTCTAGGTGGAGCTCCAGGAGTCCAATCAGTGAGAGAGAGAGAGGAGGGATTATATGAGTAAGAGATATTGAGACCATGATTGGAAAAAGCACAGGGACAAATAACCAAACTAGCAGAAACACAGGAACTGTGAACCAATAGCTGCAAAGCTCCCATGGAACTGTACCAGGCCCTCTGGATAAGTGAGACAACTGATTAGCTTGAACTGTTTAGGAGGCCCCCAGGCAGTGGAACTGGAACCTGTTCTTGGTGCATGAGCTGGCTTTTTGGAACCTAGGGCCTATGCTGAGATACTTTGCTTAGCTTTGGTGTAGGGAGGAGGGGACTGAACCTGCCTCAACTGAATCTACCAGGCTGGGTTGACTCCCCAGGGGAGACCTTGCCTTTGAAGAGGTGGGAATGGGGGGTGGATTGGGGGTGGGAGGCTGAGGGGTGGGAGGAGGGAGGACAGGGGAATCTGTGGCTGACATGTAAAATTAAATTAATTATAAAATAAAAATATTTTTTAAAAAGAAAAAGGCATAGGGAAACTCCTATAACACATAGTGAGAATCATTAAAAATACAAGCACAAGGGTGCTAAAGAATTGTGATCTGCAACGTTGAAATGCCTAAATTTTGTCAAGCAGCAATGGTGTCTATGTGGACCATGCCAGGTAGCCTTTCTGTTAGTCACTTTAGACCACCAGAGTTCTCTCTTTCTAGTGTCTGACTAAGGTCTATGACAAACTGTAAGTCACTGGCTGTATGGGAGTGGTGGAACTGGGTTCTCAATAAAATAGAATGTAGTAGCTAAAACTTTGTTTGCTTTTCTGTGTTCTTTGTTGGACTTTATCATATTCTCACTCCTAAAACAAGCACCCTAAAACAACTATTGTAAGAGAAGAAGAGAGGTTGAGAAAGGCATGCCTGCTGTTGCTCTTAGCTTGGTTTTTCATTGCTCAACACTGAAAGCTAAGTACACAACCCGTGCTTCAATATTAGCTATGATAAAGGAAGCTACTCAGCTCAGTGCTCAGACCATTGGCAACCCCTAAGAGTCCTACGATGTTTCTGAAAAACATATTAATTCTTTGACCCTGCTCCAGGAAATTTTAATTTGGTTTTTTGTAGGTTTGAGCCTGGCCTCTGATATTGTTTCTAAGATTCCCCAGGTGCTTATTATGGGAAGCCTTAAAGACAGCAGTTGGAACTGCTGGTGCAGACACAGAAGCATTTATTTGGTTAAGGACAGTTCTTTCACAAACTGTCTGATCTGAGGAATGCTACCACTTCTTGTGAAATGATATTATTAATGCCAAATATAGCATTGTTTAGGATACATTTGATAGAGCATATAAATATAATTGGAAGCTTTAGAACTCTGTGTAAATAGCAACCATGTTTATACCTGAATCTTAAGTAGTAATATAGATAGTGTTAAATGGTTGGAATTTGAAAAATATCACCACCACCATCATCATAATTATCACCATTTTTATCATCTTCACCATCATTGCCACTGTCATCATCATCAACAACAACATCATCATATCTGTCAAATCCAGAATGTCTTAGGAACTCTTACTTGCATTCCATGACTAAAGTGAAATGTTAAACTCATGAAATTTTTTCTTTAATGATCTATAAAATACTTTCCAGAGGCCTCAGCTAACAAAACCAAATTTTATTTTTAATTTATGCTTAACACTCATTCCTATATATTCTTTCTTATTTTTATTTTCTTAAGACTCATTGAGAATGAAATTCTAAAATGCTGTGGCTCCTCAGAGAAGGATTGCTTGTTTATAAACCTGGATTACAGCATGAAGTCCCCAAGATGTGCTGGTCCCTCATTGATAACCTTCCAGGACACATAAAGAGAATTTACCTGAAAGTAGGGAGCATAGGAAGTAGGAAATACTGGAAAGAAAAACCAAAACAGGTACCCTGAGCAGATTGCTAGGTAGAAAAAGATAGTAAGGCTGGCAAACAGAGGAAGTGAGAACAAGCCACAGGGATGGAGAATGACTTGGAATGTCTCCAGGGAGAGCTGAGTTGTGAGGGCTTGCTACACAGACCAATGACCTCAGTCTTCCTGATGGCAGCCCACAAATCCTCTGTACTTCATGGCACAATTTATTCCTATGCACCCAGTAGGTCTGTATTCATTTAGGTGCCCCAAGACACAGGAGTACAGTTGGGATCTAGGCACTTTCAATGCTTGCCACAATGGAATGAACATGTAGAATTCTTACATAGAGTTCTGCCACTGGAGCAGAGTGAAAGACTGCTAGTACTTACACCAAGAGTTTCCTGTTCACGTCTCTGTGAGGTTTAATGATGTTCTTCATATATTTATCCTTTCCAGTGAAACTCTGGGTGGGAGGGTTGTGTAGCACTTAAATTCAGGCTTAAATTAAAATCAGAGAATCACATATTGCCCGTTTGGTGACCTCATGTTAAAGGCATCTGTCATTCCTTGAATAATCTCAGCATGTCTAAAATTGACATTGCATGCTTTTGAGTGAATCCCCTGCTCCTCTGTGCATGACTGTAAAGCTAATTTGGGGAACCAATAAGATATATTTATGTATGAATAATTCTAGTATATGGGCACGTGGTCTTGGAACTATGTATGCAATAAATAGCTCCTTTGAATGACTCATCTCAGGAAATGAGTGAATTATCTATTTCAGGACTTTGCTGATCTGCATTTGCTTCAAGCTGTATTTTTTCAGCATCACTGACACCTAGAAACTCAACGAGCAAGCTGCAGCACTCGCCTTGCCTCGTCTTACTCTCTTTGCTGCAGATCTAAGGCATCTGTGTTCCATATGTTACACAAGTTCCTTTGATTATCATGTGATCAGATGCCCATACTTGGTGTCAGAGAAAGCATTTCATAAAACTCAAAGGGGATGCCAGTGCTAGAAAATGATGAAACAAGGATGTGACTTCCTGTCAAGCCTTGCAGAGCTGAAATCCTTTCTGAAAAGATGATGAAGAGCAGGCCTTTCTGTCTTCCTTGGGATTTTTCTGATGCCAGCCAGATGCTCTTCAGAGCCAG
This sequence comes from Peromyscus leucopus, assembly GCF_004664715.2. NCBI lineage: Eukaryota > Metazoa > Chordata > Mammalia > Rodentia > Cricetidae > Peromyscus > Peromyscus leucopus. The sequence goes on from NC_051070.1 coordinate 97,991,672, forward strand.
GCGTTTAGCACATGCTCTGTCAGGGAATTTCAAAGAGAAACATGAGAAATTGTACTTTTGAACCTAATTTGAAAATGACACTCTTGGAGTAGACTTGACAAGCCCCTCATGATGTTCAGAGAGTGTGCATGTTTTGCATGCCCTAAATTAATAAAGTGATGGGAGGACAAGCCAGAGTTTATTCTATTTATAATTCCATGTGCTTAAATAAACATAGGATGCTAACCCTCCAATTATCTTTGAAGATGGAAAGAGCATAGATGATTAAATTTTGCTATAGGATTATATGTAGAAAAGGCTAAAAATGGGTTTCATTCTGTTTTCTGTTGCTATTAAAAAGTTTCTGATCCTGGATAATGCATAAAGTAGCTTATTTGACTTTTGCTTCTCATGAGTGGAAGGTCTTAACCACATGGCATTCTGAAAATGGCCCATAGCAACATGACAATGTGAAAGAAACAAAAAGGGAACCAGAACCGCTGTGAGCAGATGATTCATGGAAAGTATCAGGCTCCTTTATAGCAACCCATTTATATGAGAATAAGCCTAAGCCCAGGAGAACTACTTTAATCACTCCTGAAGATGATGCTTCTCATGACCTAAGTATCTCCCACTAGGGTTCACATCTTTTGGGGAATGGTAGGCCAGTGATTATTTCAGCTTAAAGTCCATCATTGAGGGAAGCCAAGACAGCAACTCAAGGAAGGAACTGGATCAAAGACCATGGAGGAACACTGCTTATCATCTTGGCCTCCCTGGCTTGCTCAAATATTTTTCTTTTCTTTTCTTCTTTTATATTTTTTTATTGTAAACTTCCCCCTGTTTCTCATACAATATATACTGATTACAGTTTCCCCTCCCTTTACACATCCCAGTTCATCCTCACTTTCTCTCCCATCAAGATCAATTCCCTTTCTGTTTCATTAGAAAAGAGCAGGCTTTTGTAAGAGGTAACAACAAAACATAACAAAATAAAATGCAGTAGGAGAAAACAAAAACATCACATCAACATTGGACAAGGCAAAACAAAAGAAAGAAAACAGGCCAAGAGAAGGCCTAAGAATCAGACTCACTTGATCACACACACAGGAGTACCACAAAAACACTAAACTGGAAGTTATACATGCAGAGAACATGGTGCAGAGCTGTGCAGGCCCTGTGATTGCTGCTTCAGTTTCTGTGAGATTTGCTCAGGTGATTTAGAGGGCCTTGTGCTCCTGGTGTTCTCCAACCCCTCTAACATTTAAGACTCTTTCTGACTCCTCTTGCCCAGAGGAGTTCCTTAAACTCTGAGGGCAGGGATTTGATGGAGACATCTACTTAAATCTGTTTCAAGGTCTCTCTGGTCTCTCTCTCTCTCTCTCTCTCTCTCTCTCTCTCTCTCTCTCTCTCTCTCCATAATGACTGGTTATGGGTCTCTGTATTTGTTCCCATTTGCTGCAGGAGAAAGCTTCTTTGATGATGACTGAATAAGCACTGATCTATGGTTTTATCTAAGATCTAGAGATTTCAATAGGATATCCTTCATATATTTTAGGAAGTTTCTACTACACTAGGTTTCCATGCCACCCCTCATTTATCCCTCAATTCTAGTTGTCTTTGTGCCCACATCTCCCCACCTGTCCTCTCATTCAGTTCCTCTTTTCACTCTACCAATAAAATATATTTTATTTTCACTTCCCAGGAAATCCATATGTTCCCATTAGTCTTTTCCTCTATACCTAACCTCTCTGGGTTTATGGGTTAATGATTTTACTAATGACTTATATTTACATATAAGTAAATGCATACTATATTTATCATTCTGTGTCTGGGTTACCTCACTCATGATGATTTTCTTCTAGTTCTACTCATCTGCCTGCAAATTACATGACACTATTTTTTAAACAGATGAGTAATACTCTATTGTGTAAATGGACCACATTTTCTTTACTCATTCTTCTGTTGATGGACATCCATTTTTTTCCAGTTTTTGGTTATTCAAAATACAGTAGCAATGAACACAGTTGAGATGTGTCCTTGTGGTAGAATCAAGTGTCCTTTGGTACATGACCAGGAGTGGTATAGCTGTATTTTGAGCTAGATAAATACCTATCTTTCTGCAGGACTGTCACACTTATTCTACAGTGGCAGTAGAAGTTTGTACTCCCATCAATGGGTGAGTGATACCCTTATTCCATATCCTCACCAGCATGACCTGTCATTTGTGTTATTGGTCTTAGCAGTTCTGACAGTTATAAGAGGGAATCTCAGAGTCATTCTGATTTGAATTTCCCTGGTGACTAAGGATGTTGAACATTTTTTTAAGTGTTTCTCAGCCATTTGAGTTTCCTCTTTTGATAATTTTTCATATAGATCTGTACCTGTGGTGGTATTCTAATTGTACTGAAATGTGATTTTGATTGTATGTTAATAAATAAAGTTGCCCAGGGGTCAGAGCTATTAGAGCCATAGACAGAGTGTGGCGGTGGTGGCACACGCCTTTAATCCCATAGATCTCGGTGTGTTCAGGGATACAGCCAGCATTGGAGACATATGCCTTTAAGACCTAGGGGGCTGTACATTCAGACAGTGACGAGGCAGTCACGTGTTTGGGTTTACAACCAATGAGAAGGCAGAATGACTGAAAAATCGACTTACACACAGGAAATAGCTCTCTTTTCAGGAAGCTGGGACCTCAGGAGGCAGGGTGAGATTTTAGCTCTGAGCTCTGACCTCTCAGCTTTCTCTTTTACATTGTTTCTGTGTTTCTTATTTAATAAGATGGTGGGTTACATCTACATCTGGCACCCAACGTGACAAGAATCCATTAAAAACCGCTTGGCTTGGCGGCAGGTCTGCTTTCCCACAAGGGCGGCAGGCTGCGACAGGCAGTGACAGGCAACGGTCGGCTTCCTAGTCCGAGCTGCAGCTTCTTAGCCCGGGCCTAGGTCTGTGAGCAGCTTGCTTAAAGCCAGTGCTACAAGCAACTCAGACCTGCCCTGCCAAACAGGGCCCAGCCTGTAAAGCCAACACACGTGGTTGGAGCTTAAGGAAGCCAGACCCAAGCCTTGACTCGGCACAAGAGGGAACACGTGGCTGGATTTAAGCTTTAGCCGGCTACGCTTTCTTGTGCGTTCTCTCTCTCTCTCTCTCTCTCTTTCTCTCTCTCTCTCTCTCTGGATTTACACCTGGGACACTAGGTGGCTGCTTTGAAAATCCCCTCGGATTTCTACTGTTCTACGCAGATTTGATAAGTCATAACATATCAAATATTTTAAAGGAAACTATCTAAAAGAGAATTTTTTTCCACATTAAAAAAAATGGGTTTTATGTGTACATTGGAAGAAAATTGGTTTTTGTTTGAAATTTTAGGCAGTCTGACAATGGAACAACTATATAATATTAGTATTGGTGGAATTATGCAGCTTATCACTATGCTAATCCACATTTTAATATTTAAAAAGATAGTCAATTTAAGTGCCAGGATAACAGCTTTAGAAGAACTTGTTAAACCTGTAAAAATTCAGACAGAAGAAATTAACAGTGAAGTTGTTTCAAGTCTGGATCATAAGGTTACAGAAAGAAAGCCTGTTTTCACACAGTCACCCTTAATTTATCCTGTAACCGTACAGCAGATGCCTGATCAAATGGCTATACAAAATATTTGGGCTCCAATTGAAATGTTGGATTTAAAAAGGTTTAAGGCGGCAATAGTATCTTATGGCATGCATTCCCCATATGTAAAGCAAATGTTAAACTCTTGGTCAACATATAATAGGATAGTACCACGGGACTGGCAGGACCTTGCACAAGGTGTTCTAGAACCCAGCCAGAGACTTCAATTTCTGAACTGGTTTAAGGAGGAGGCGAAAAACAGAAAAACAATGGAGGGATAAAGGAATACAAGTTTGCCAGGATCAGCTTATTGGAGAAGGCCAATATGCTTCAGTACAAACACAATGTTTATATGATGTCCAAACCCTAATTTTATGTCGAATGGCAGCCTTGAATGCATGGGACAGAGTTGAGGAACCAGGAAAAAATCTGAGTCATTTGCAAAGGTGATGCAAGGCCCAAAAGAGTCTTTTATAGATTTTTTACAAAGACTGGCTTCAGCAGTAAAGAGAATGGTCTCGGATTAAGAAGCTGGTAAGGCAATAATTGAATCTTTGGCCTTTGAGAATGCGAATGCAGCATGCAAAAGAATAATCAGGCCATTAAGGGCAAGATCTGCACCTATGGAAGATTGGATTAGAGAAGCAATTAATGTTGAGGCTGATGAGCATGATGATACGTGGGCAGGAGAAGTGATTTCAAAAGGTTTGAGGAGTATTAGATGTTTTGGATGTGGAAAGCAAGGACATTTGAAAAGGGACTGTAGACAGGTCATTCCGAGAAACAATGTTTCTTCAAGGAACAATGGCAACAGAATGCCCCTTCCTTCTGGAGTATGCAGAAGGTGTGGTAAGGGAAAACACTGGACCAATGAATGTAGATCAACAAAGGACAGACAGGGTAATCCTTTGCCTCAGTCTTCGGGAAACTCCCAGAGGGGCCTCGCGCAGGCCCCCATTGCAAATCTAGTTTAAACCTTTCCTGCAGCCATAAAGGAAATCCCTTTTCTGAGCGATTAAATAACCAAATGCCTATTGGAATAAATCACGCTGGTCAGGATGATGAAACAGAGAGAATAGAAAATTCAGGAGAAAACATAAAGAAAACTGTTGGCAAACTTCTATTAATGAACAAAGACCAAAATTAACGATAAAAATAAATGGTGTTTTGTTGTCTGGTCTGGTAGACACAGGTGCGGACGTTACCATAATTGCACCAGAATTTTGGCATCCAACTTGGCCTCTTCAGGAGGTAAACGTTCAACTGTTAGGAATTGGGACATTATCTCAGGTGAAACAGAGTGCAAGATGGCTCGAATATATAAGGCCAGAAGGACAGAGAGGAAAATTAAAACCATATGTGACTAACATAACTATGAACCTGTGGAGTCGAGACTTGTTGTAAAACAATAGAATACTCAGATTAACATCCCTCCAATCTCAGAAACAAATCATAAACTAGCACATGTTACTGAGAGAAATATTAGAAGATATTGTTCTAATGAGTGGTCACCAGCCATCCATATTATACAAGAACAGGGCACAATAACTGATGATCTTCCAAAGACACCAACAGCTCTACCTTTAAAATGGTTAACAGACAAGCCTGTATGGGTCCAGCAATGGCCTTTAACAACAGAGAAACTCCAGGCTTTAGAAGAGCTGGTAGAAGAACAGTTAAATGCTCAGCATATTGAAGAATCAACCAGCCCTTGGAATTCTCCTGTATTTGTTATTAAAAAGAAATCTGGTAAATGGAGAATGGTAACAGACCTTAGAGCAATTAACAAAGTAATTCAGCCAATGGGCTCTCTACAATCTGGGATTCCTTTGCCTACTCTGTTACCAAAAGGATGGCCTCTCATAGTTATTGATTTAAAAGACTGTTTCTTTTCAATACCCTTACAAGAAAAAGACAAAGAAATTTTGCTTTTACAGTGCCTACTTATAATAATTCTCAACCGGTTAAAAGATTTCAATGGAGGGTCCTCCCACAGGGAATGTTGAATAGCCCAACTCTGTGCCAATACTTTGTACAACAGCCATTGGAAGTGATACGTAAAAAATTTCCTAAATCTATAATTTATCATTATATGGACGATATTTTACTAGCTGACTCAAATGCAGATACTTTAGAAAGAATGTTTGAAGAAGTAAAGAAAATTTTGCCTTGCTGGGGATTACAAATTGCTCCTGAAAAGATACAAAGAGGAGATTCTATTAATTATTTAGGATATAAAATAGAGCTACAAAAAATTAGACCCCAAAAGGTGCAAATTCGGAGAGATAGACTACAGACTCTTAATGATTTTCAAAGATTATTTGGAGATATTTCTCATCTACAAACTATTGTTGGGGTAAAAAATGATGAACTGACTAATTTGTTCAAAACCTTAGAAGGTGACAAGGACTTAAATAGTCCAAGAGAATTATCACCTGAAGCTGAGAAAGAATTGGCCTTGGTAGAAAAGAAAGTGCATGAAGGACACGTGGATCGTATTGATCCAAAGCTGGATTGCATTTTGGTTATTTTACCTTCTAGGCGTTCTCCTACTGGAATATTAATGCAGAGGGAAGATATTATATTGGAATGGATATTTTTACCAAATAAACCAAATAAAAAATTAAAAACTTATGTGGAAAAAATCTATGACTTGATTTACAAAGGAAAATTGAGACTTCGTCAATTAGCAGGCATAGACTCAGCAGAAATTGTCGTACCATTAACTAAGGAGGACATTGAAAAATTATGGACAGAAAGTGAACCTTGGCAAAGAGCTTGCAGTAATTTTTTGAGAGAAATTAACAGCAAATATCCCAAAAGCAATAGAATTGATCTTATAAAGAGAGCTGATTGGATCTTGCCTCGAATTGTATGGCAAAAACCCATATCTGGAGCTTGTACATTTTATACAGATGCCAACAAAGAAGGAAAGGCAGGTTACAAATCAGAAAATTTAAGTAAAGTGGTTCAAAGTCCGTATAATTCAGTTCAAAAATCAGAACTGTATGCTATTCTGTTGGTATTAATGGATTTTTCAGAACCTTTCAACATAGTAACTGACTCTCAGTATGCTGAAAGAGTGGTGTTACATAATGAGACTGCAGAATTTATCCCTGATGCTTCAGAATTAACTTCACTATTTATTCAATTACAAGATATAATCAGGAAAAGGAATCATCCTTTATATATAACTCACATTCGATCCCATACTGGTCTGCCAGGCCCTCTATCACAAGGCAATGATGAGATTAATAAATTATTGATAGGAAATGTGCTGGAGGCCTCAGAGTTTCATAAAAAACATCACGTCAATAGTAAAGGTTTAAAAAAGGATTTTTCCATAACCTGGCAACAAGCCAAAGAAATAGTAAAGAAATGTCCTACTTGTTCCTTCTACAATCAAACGCTATTACCAGCAGGATGTAACCAAAAGCTTACTCAGAGAAATGAAATCTGGCAGATGGACGTGTTTCACTTTGCAGAATTTGGAAAACTTAAATATGTACACCACACCATTGATAGTTATTCAGATTTCAATGGGCAACTGCTTTGAGTTCTGAAAAAGCTGATTCTGTAATCACTCATTTGCTAGAAGTTATGGCCATCATGGGTATACCTGCACAAATCAAAACTAACAATGCTCCATCATATGTCTCTGTTAAAATGAAACAGTTTTTTGCTTATTACAATATAAAGCATATTACAGGCATACCACATACTCCTACAGGTCAAGCAGTTATAGAAAGATCAAACAGAACTCTAAAGGATATGCTAAATAAACAGAAATGGGTAACAAAAACCCCCAGAAATAGACTGCATAATGCTCTTCTAACTTTGAATTTTCTGAATGCCAATGAGAAAGGAACAACAGCTACAGAGAGACATTGGATAATAGAAAAAAGTACAGAATTACATCAGCCTATATACTTTAAGGATGTGCTGACCTCAGAATGGAAACCAGGGTATGTATTATTGGGGACGAGGTTTTGCTTTTGTTTCTACAGGAGAAGATAAGCTGTGGGTACCATCAAAATTGATAAAGGTTCGATTTGAACAAGAGAGACCTCTTAATTAGAGGAGGTGATAGTTCATCAACCAGCATGAACATAGTTACCTTTCCTAGAATTTGACAATTAACCTAAAATTTTTCTTTCAGGATAAAGAACACTTAGCCAATACCCAGCAGGAAGCAATTTTAAGAAAACGACGCCCACATTCCCAAAGAGGTGGTGTGGGGCGGGTGGTTTTTTGGTCTTTTTAATGTGTTTGGGGTCTGGGATAATTTTCAGTATTTAGGGGGGTTGGTTACAAGTTATTGTCAAGGGTTAGGAAAAAGGCTAAGCAAAGGAGATTAGATTTAAGGTTCTTGTTTAAAAAAAAAGAAAGAAAAGAAAAAACAATTACTAGTTTTAAATACTTTACATTGGATTGGATTGTTTTATATTGTATACAAATTTGAAACTGATATTGTTAGAAAATGCTATATGTATATTTCTAATTGTATTTATACCATTCATTTAACAATGTAATGCAAATTTCTGATCCTTGAATGTTATTATTACCAACTATTAGGATATAAAGAAATTTAAGTTAGTAGTTAGACATTACAATAGAACTTGTAGTCATATTAGATATGTTTTAAAAATTGAGCAGAGATGTTTTAGACAGGTCATCTTCAAACCCTTCAGAGATCTACAGAATATGGCATTTAAAATGTTTTAATCACTTAGAAAATTTTTCTTTTTTGAGACATGTCGGCTCCTGGCAGTACCAATCTACTTCAGAGAAAATATGGGCATTGAAGAAACTGCATATGGAGTCAACTTTCATTGTGGCAAAAGTTAGCCACTGGACAACAAAGTATCCTTGAATCAACAGGACAAAATGGACAGACAGAACACGAAACAAGGGACTACTGATTCTTGCCAAAACAAGTGTGGTTATGGCTTTATCAAAAGGCATCTTCTGAGGCCAGGACAATATGGCCCCATCCCTGAAGTGGCCTTCTCAATCCGGAAAAGGTACAGTGTCCTTTTCTTCGAAGGCAGCTTAATAGGCAGAGGGCCGATGGCTTCTGTTGTGCAATGGAACAGCAGCTGAAAGCTCACGCCTCTAGATAGTAGACTGGCATTTAATAGAGGGATGTGGAGAAGAAGGGTATGTTGAGATGAAGCCATATATAAACAGCCAAGAAGAATGGACAGCTGAATTAAAAAACTGTCAACAATTTCCAGAATTTAAAATCCTGAATCATGACAGGACACTAGTGGAATTCAGGTGTTTCTGGTACATGGACTGCTCTCACCCAATGTGAGGTTGAACTGTTGACCTTGTGTACATCCTGCTTCACAAATGAGTCTTTCAGATACACTAAGCCTATAGGCGGAAGATGATGCCCCAACACTGCGGAGAAACCTCAGGTGACTGCCCAGGCAGCTGGCTGTTTCTGTCAACTCACAAATTTTTTGGAAGTTGCTTGCATGCACTTCCTGTTTTTATTTTGTTAGCTAATATTATTCCCTTCTTGGGTCTCTGAGGGAGTTGAAGATTAGTTAGTTATGGTTGAAGTTTAGTTAGTTATAGTTGAAAATTAATTAGGATAGAAAGTGCATTAGATACATCTTGGATTTACCAAAATAGGATAGATAATGGAATTATTTTCTCTGATTTTTCAAATACCTGTTTAGGTATTTATTACTTGTATATATTGTATATAGTTATTGTACTTTTGTATATAGTTTTTCTTTTGTTAGGTATAACCTTTTTCCTTTTTTTTCTTTTTATTAAAATAGAAAAGGGGAAATGTGGTGGTATTCTAATTGTACTGAAATGTGATATTGATTGTATGTTAATAAATAAAGTTGCCCGGGGGTCAGAGCTATTAGAGCCATAGACAGAGTGTGGCGGTGGTGGCACACGCCTTTAATCCCATAGATCTCGGTGTGTTCAGGGATACAGCCAGCATTGGAGACATGTGCCTTTAAGACCTAGGGGGCTGTACATTCAGACAGTGACGAGGCAGTCACGTGTTTGGGTTTGCAGAATGACTGGAAAATCGACTTACACACAGGAAATAGCTCTCTTTTCAGGAAGCTGGGACCTCAGGATGCAGGGTGAGATTTTAGCTCTGAGCTCTGACCTCTTGGCTTTCTCTTTTACATTGTTTCTGTGTTTCTTATTTAATAAGACGGTTGGTTACATCTACATGTACCTCATATTTAATTGGGTTTTTTAGGTTTTATTGATATCTAATTTTTACGTTATTTATGTATTTTGGGTATTAATCCTCTATGAGATGTGGAGTTGGTAAAAAATACTTATCCATTGTGTAGGTTACCACATTGTCCGATGATGTCTTTTGCCTTACAGGGGCTTTTCCATTTCATGAGGTCCCATTTATTAATTGTTGACCTTTGTGCCTGAGCTAGCTAATAGTGTTCTATTCAGAAAGTCTTTTCCTGTGCTAAGGGTTAAGGCTATTCCTCACTTTCTCTTTTATCAGGCTAAATGTACCTGGTTTTATGTTTAGGTCTTTGATCCATTTGGAGTTGAATTTTGTGCAGGATTATAGGTATGGATCTACATGCATTCTTCCACATGCAGACATGGTGTTTAACCAGCAGTATATGTTAAGGATTCTGTCCTTTTTAAAAAAAGATTTATTTATTTTTGTATATGAGTGCTCTATTTGCATGTATGCTTGCAAGACAGAAGAGGGCATCAGATACCATTATAGATGGTTGTGAGCCACCATGTGCTATCTGGGAATTGAACTTAGGTCCTCTGGAAGAGCAGACTGTGCTCTTAACATCTCTCTAGCTCTTGATTCTGTCTTTTTTTCAGTGTGTGTGTTTGACTTCTTCATAAAATATCAGGTGTCCATGGGTGTGTGATGTATGTTGGGTCTTCAATTTAATTCCATTGATCAATGTTTCTTTTTTTGTGCAAATACCATGATGTTGTTTGTTCATTTGTTTGTTTGTTTTACTGTAGCTCTGTAGTACAACTTGAAATCAGGGATGGTGATACTTTCAGCAGTTGTTTATTGTTCAGGATTGTTTAAGCTATCCTGGATTTTTGTATTTCCATATGAAGTAGAAAACTGCCCTTTTAAGATCTGTGAAGAATTGTGTTGTAATTTTTTATGGGAATTGCATTGAATTTGCAGATTGCTTTTGGTAGAATGTTCATTTTTACTATGTTAATCATACTGATCCATGAGCATGGGAGATCTTTCCATCATCAGATACCTTCTTCAAAGACTTGAAGTCCTCTTCACACAGATTTTTCACTTTCTTGGTCATAGTTACATGAAGATTTATATTTTTTGAGTCTATTATGAAAGACGTTGTTTCCTTGATTTTTTTTCTCAGTCCATTTGTCATTCGTGTATAGGAGGGCTACTGATTTTGCCAGCTGATTTTGTATCCTGCTAATTTACTGAAAGTGTTGATCAGCTGTTGGAGTTTTCTGGTGGAATTTTTATTGTCCCTTGTGCATACTATCATATCATCTGCAAATAAAGATATCTTGATTTCTTCCTTTTTCATTTATGTCCCTTTGAACTCCTTCATTTGTATTATTGCTTTAGCTAAGACTTCAAATACTATATTGAACTTGTATGTGGAAAGTGACAACCTCGTCTTCTTCCTGATTTTAGTAGAACGCTTTGAGTTTTTCTCAGTTTAAATTGATGTTGGCTGTGGGTTTGCTGTAAACTGCCTTTATTATGTCTAGGTATGTCCCTTTTATCCCTAATCTCTCCATGATCTTTATTATGAAGGGGTGTTGGATTTTGTAAAAGGCTTTTCTGCATCTAATGAGATAATTAGGTATTTTCTCTTTTCATATATGTACATGGCAGATTACATTTATTGGTTTTCATGTATTAAACCATCTCTGCATCACTGGAATGAAGCCTACTTGATCATGGCGGATGATCAGTCCCATTTCGTAAAGGTTCTGCTACTTCTCAATATTGCTATACTAGGGAACAAATTTTTAGTAGGTCTTCCTTTTCTCCATTTATTCTTTCCACTCTTCTTAGTTATGGTTACTATTGATGTCATGAGACACCATGACAAAAGCACCTTAGGGATGCCCGGCTTACATCCCAATTTCTATAACACTGTTCATCATCATAGGAATTCAGGACAAGAACTCAAACAGGGCAGGAACCTGGAATCAGGATGTGATGCAGAGGTTGTGGAAGGGTGCTGCTTATTGGCTTGCTGCCTATGACTTGCTCAGTCTGCTTTCTTACAGAACCCAGGACCACCATCCCAGAAATTACCCCACCCACAATGGACTGGGCTGTCCCACATCAATCACTAATTAAGAAAATGCTCTAGAGGCTTGTCTACAGCCCAATTATGGAGGTATTTCTCAATTGGGGTTCCTTCCTTTTAGATGTTATTAGCCTGTTTCAAGTTGACATAAAATTAACCAGCACAACCCTGTTCCTTCAGATTTCTTTTTTGCTTAGAACATTGAGGATGGATAGGGCTGTGTCCCATCGTAGATGCCCCTTTCTTGGAACCAGTGGTTTTCAACAGAGTACAACAGAAATATTGCTGTCATATGGATTTGCATGCTCCATGGAGACTTGCTGTGTCAGAAATTATTTTCCAAAACTTGGAGAACAGTTGCTACTGATCATTCCTTTTCCTTCTTCCTATTTTTTCTTTTGTAGAGTGCTTGGTGACCAGATAAAAATATCTCAGAATAACATGCTTATAAAATTTATAAATGCTTATAAAACAGTATGCTATGCAGAGGGGCCTAGAGTAATATAACATTGGCTGTCACTGAAATGAGTCAAATCTGTGTGATTTGATCCAAGCTGTATCACTTTCTTAATATTATAATCCACACTTCATGTGTCCATGTGAGAATTGTGTGATATTGTTTGTATTTAGAAATGAGACACTCAATATTGGAAACTATTATTCTTGAGTTATGCATGTGTGTTTATGGTGTTATTATTATGTTATCCACTGGATATAAAAACAGACAAAATGAAAAGTTAGAATGTACTGAATTGGTAGGTTAAATAACAATCCTTTAAGGACATCCATGCCCTTATATTCTTGAGTCCATGATATGTTTCACACCTGGAAATAGTATATTGAAGATGCACTTGAAAACATGTAATTTCAGATTGAAAAAATAACTTTGATTACCTTTGTGGGTAAGTTTACTACAGGAACTGAGACCTTAACATTAGTGATCTTTTCCTGGATATGGTCAGAGACAGGAAAACTAATCAAACCAAGACAGGGAGAAAAACTTTGAAGATGGAGGAAAATGGTCAGAGCCAAGAACTTGGGGAAACCTAACAACTAGAAGAATAGAAGAAATTAGATGTTCCCCTCTAGACTCCAGGGAGATATGTATATATCCTCAGCCTTAATTTTACCTCATGGAGATCTTGCCACTCTTCTGACCTGCAGAACTTTAAGATAAAACATTTGTTTTTCTAAACCCTGTGTTTGTGGTAATTTGTCAAGGCAGCAATAGGAACAGTATCTAGTACACTAAATCACTGGGATTCTTGGATAAATGTTCTTTCTTTAACTTACACCATGAAACAGCTGCTTTATGCATCTTGGGTTTACCAACTCCCTTGTCTTTTAGACAATTTCAAAGTTTCTCTTGGCTAACAGAGTTTATCTTTGCCAACACAAAACAGCCTCCTAGGCTCTTCTGAGGTATACTTTTTCAGTTAGACAATTAAGGAGGAACTAATGGCCCGTGCATTAATGTCAGAAGAAAAGGACTTGGGTAATCCATAAAATGGATAAGTAACTACTGAATAATTAATTACAATTTAGAGCTTCTTATCTAAGACAGAGATATAGTATATCCCAGAATGTCCATTGCTCTATAGCAATGCATTCTACTTCAAAATTATCCCGAGAAGTATGTATGAAAGATTTCACATATAATACACATTATATATTATATCTCTATTACATTAATTAAAATTTAATAGGATTCATAAAATATAAAATACTATTGATAATGAATGCCATTGTAAATTACCACATTCATCATGAAAAAGCTTTGCAATAGTTCAAATGACAAAGAAACAAAGAGAAAAATCAAGGAGAAATTGAGGTAAAGAAACTTAACTTTTAAATATTATTTTTAAAAAGGATGAAAATATTATACTGATATTGAACACATATGAATCTGATATCAGTTTTTCATGACAGTAAATTAAAAATGAAAGAAATTATCCCATTGTTATACTTTGTTATCAAAATACATTTATCTATCTCCTCCAAATAATATAATCACAAACATAACCAGGAACTAATATTTATGAAATTTTAAGAATATGACTAGTGTAGTCTCAAATATTATAGTTTTATTTTCTGTGTTTTTGATCACTGTTACATTTCAGATGTGTACAATTTATATTTTTAAAAAGCTTCTCTACATTTTAGAATAAACTCTAATGAGATGATGACTAATTTAAGCTCAAATAATCAAATAATATCCACAACCGAATTGATCTTTGTTGATGTGTTATGTTAACTCAGACAGCAGCAACCATCTTCATATTATGTAGGGTTGGTCTTGCTGAGTAAGTGTATGCTTTATACGTTCTTATTTACAGAATACAGAATATTCCTGTGTGTATGGTATACGGAACAAAACCACAGACTAGAGAACATATCACATAGATAAGAGATGCTGCCTCCTGTCTTTGTGTTGCATTCAGACTTATGCAGCACATTTGAGTGCCGATATTTTGTAAACATAGATAACTTCTTGTGACAACAAATGAAATTATCAGCACATATTGACATTGCAATATCTTCACTTCTGGAAAGCCATTCAGCTCCTTTGGCTTTCACTGTGTTTAATTCCTTGAGACAAGAAGCACAAAGCCTTTGTGTTTTTTCCTGGGTTACTTTCACTTTGACTCCGTCAAGGATACAAAACAATCATGTGAAAGGTAAAGGAAATCATGCAATCAAACTCTTGAGTTTTCAATCAGTGAATTTTAAAATTTTAGAATCAATGTGTTTTGTTGTTTTTTTTTTGTTTTGTTTAGGTTTTTTTTTTTTTTTTTTTTTTTTTTTTTTTTTTGAGACAGTGTTTCTCTGTGTAGTTTTGGTGCCTGTACTGGATCTCGCTCTGTAGACAAGGCTGGCCTGGAACTCACAGATATCCGCCTGGATCTGCCTCCTGAATACTGGTATTAAAGATGTGTGCCACCACCACCTGGCTAGAATCATTGTTATAAAAATGTCTTCTTTGTTTCTAAGTCTATTTTTTGTAAGAGATGCCATTATTTATACAGAATAGAGAGATTGCTTTTATAATATTTAGTTGATTTAAAGATAGTTTCTTTTCTGTGAACTTCTTAAAAATGATGTGCTTGGACATGTTTAATACTGAGGGCATGCTGAAGTGTTCAGCAAAATCTGCATCTTCGTAATAAAATAATTTTTTGGATAAAGATTCAATATACAGTAAATGGTATTTATTTGACATCTAAAATAAGGTAGTGAACACTCATACACACATACATTTTCTGTATGTAAAACAATATGGACCAATCAACATATATTATAGAGCAAGGATCATCCTACCTATAAATAAAATAAAAAATGTAAGACAATATCAAAAACCTAACTTGAGACAAGTCCAGAGATTCCATATGTTGCTTGTAGGTTTCCTTACTTGGAGTTGTTACAGATATTTCTCTAAAATGACTCCAGGAGCCCAAAGAAATACAACTGAAGCCAGATGTCATAGAATGCACCTGTAATCCCAAGTACTCTGGAGGCTGAAAGAGACTTCAGGATTCCATCTAAACTGTAATACCAACCAAAAATATGAAGGGTTCTAACAAGGAAAAAAAAAATGTGTTCCACAAGCAAGCCTGTGCTCGAAAAGCCTGTTTCTCTTGTTCAAAATCTTTGGAAATCCATGTGACTGACTGCCAGATAATTGCCTGCATAACTGACTAATGCATCTGTTGTTGATAAATCACTGTCCTCATTAGCTTTTGCTGTCAACTTGACATGGCTGCAAATCTCCTGAAAAGAAAGTACAGGTTAATTCATTCGGTTGCTCTGGGGGCATGTCTGTGAGGGAGTGTCTTGATTGTGAATTGATGTAAGAGGCTCCAGCACCTCTAGGATGGTGATTATAGGCTCTTTAAGAAAACTACCTAAGCTTGAGCCTGAGAGTGACCCAGCAAGCAATGTTTCCTTAGATTCCTGCTTGAGTTACTATGCTGATTTCCCTCAATGATGGATGGTCACTTGGAAAAGTAATCCAAATAACTACCTCCCTCAAGTTGCTTTTGGTTGGAGTGTTTTAATCACAGCAGCATAATGACTCTAGAGCAACCACCGTGCACAGATGTTTTACAGAAAGGATTCTTCTCATATATGTGATACTTCCTTTCACTAACCTTCAGTTATCCTATTCCTGCATCTTCTTTACAGCCTATTTTAATTTAGTGAAGTGATTGTAGCTCTGTGTTGCTTGATATCTGTGTTGAGAATGGAAATATCTTCAGTTTATAATCAGAGATGCCATATCTTTTGTTCTTAATTTTCATTAAATTTTGTGCATGCTGAGTCATGGTGATTAGCTAAAATTCTTCAGCAAAAGCATAATAAATGAACTAAAATTAACTATAAAATTCATACAGATCTAGATTTCACACAGAAGTGAAAGCCTTTTTATATTATTATGTGCTTCAACTGCATCAGGAAGCCCATGGAAGAGTGAAATCCCTGATTTCAAGTTAACACAATGAACACGCGTTGAATGCCTAAAATGGAATTCTGGGCATTTTGTTAGGAAGAAGATGTAATGGAGAAGATAACACAGACTTGGTGGTAAAAAAGCATCCATCCATCTAAGATCACAGGACACTTGACAAAGCAGGTAGCTAAAAGCCACAGCCTTTAGATTGGTGAATGATAAACTCAAGGTCAAGAAAGGGAAGTATGGGAGACAGTAAAACTTCCTTTTCTACTGTGTATAAACATGAATGTCAAAACTCATCTACTAATGGGGAGATGATGACCAAAAAAAGCACAGAGTCTTACTCTAGTAAAGAATACAAGCTAATACCCCCAAACAGAACAACAACAACAACAAAAACCCTGAAATAATTAGTAAGTAAATGATGTTAGGAGGTACGACATTTTATAAGAAACAGGAAAATGGAGAAAAATGATGTTCAGAGTGCATCAGTTTAGGACACAGTCATGTTGTAATATAAAATGCAGAAGTCAATAAAAATTTATTATTTTAAAGATTTACTTTTATGTGTTGGGTGGGTTTCCTCCCTGTATGTATGTGCACCATATGCATGCCTGGTGCCTTCAGAGGTCAGAAGAGACCACTGGATCCTCTGGAAATGAAGTTTCAGAGGGTTGTGAGTAGCCACATTGGTGGTGGAAACAGAAGATAGGTCCACTGAACAGGTAACACATGCTTGTAACTACTGTGCCAAGAAGATAAAAAAGAAGAAATCTGCTCCTCAGTGGAAAGTCTTCGAAAACTGTGGGAGTAAGCAGAATTGAGGTACTAAGGAAAGGAAAATTGCCATGTCAATATATTGGAATGTGCTTTCGAAGCCAAGGGAGGCTATACTGTGAAATACCCAAGAATGATGCTTCTAATTTGCTAGAACATCAGAGGTCCAGCGGGTGTGGGTGGGGTAAGGATAGAGTTGAGAGTAGCACCAAGGTGAGAGAACACAGCCTGGTGAGACTGTTGGGTTTACTCAAACAGAAAATAGAAGTCATGGTGGATACTTAACAGAGAAACTACATAATTAGATACATTTTAAACAGTTTGAGTGTTTGTTCTTCTATAAATAGAGTGTGGTGGTATCCAGATAAGAGGGAGTCTAAGCCAATGGCTCTTACAGAAATCTGACAGAAATTATGATGTGTCAGAAGAAGATAATACATGGGGAGTGCAAGGATTGACCTGGATTTTGTGGCCATGATAGTTTGTCAAACAGTAGTTAAGATAAAGATGAGCAAAGAACAGCAAATTCAAAGTGTGTAGTATATAGACATTTGTTCTACATGCCAGTCACATAAGCACGGTGACGTTACTGGATTTTTCAAGATATCTGAGTGCTGGATTGTCCTGGTATTCTTACCAAAATAACAGTTAAAATTTTTATTTCTGAAGAGAATATTTTCTATGATTGTTTATTTTAGAAACAGAACTTGCCTGCTTATCCCTTTAGGAAGTCAGAAAAATGTGAAAGCAGACCTTTTCTTCTACTGTCATTAATATGGTGCTCCTGCAAATGTCACAGCTTGTTCTGGATTTTCCACATGATGACATATTGATATAACCAACACAGAAACAATGTAAAAGAGAAAGCCGAGAGGTCAGAGCTCAGAGCTACAATCTCACCCTGCCTCCTGCGGTCCCAGCTTCCCAAAAGAGAGCTATATCCTGTCTGTTCATTTTTTTTATACTATGTTGTTCTGCCTTCTCATTGGTTGTAAACCCAAACACATGACTGCCTCGTCACTGTCTGAATGTACAGCCCCCTAGGTCTTAAAGGCATATGTCTCCAATGCTGGCTGTATCCCTGAACACACAGAGATCTATGGGATTAAAGGTGTGTGCCACCACCGCCTCACTCTGTCTATGGCTCTAATAGCTCTGACCCCCGGGCAACTTTATTTATTAACATACAATCAAAATCACATTTCAGTACAATTAGAATACCACCACATTTCCCCTTGTCAATTTTAATAAAAAGAAAGAAAAGCAAAAGGTTATACCTAACAAAAGAAAAACTATATACAAAAGTACAATAACTATATACAATATATACAAGTAATAAATACCTAAATAGGTATTTGACAAATCAGAGAAAATAATTCCATTATCTATCCTATTTTGGTAAATCCAAGATGTATCTAATGCACTTTCTATCCTAATTAATTTTCAACTATAACTAACTAAACTTCAACCATAACTAACTAATCTTCAACTCCCTCAGAGACCCAAGAAGGGAATAATATTAGCTAACAAAATAAAAACAGGAAGTGCATGCAAGCAACTTCCAAAAAATTTGTGAGTTGACAGAAACAGCCAGCTGCCTGGGCAGTCACCTGAGGTTTCTCCACAGTGTTGGGGCATCATCTTCCGCCTATAGGCTTAGTGTATCTGACAGACTCATTTGTGAAGTAGGATGTACACAAGGTCAACAGTTCAACCTCACATTGGGTGAGAGCAGTCCATGTACCAGAAACACCTGAATTCCACTAGTGTCCTGTCATGATTCAGGATTTTAAATTCTGGAATTTGTTGACAGTTTTCTAATTCAGCTGTTCATTCTTCTTGGCTGTGTATATGTGGCTTCATCTCAGCATCCCCTTCTTCTTCACATCCCTCTATTAAATGCCAGTCTACTATCTAGAGGCGTGAGCTTTCAGCTGCTGTTCCATTGCACAACAGAAGCCATCAGCCCTCTGCCTGTTAAGCTGCCTTCGAAGAAAAGGGCACCGTACTTATTCAAGTAGTCTTTGAGACTGGATGATCTCAGCTAGTCATCTCAAAATTGCTCTGAGCACCTTGTAGTTCAAAGCTGATCTGTGGATGATGTTTGTCAGCTTAATAATATTATTATTGTCCAGGTGGAATTGTTGTTGTTGTGGGGCCCCATCTTCTTTCTGGAGACTTCAGTTGATGTTAGGCCTAGCCATGATTTCCTGCAGAAAACTGATAAGAGACTCGAACACAAAAACATATATATGCAGCTAGCCTTTTTTCTAGAATTAGTTAGTACTCTATATGACCATTCATATCTTAACAAAGTTTAAAATGTATATATATATTAATCTTGTAAATTTTGATATGAAATTTATACTTTAAGAAAAGTTTAAAGAATCAGAATAGAATCAAAAGAGTTGAGATTAGTAATAGAATAGTCCCTTAATTAATTTTGCCTTTGTCCTGTACCATAGCAGAAGATGGGTCTTTTATTCTGGCATGATACAGGGAGTTTGCATTTTCCTTTTAACAACATGCTTGAGTTTAAAGAAGGAGAGAGCTATTCTCCAACTCCAAAGTCAGCTTTAAATTTTAATTGAACTGGGACTATTAG
Organism: Peromyscus leucopus; assembly: GCF_004664715.2. Taxonomy (NCBI): domain Eukaryota; kingdom Metazoa; phylum Chordata; class Mammalia; order Rodentia; family Cricetidae; genus Peromyscus; species Peromyscus leucopus. The sequence continues at coordinate 98,011,392 of NC_051070.1, forward strand.
AAGACCAATAGTGTTAAATCTTTAGAGAAAAGCAGAAACAAACATTTAAGAAAACATAAAATTTTTTAGATAATATATACCCATACACTGTTTCATTCTGTTTTATGGGATAGATGATTTGTCCCTTTTCTTCAGTTGTCTCATTTGTCCAGTGTTCTTCAGATTCCTTAACCTTCATTCTCCTGAAAGATAAAAACAAAAACCTTTCCCCAAGACTAATTTTGGGGATGTTTCCTTTTGGCAAGTTATTATCTGATTAAATGAAAAGGCATGTGTTATTGATACAAGTTAGTTTAAATTGGATGTTCATGCTGGTTGATGAACTATCACCTCCTCTAATTAAGAGGTCTCTCTTGTTCAAATTGAACCTTTATCAATTTTGATGGTACCCACAGCTTATCTTCTCCTATACAAACAAAAGCAAAACCTCGTCCCCAATGTAATACATACCCGGGTTTCCATTCTGAGGTCAGCACATCCTTAAAGTATATACGCTGATATAATTCTGTAGTTTTTTCTATTATCCAATGTCTCTCTGCAGCTGTTGTTCCTTTCTCATTGGCATTCAGAAAATTCAAAGTTAGAAGAGCATTTTGCAGTCTATTTCTGGGAGTTTTTGTTACCCATTTCCGTTTATTTAGCATATCCTTTAGAGTTCTGTTTGATCTTTCTATAACTGCTTGACCTGTAGGAGTATGTGGTATGCCTGTAATATGCTTTATATTGTAATAAGCAAAAAACTGTTTCATTTTAACAGAGACATATGATGGAGCATTGTTAGTTTTGATTTGTGCAGGTATACCCATGATGGCCATAACTTCTAGCAAATGAGTGATTACAGAATCAGCTTTTTCAGAACTCAAAGCAGTTGCCCATTGAAATCTGAATAACTATCAATGGTGTGGTGTACATATTTAAGTTTTCCAAATTCTGCAAAGTGAAACACGTCCATCTGCCAGATTTCATTTCTCTGAGTAAGCTTTGGGTTACATCCTGCTGGTAATAGCATTTGATTGTAGAAGGAACAAGTAGGACATTTCTTTACTATTTCTTTGGCTTGTTGCCAGGTTATGGAAAAATCCTTTTTTAAACCTTTACTATTGACGTGATGTTTTTTATGAAATTCTGAGGCCTCCAGCACATTTCCTATCAATAATTTATTAATCTCATCATTGCCTTGTGCTAGAGGGCCTGGCAGACCAGTATGGGATCGAATGTGAGTTATATATAAAGGATGATTCCTTTTCCTGATTGTATCTTGTAATTGAATAAATAGTGAAGTTAATTCTGAAGCATCAGGGATAAATTCTGCAGTCTTATTATGTAACACCACTCTTTCAGCATACTGAGAGTCAGTTACTATGTTGAGAGGTTCTGAAAAATCCATTAATACCAACAGAATAGCATACAGTTCTGATTTTTGAACTGAATTATACGGACTTTGAACCACTTTACTTAAATTTTCTGATTTGTAACCTGCCTTTCCTTCTTTGTTGGCATCTGTATAAAATGTACAAACTCCAGATATGGGTTTTTGACATACAATTCGAGGCAAGATCCAATCAGCTCTCTTTATAAGATCAATTCTATTGCTTTTGGGATATTTGCTGTTAATTTCTCCCAAAAAATTACTGCAAGCTCTTTGCCAAGGTTCACTTTCTGTCCATAATTTTTCAATGTCCTCCTTAGTTAATGGTACGACAATTTCTGCTGAGTCTATGCCTGCTAATTGACGAAGTCTCAATTTTCCTTTGTAAATCAAGTCAGAGATTTTTTTCCACATAAGTTTTTAATTTTTTATTTGGTTTATTTAGTAAAAATATCCATTCCAATATAATATCTTCCCTCTGCATTAATATTCCTGTAGGAGAACGCCTAGAAGGTAAAATAACCAAAATGCAATCCAGCTTTGAATCAATACGATCCACGTGTCCTTCATGCACTTTCATTTCTACCAAGGCCAATTCTTTCTCAGCTTCAGGTGATAATTCTCTTGGACTATTTAAGTCCTTGTCACCTTCTAAGGTTTTGAACAAATTAGTCAGTTCATCATTTTTTACCCCAACAATAGTTCGTAGATGAGAAATATCTCCAAATAATCTTTGAAAATCATTAAGAGTCTGTAGTCTATCTCTCCGAATTTGCACCTTTTGGGGTCTAATTTTTTGTAGCTCTATTTTATATCCTAAATAATTAATAGAATCTCCTCTTTGTATCTTTTCAGGAGCAATTTGTAATCCCCAGCAAGGCAAAATTTTCTTTACTTCTTCAAACATTCTTTCTAAAGTATCTGCATTTGAGTCAGCTAGTAAAATATCGTCCATATAATGATAAATTATAGATTTAGGAAATTTTTTACGTATCACTTCCAATGGCTGTTGTACAAAGTATTGGCACAGAGTTGGGCTATTCAACATTCCCTGTGGGAGGACCCTCCATTGAAATCTTTTAACCGGTTGAGAATTATTATAAGTAGGCACTGTAAAAGCAAAATTTCTTTGTCTTTTTCTTGTAAGGGTATTGAAAAGAAACAGTCTTTTAAATCAATAACTATGAGAGGCCATCCTTTTGGTAACAGAGTAGGCAAAGGAATCCCAGATTGTAGAGAGCCCATTGGCTGAATTACTTTGTTAATTGCTCTAAGGTCTGTTACCATTCTCCATTTACCAGATTTCTTTTTAATAACAAATACAGGAGAATTCCAAGGGCTGGTTGATTCTTCAATATGCTGAGCATTTAACTGTTCTTCTACCAGCTCTTCTAAAGCCTGGAGTTTCTCTGTTGTTAAAGGCCATTGCTGGACCCATACAGGCTTGTCTGTTAACCATTTTAAAGGTAGAGCTGTTGGTGTCTTTGGAAGATCATCAGTTATTGTGCCCTGTTCTTGTATAATATGGATGGCTGGTGACCACTCATTAGAACAATATCTTCTAATATTTCTCTCAGTAACATGTGCTAGTTTATGATTTGTTTCTGAGATTGGAGGGATGTTAATCTGAGTATTCCATTGTTTTACAACAAGTCTCGACTCCACAGGTTCATAGTTATGTTAGTCACATATGGTTTTAATTTTCCTCTCTGTCCTTCTGGCCTTATATATTCGAGCCATCTTGCACTCTGTTTCACCTGAGATAATGTCCCAATTCCTAACAGTTGAACGTTTACCTCCTGAAGAGGCCAAGTTGGATGCCAAAATTCTGGTGCAATTATGGTAACGTCCGCACCTGTGTCTATCAGACCAGACAACAAAACACCATTTATTTTTATCGTTAATTTTGGTCTTTGTTCATTAATAGAAGTTTGCCAACAGTTTTCTTTATGTTTTCTCCTGAATTTTCTATTCTCTCTGTTTCATCATCCTGACCAGCGTGATTTATTCCAATAGGCATTTGGTTATTTAATCGCTCAGAAAAGGGATTTCCTTTATGGCTGCAGGAAAGGTTTAAACTAGATTTGCAATGGGGGCCTGCGCGAGGCCCCTCTGGGAGTTTCCCGAAGACTGAGGCAAAGGATTACCCTGTCTGTCCTTTGTTGATCTACATTCATTGGTCCAGTGTTTTCCCTTACCACACCTTCTGCATACTCCAGAAGGAAGGGGCATTCTGTTGCCATTGTTCCTTGAAGAAACATTGTTTCTCGGAATGACCTGTCTACAGTCCCTTTTCAAATGTCCTTGCTTTCCACATCCAAAACATCTAATACTCCTCAAACCTTTTGAAATCACTTCTCCTGCCCACGTATCATCATGCTCATCAGCCTCAACATTAATTGCTTCTCTAATCCAATCTTCCATAGGTGCAGATCTTGCCCTTAATGGCCTGATTATTCTTTTGCATGCTGCATTCGCATTCTCAAAGGCCAAAGATTCAATTATTGCCTTACCAGCTTCTTAATCCGAGACCATTTTCTTTACTACTGAAGCCAGCCTTTGTAAAAAATCTATAAAAGACTCTTTTGGGCCTTGCATCACCTTTGTTAATGAGTCTGATTTTTTTCCTGGTTCCTCAACTCTGTCCCATGCATTCAAGGCTGCCATTCGACATAAAATTAGGGTTTGGACATCATATAAACATTGTGTTTTTACTGAAGCAAATTGGCCTTCTCCAATAAGCTGATCCTGGCAAACTTGTATTCCTTTATTCCTCCATTGTTTTTCTATGTTTTTCGCCTCCTCCTTAAACCAGGTCAGAAATTGAAGTCTCTGGCTGGGTTCTAGAACACCTTGTGCAAGGTCCTGCCAGTCCCGTGGTACTATCCTATTATATGTTGACCAAGAGTTTAACATTTGCTTTACATATGGGGAATGCATGCCATAAGATACTATTGCCTCCTTAAACCTTTTTAAATCCAACATTTCAATTGGAGCCCAAATATTTTGTGTAGCCATTTGATCAGGCATCTGCTGTACTGTTACAGGATAAATTAAGAGTGACTGTGTGAAAACAGGCTTTCTTTCTGCAACCTTATGATCCAGACTTGAAACAACTTTACTGTTAATTTCTTCTGTCCGAATTTTTACAGGTTTAACAACTTCTTCTAAAGCTGTTATCCTGGCACTTAAATTGACTATCTTTTTAAATATTAAAATGTGGATTAGCATAGTGATAAGCTGCATAATTCCACCAATACTAATATTATATAGTTGTTCCATTGTCAGACTGCCTAAAATTTCAAACAAAAACCAATTTTCTTCCAATGTACACGTAATACCCATTTGTTTTTAATGTGGAAGAAAATTCTCTTTTAGATAGTTTCCTTTAAAATATCTGATATGTTATGACTTATCAAATCTGCGTAGAACAGTAGAAATCCGAGGGTATTTTCAAAGCAGCCACCTAGTGTCTCAGGTGTAAATCCAGAGAGAGAGAGAGAGAGAGAGAGAGAGAGAGAGAGAGAGAGAGAGAGGAAAGAGAGAGAGAGAGAGAGAATGCACAAAAAAGCGTAGCCGGCTAAAGCTTAAATCCAGCCACGTGTTCCTTCTTGTGCCGAGTCAAGGCTTGGGTCTGGCTTCCTTAAGCTCCGACCACGTGTGTTGGCTTTACAGGCTGGGCCCTTTTTGGCAGGCAGGTCTGAGTTGTTTGTAGCACCGGCTTTAAGCAAGCTGCTCACAGACCTAGGCCCGGGCTAAGAAGCCGCAGCTTGGACTAGGAAGCCGACCGCTGCCTGTCACTGCCTGTTGCAGCCTGCCGTCCTTGCGGGAAAGCGGACCTGCCGCCAAGCCAAGCAGTTTTTAATGGATTCTTGTCACATTGGGTGCCAGATATTGATATAACCCACCGTCTTATTAAATAAGAAACACAGAAACAATGTAAAAGAGAAAGCTGAGAGGTCAGAGCTCAGAGCTAAAATCTCACCCTTCCGCCTGTGGTGCCCCAGCTTCCCGAAAGCGAGCGATATCCTGTCTGTTCATTTTTTTTATAGTATGTTGTTCTGCCTTCTCTTTGGTTGTAAACCCAAACACATGACTGCCTCGTCACTGTCTGAATGTACAGCCCCCTAGGTCTTAAAGGCATATGTCTCCAATGCTGGCTGTGTCCCTGAACACACAGAGATCTATGGGATTAAAGGCGTGTGCCACCACCGCCCCACTCTTGCTATGGCTCTAATAGCTCTGACCTCCGGGCAACTTTATTTATTAACATACAATCAAAATCACATTTCAGTACAATTAGAATACCACCACAATGACAGTCAATTTTTAGTCCATAAAAGGAAACAAACACACAATGAATGAATAAACTGTGCCTGAATGTGCAATTGTATATTACAGTTAAAAAGTTCCATGAGTAAATATAGATTGAAATCACAACAGAAACACCAATGCTGTAATCAGTACCTGAACTCCTTTTCAACAGACACATTTTCCCATTTGGTTATCCACTGAGCTTCCCTCTCCAGTGGATGAGATATGTGCTGCTGTCTCCAGAGGTCTTGAAAGGCAACTAGTTTAAACTGAACACATTACAGGTATGAAACACACTACTTTTCAAATACTTAATACAACAAAAAGATATGACATATCATACTAATATTTTATGTTGATTAGATGTTGAAATGGTAATATAACAAATGTTAATTTACATAAATTGTTATTAATATGAACTTAATCTACTTTTCTTCATGTTTGCTATAGCTACCAGGTAATTTGAAATCACATATGTGGTTTTCATGCTGGATACTTCTAAGTTATTAAACAAGATAGATAAGATTTTGAATACTTCTTTTTATGTCTCAGTTTTAAAGGTTTACATGACATAAAAGTGAATAAAAAGTCATTATTAGTGTAACAGAAAGGAATGGATAATGTACATTAGAAAAAAAGTAATGTTTAAATTTTTAAAAATTACCTTTTGCTTATTTCATATGCATGTGGTGAGTTGGCACATGCCATAGTGTCTATGGAGGTCAGAAAAATTTAGAGGAATCAGTTCTCTTCTTACACCCAGTGGATGCTGGGAATGGAACTCATGTAGTTGCACTTAGCAACAAGCTCCATTCACCACTGATCTCTCACTGACTCCCATTTTAACAAGTTTTTTTGTTATGTGTTTTTAAGGACACAGCTTCCTCATTTTGTTTCAGAGACAACCTCAAATGATAATAAAAATTTTGAGTCTTAGCTAACACCTGTATGAGAGGTTCTAACTGAGGTAAAACTTCCATAGAAATAAGAAACAGTGCTTTATTTTAATATACTAATCCTTTTCATTGAAATAAGAAAAATTAATAAGTACTGTTCATTCTCAAACTGGCTGTGATGGCTGCTAGTTATAACCTCTGTGCATGTGAGTGCCAGTGTGCGTGTGTTGCGATGTGAGTGTGTGTGCTGTTTATTCTAAGATGCTGTGCCAAGATAAATCACTCCAGTTGGCTAAACAACTGAACATGAAAGGAATTCTGAGTTGTCCAATTTTATAACTCAAAATTGTTCTACTCCAGTGCTGTGTATATACAGCCAAGCTATTGTTCTGTTGATTTTCTCTTCTGTAATGTTTTTACTTTAATTCGTTATTCTTTGGGGCAGTTATCCCAAATCCCCATAGTCCTAGCTAAAAATGTATCTTAAAATATTCAAATTTATAAGTTACCTGAAAGAGTAGTGTTTATTTAAGTGTTTGTATCGCAAAACAATATTTGAATCAGGTGACTTGTTATGTTAATGTATGTTATTTTCCTTTAACTGAAAATTCTTCAATATAAATTGGGAATCAATCTACCTTAAGACTCAGTGATACTGCTTTTGTGCATATACCCAAAGGATGCTCAATCATACCACAAGGACACTTGCTCAACTATGTTCATAGCAGCATTATTCAAAATATCCAGAACCTGGAAACAACCTAGATGCCCCTCAACTGATGAACAGATAAAAAAATGTGGTACATTTACACAATGGAGTATTACTCAACTGTAAAAAAAACATAAAACATCATGAAATTTGCAGGCAAATGGATGGAATGAGAAAATATCATCCTGAGTGAGGTAATCAAGACTCAGAAAGAAAAGCATGGTGTGTACTCACTCATAAGTAGATATTAGATATAAAGCAAAGGATACCCAGGCTACAATTCACAGCACCAGAGAAGCAAGATAACCAGGAGGACCCTAAGAGGGACACATGGATCACCCTGGAAAGGGGAAATAGATGAGATCTCCTAGGAAAATAGGCCAGGCAGAGGGTAGAAGAGAGGGGATGGGGCAGGAACATGAGGGATTGGAATGGCCAAGTTGAGAGGGGGATGAAGAGGGATAGCAATGAAAGAGATATCTTGATAGAGGGGGCTATTATGGCGTTAGGGAGAAACCTTGTGCCAGGAAAACTCCCAGGAATCCACAAGAATGACCCCAGCTAAGACTCCTAGCAATAGTGGAGAGGGTCCCTGTAGTAGCCTTCTCCTATTAATTGTCACCATAGAACTTTCATCCAGTAACTGATGAGAGCAGATGCAGAGATACACAGCCAAGCACTGGGCCAAGCTTGAGCCAAGTTGAAGAGAAAGAGGAGGGATTATATGAGCAAGGTAGTCAAGATCATGATGGGGAAACCCACAGAGACAGCTGACCCAAACTCATGGGAGCTATGAACTCTAGAAGGACAGCTAGGGAACCTGTATGGGACCTACCTAAGGCCTCTGCATGTGGGTGATAGTTGTATAGCTTGATCTATTTGTGGTCCCTAGTCCTGGAACCAAGATCTGTTCCCGGAACATGGTGTGGCTTTTTGGAACCCATTCCCTGTGGTGGAATGCCTTGCTTAGCCTGGATGTAGTTGAGAGGAGCTTGGTCCTGCCTCAACTTGTATGCCATGCTTTGTTGACTCCCATGAGAGGCCTTATCCTTTCTGAAGAGTGGATGGGGGCTGGTGTAGAAAGTAGGTGGGAGCAGGAAGCTGAATGAGAGGGGGGAGGGGAAATTGTGGCTGGTATGTAAAATAAATTTCAAAAATTAATACAAAAAGAAAATTCTAGCTGGGTGGTGGTGGCTCATGCCTTTAATTCCAGCACTTGGGAGGCAGAGCCAGGCAGATCTCTGTGAGTTTGAGGCCAGCCTGGTATACAGAGTAAGATCCAGGACTAGCACCAAGACTACAGAGAGAAACCCTGTCTCAAAAAACCAAAAGAAAAAAAAAAAAAAAAGAAAATTCTTCGTATAACAAAATATACACTGTTCCTGGTCAACTAAACCATATTTTCATTTAGTGTCAACTAAAGACATATTTTCTATATCTGCCAGTGTTCTATGGGGAGCTTTGAAAATAAATTAATTTTAGTTTCTTTTTGTATGAAACCTGAGACATAAATCACATCTTACATTTCATTTTCATTATCTGTCTACTTGAGACAGAGTGACTTGCTATGTAGTGCAGATTAGCTTCAAATTCTTAACTTTCCTGCCACCCTCCGCTCCACCAGTGCCTGTTTATTGCTTCTTGATAGCTTTCTTGTCTAAACATTCTTGCCATTTTGAAGTCAAATAGTGTCTTCCAAGTCAAACTATTCCAGAAGTTTGACAGAAAAATAGACACATGAGACCTGTCTCCTGACAACATCCATCACTTGAAGAGAGCTGTTTTGCTTTTTCCTCTTGGGATACTTCAAACTGGCTTAAAGAGCCCCCAACTACCATGAGTCATTTATATTCCGAGTCAGCCGTTTCATCCACCTGTGCTGTGATAGGCCTGATATGATCAGCTCTAAACATGTTCACATGTGGATTCCAAGACAGTTGGGGTTCTGTTTATAAAAAGGAAGCCACTCTGCATTGTTTAGCAGGTCACTCATTCATCCTGGTCTCAGTGGCACTGGATTTAATTTTTCAAAACAGCTGACTAACAGGAACAGAAAAAAAGGTGGGGGTAGGTGGGAATAGAATAAGATGAAGTTTATGGAGTCTTTCAGTGAGGCAGATAGATCATCTGTGTCCTCTGGCATTACAAATGGAAGAGATTAGCAATAGCAGCATATTATAAAAAAGGAACATGTAAGCTTCATCAGGGCATGCTCTCACTTCTGAGTATCCTCAGCTCTAGAGCAGGATCATTTTTCCCCATCTGATCTGAGGGTGTTTGTGATGCTAAAGTACAGTTCTTGGGATAACTCTATTCCTACAAGAGGAAACAAAACTTCTTCAAATTATCCAGTTTGCCTTTATCCATTTTTCTCCATCTGTGTTTTTTCTTCTTTCTCTCTTTACACTTCCAATTAAGAAACATCAAAGAACAATAATATGGAGAAAGAAATGCCAGTAGCCACAGGATATCATTAAATGGGCCTAATAAGCCAGGCTCACTTCTTTTATCATAAGTGATGAAAGCAACAGATGCGGGGAGGAGAAGATCAGACAGACATTTGTTCCTTCCTAAGATATATGCCATTCTTCATTCATCAAAAGTGTGTCATTCATTCATTCATTCATTCATTCATTCATTCATAGAATATGCATTTGTCCCTTACTACATGGCAGGCTCTATGCTCGATGTTGTAATAAAAAAGTATATAATTTTCTTGCAACCAAATTCCTGTATTGAGGTGGTGATAATGAAGCAAAGAATATGAATACAATATGAGTATTAACAAAGCGACTTATGTATTCCTCTATATATAGGTGTTGAGGAAAGTAAGGTTTTACTGAGGTGGTAATATTCAAATGATGTCTTGAGTAAAGAATGATCTAGAGTCAAGAAAAGAGGGATAAAGTCACGCTGGAATCAGCAAAGTGAAGAAGAAATGGTTGCATCAATGTTCTGAAGTGATAATAGCAGGCTATAACTTGTACAGAAAGTAGACCATGTAAAGAGACAAATGGATACAGCAAATACAATTGCTGTAGAGTTTGATATGCTTCAAGTGATTATATGGAAGCTGGTCTTCCTGGCTTGCTTTTAATGCTGGTAACACTTTCGTGAGGAATAACAATTCCCCCAGTTCCCCTCTTTTCTTGTAACATCATAGAATGAGACAAGAGAATAAAACTTGTCTGTCCCTTGATCCCTTCACATCAATAGGCTGTACAAGTAAGTCACTGCCAGATTGATTGTAGGCTTTTTTTTTATTGGATTTGATAGGCAACTGCCAGAAATTCCCTCAAGAGTTTAAAAATGAAGAACAAGGAAAGATCAGGACATTGTTTTTGAAAGTGAATGTCATCAAAAGCATGCCACTTATTCTTGTATTTATACATGTTACATCCACCAGGAGGCAGCTCTGGAATCTCTAATCACAGCCCACAAGCTGCAGGTCCAATGCTGCAGGTAGAGAACAGCTGTATTCACTTAATTGTATAAACATATTGAACCTTTGCCTATGAATATCATGTAAAGATAATCACATTGTTGTTGTAAGAATTAGATCTTTCTAGATCTGCATTCATTTTTATATAACGAATTGATTGCAGATTTATGGCCCTCCTCAGGTTACCTAGCTTCCAATGTTTACCATGTTTCCATCCCTCTCTGTTTCAGAGATCTGGACTGGTTCTGAAGGATGGATATTAAAATGGATTAATCATGGAAGGGCTTAATTATGGAAACATATGTGAGAGACAAAGGGAAAGGATCAGAGATTCATATATTCACATATTAATATATGTAATATATATTATGCTGAATAATGGAGAGAGGGAAAAGATTGGGTAGAAGTTTTCCAGGCTAACAAACCATCTAAGAAATGTTTAGCAGAGATATTGTGATGTTGGTGAGCAAAAATCTGATGTTAGAAGTTCTGAGCCTTCCATGACTGGGTTTGCTTCAGTGGCCCTGACATAATGCCTCACTGGGAAACACACTGGGAGCTATGGCCTTAGTAAGAAGATGATCGCTCCAGAGTTCAGATGCTGGAACCATTGGTTAATGATAATCTCTGTATTGGAGATCTGAAAAGTGCATCCACATGGCCTCTAGAAAAAAAAAATATGGCAGAGATGAGAGAGTCCAATGGTATTCTCAGTGTATATATTTCCAGCTCCTCTTCAGTGCCTTTGTTTTGTGAGATTAAAATTCTGTTAATATAGTAGCATGCATTGGGAAATGGTACAAATCATGGTTCCTATTTCGCCTAAGCCTGTCGTTAAGGATGTACCAGCACCACCAATAACCTTTGTAACCAACACCTCACTGTGGAATAAACATCTGGACATTCTGTCTTCTCCCATATTCCATATTGAGATAGTTATTTGCCAGAATTATATCATATTCCTTCCTCAGAAATGGTGAATGCCAATCATTTATTTAATTTGTATTGCATTTATTCCGTGTGTGTGTGTGTGTGTGTGTGTGTGTGTGTGTGTGTGTGTGTGTGTGTGTAAGTCAGAGAACAACATGCAGAAATCACTTTTCTTCTTCTGCCATGTGGGTCCTCAGGCCTGTACTCAGGTTATCAGGCATGGTGGCAAATACCTTTACTTGTTGATATATCTCTCCAGCCTCAACTTTTTACTTTTTAACAATCAAAAGAAGATATTTTTCTTTATCTGTAGTATTTTGTTTTATAAAGAAAAGAATGAAACAGGGAAGTTTATGGTGTTGTTACTGTTGATCTATGATGATACTGGGGATCTAACCCAGGACCTCACACACTAAGCAAAGGCCACACTACTGGGTTCTATCCCTAGATCTCTATTTTTTGAGACAAGGCCTCACTACATCAGCCTTGAACTCATTTTGCAACCAAGGCTGACCTTCAACTTACAATCTTTCTGCCTCAGTCTCCCAGGGAGCTGGAATTATAAGCATGTACCTCCAGGCCCAGCACATAAGACATTTATACATTTTTTCCTTGCTACTGTGAAAACTTAAGGAAAATCTGCACCACAATGCAAAATTTTGCTGTTATAACACACTAGTATGCTTCTATGAAAATGACAACATGCTGGGTTAATATTCTGGCTTTGGGTCAACATGCCTTCTGTAAATGCTATGAGGAGCTCAAGTTTAACTGCCACTTACTAAAATAAGGTCCATTCAGGAAGAATGCCAATGTCATCTATGCTATTCCTGCTTTAATTTAAGGGCAATACAATTTTCAAAATTTCTGTCATCTAATTCAATAAAAGAATAGGTAATGCTGACTCCTATTTGCCACTAAGGAATATTGTGAAATAACACCATTAAGATGTGTTTTTAAACAATAAAGGTGAGTTATAAATAGCAACCATCCATTCAGATTCAGGCATTTGTAGATCCCCCAGACATTCTTATGCTTATTTGCCATTTTCCATTAGCATTTTGACATTTCATATCATACAATCATAACAGGGATGTTAAGCTAGAAAAATAAGCCAGCATCCCTATGTTGCATTCTATAATATACAATTTAAAATTCAGAAAAGTCTGTAAGATTGGTGTAATTAACCTAAAGACATTCTGGTATTTGTTAAAAGAAGACCAGGGAAGGGGTCTGAGACAACATCACAGCAATTTAATGCTGTGCATCTCAGTGCTGTGTAGATCTCACAAATAGAGTCCATAGGTGGACACTATTGAACCACTTGAGCACACCAAACCAGAATTCATTGCATATAATACTATTTGATCATAAACAGCTGCTTTCTGGATATATGTTCACTGTTTTTCACATTTTGAAGGTGTGTTTCTTCTGCAGCAAGGAATATACAAAACATGCTCCTCAGGGTACCTTGCTTGATTTTGTTTATATACTATCTTATGTGGTTTACATAATTAATTTTATTTTACATTATGGGAAAATTATATTTCATAGATGTCTGGTTCTAGCTGTAAAATGTTCAAATATGTAAATGTTGTAGACCCAAACACTTGTGTGTGCATGGGTATAAAGAACATATGTGTGGATGTATGCATGTAGAGTCCAGAGTTTGACACTGAATGTCTTCCTGGATCTTATCAATTTGGCTAGACTGGCTGGTAAGCAAGACTAAGGATTCCCCCTACCTCTGCCTATGGGGTACCAGGGTTACAGATGTGTGGTACTATTCTGGCTTCTTTTGTAGATGCTGAAGATCAGAAGTCAGGCCCTCACAATTATGTAGAAAACTCTCTACTGACTGAGATATCTCTCTTGCCCCCAAACACTTAACCATTTTGGGACTCGAAGAATGCCACTTCAATGTATCAACTTAATACAAGTGTTGTGAGTTAAAGGTTAGTTAGAACCTCAGAAGCAAAACATCTGTGACCTTCACCTGATACCTGTCACTTTTCAGCCTCAGAGTGAGTCATAAAAGGGAGAGTTTCTCTCCCATAAAACTAAATTGTGGAAATCAGAACTCCTCTCCTCAAAGCAAGCCATGAAACATAAAAGGACTACCAGAGGCCTTTCCCTTCCCTCTCTGAAGACACTCACATGGCAAGTGGGTATTTTGTCACAGGTTGTTGTTGTTGTTTTGTTTTTTTTCCAGACAGGGTTTCTCTGTGTAGTTTTGGAGCCTGTCCTAAATCTTGCTCTGTAGACCAGGCTGGCCCCTAACTCACAGAGATCCACCTGGTTCTGCCTCTGCGTCTCAAGTGCTGAGATTAAAGGCATGAGCCACAGCTGCCGGGATGTTAACCTGTGTTTTGTCATGGAAGTATCAGCCTGTGGTGTCATGGAAGAGCTTCCCACTAGAGTCCTGAGACTACAATGGTTCTTCTCTGCAGCTTGTTTAGTAAAACAGTTAATGGAAAAAAGTCATCATTTGTCTAATATATTTGGAAAAGATTATATTATAATTACTTCACTTTTGGATAATTAGATACAATATCAACATATTAAAATTATAATGAGGTCAACCAAAGGCTGAGGGGCCCCCGGCTGGATCAGGCCCTCTGAATAGGTGAGACAGTTGATCGGCTTGATCAGTTTGGGAGGCAACTAGGCAGTGGGACCAAGTCCTGTGCTCATTGCATGAGTTGGCTGTTTGAAACCTGGAACTTATGCAGGGACACTTGGCTCAGTCTGGGAGGAAGGGAATGGACCTGCCTGGACTGAGTCTACCAGGTTGATCGCAGTCCTCGGGGGAGGACTTGTCCTGGAGGAGGTGGGAATGGAGGGTGGGCTGGGAGTAGGGGTAGGGGGTGGGAGGGGGGAGAATAGGGGAACCCATGGCTGATATGTAGAACTAAATGGTATTGTAAAATAAAAAATATATATATATAAAATATAATGAGAAGCTAGGTGTGGGGCATACACATAATCCTTGTACTCAAGGCTGAGGCAGAGGCAGGAGGCTGGAGGCAGGTGCACATCTCTAAATCATAAAGAAAGAATAAAAGAACAATAAAAGAAAAGCTATGGTTCTTAGGTGGTGGTGGCTCATGCCTTTAGTTTCAGCACTAGGGAGACAGAGACAGGGGGATTTCTATGAGGTTGAGGTCAGCCTGGTCTACAGAGCGAGTTCCAGGACAGGCTCCAAAGCTACACAGAGAAACCCTGTCTCAGGAAGAATAAAGAAAAGAAAAAACAATTGCCCCACCCCCAAAAAAATCACAAATAAAATCTTACCTTTGTACGATTCACCATATCCCACAGTGACAGAACTCTGAAACATTTATTTAATACAATAATTAACTCAACATAGAGCTAATTCTTAATACATAACCAGGTATGATGAGAGGAAAGGTTCCATGGTGCTGTCCTTTCCTCTCATATCTTAGGATGTTTGTCATAGTTTTAAGGTACCTGCTCTTTCTTCATAAGATATTTTGACTTCACTGTGTCTCCAGGACAGAATTTACAGGAATGACAACTCAATGCTAAGTCTGTTTGGAAAAATCTTTTAAGTTATAGGTTGAGAATTCCAAATCACTAGTAATTTATAGGTAATCTAACTCATGGGAAATAAATTTAACTTTTTACTTACCAAGTATATCCTACAGGGCTAGAATTTACTTTTTACCACTTTTTTAATTTTAGTAGACCAAAACTTCTCTGAGGGTGTGACTTTTATTTTTAGTTCATTTACTATAGTATATCAGAATAAAATCAATTGATACATATTTGTTGAATGGTGATAAAACAACTGATAAATGACTTAAAGACAAAATGCATTTTTTAACATTTTTTTTTAAGGGTTGGAGATTGAACCCAGGGTCCTGCAAATGAGAGGTCGGTGCTCTGCCACTGCATTGTATTCCTAGCTGATACAATGCATTCTTGAAGCTTTCTATTAAAAACTAGGAGAGTGCTTGTCATGGGTTTAGGAGTAGGGCATCACTGACTGCAAAGGAGTCATTGGGACTTGTGGAGTTCTCATAGTGTCTGCCTCCAGCTCTTCGTGTTGTGTGTAAACCCACGCTCAGTGTGTGAACATACTGAGCATCAGTCAGAGAAAACATGGGACTCCAGATTTTATTCATTCTATCTCTTTCTATCAGTGCATTAGGAATACATGGGTGCCAAGAGCTGGATGGGAAAGAAGTTTCCACAAACTAATACTGGTTAAGGTGTCATTTCTGTGAGCCATCTCTTAGACATACATTAAAATGTAGAAGTCAGTATGGTTGCCAAGGGATAGACCGACCCTTCCATTCCATTTCAAAAGTATTATTGGCAGTGGTTTCTTGAGTATTAAAAAAAAATCCTAAAAGGCCTCAGCAGAGAAAGAGAGTGATACACGTGGGATATGAACAAAACTCTGGTGTTGATGTAACCAACCGTCTTATTAAATAAGAAACACAAAAAACAATGTAAAAGAGAAAGCTGAGAGGTCAGAGCTTAGAGCTAAAATCTCACCCTTCCTCCTGCTGTCCCAGCTTCGCGAAAAAAGACCTACTTCCTGTCGGTTCGTTTTTTTATAGTATGTTGTTCTGCCTTCTCATTGGTTGTAAGCCCAAACACATGACTGCCTCGTCACTGTCTGAATGTACAGCCCCCTAGGTCTTAAAGGCATATGTCTCCAATGCTGACTGTATCCCTGAACACACAGAGATCTTATGGGATTAAAGGCGTGTGCCACCACCGCCACACTCTTGCTATGGCTCTAATAGCTCTAACCCCCGGACAACTTTATTTATTAACATACAATCAAAATAATAATTCAGTACAATTAGAATACCACCACACTCTGGCATCTGCTTCCAGGACTTATTTTGGTCCACCCAGAACTTACTCTCCCATGGAAAGCCACTGTAGTGTTTTATCTTTGTCTTCTAGTTAGCATATATAAACATATAAAAAATTTGTGCTCAGCAATGAATATTTGAATTGGGTAGACTTTAGAAATGATGATGCCAAATACAAAAGAGGTGAAGTAATCACGTAAAACATGCTTGGTGTTCGAGACTTCCAGCCCTAAAACTCCAACAAGAGCTAACTACAAGGTTGGCTTGCAATTAAGTTTTAACTGGGGATATTTTAATTTACTTTATAATGTATTTTTGGAACTTTGTAAAGAAAAGAAAATTCTAAAATAGAGGCTATTTATTTAGATTGTCTTTCAGGTAGCTTGATAACATGAACCAGAAATCTGAAAATACTTGGTGCAAATTCTCATCTTTTCTCTAATTAATATACACTTGCATATTTATATTGCAAATGTACATATATATACACATATACTTTTATTTATCTATCTGCATGCCTGTATATCTCTCTATATATACATATCTTTATATCTATCATCTATCTATTTATAGATTTATACATTTGGATACTGGGCAATAGCACAAAAAAGCGGGAGAAATCAGTCAAGTCCAAAAAGGTTATTTAGTCTCTGACAATACTCCTTACACTTGCAGTAAATTCTGCAGAAAAAGAGCCAGCATTGATTACCATGTGCCATTAATCTCTTAGGATTTAAGAAAGGGCCTCTTAATTTCAATGGACAGAAACACAGTGGTAGATAAAGGTGAAGCCAGTGGATAATGATATATTTTTGCTTATCTCCTAGAATAAGCGAGATACATGAAAAAAAAAAACAATTATGACTTCAGAGGCTTTTCTTTGAAATTATTAAAGTTATTTATTTTTCAGCATGTAAATTTGTTGAGTATTTTTTAATTATTTATTTTTACAGAATCAGGTTTCATGATCTGAAGGTGGTCTGTTCAGTTTTGCTGTCACTATAATCAAACACTGACTTTGTGGAGAAAGGGTTTTGGTTCATATCATAGACTCCCTTTTTTTCATCAAGTGAAGTTAAGGCAGAAACAAGGCAAAAGCTTGAAACAGAAACCATGGTGGAACACTGCTTGCGAGGTTGCTCTCTCTGGCCTGCTTCCCATGACTGTTATTTTTAGTATGTAACCCAGGGCCATCTTCATAGTGATGGCACCACCCTCAGTAGACTGGGCACTTCTACATCAGTTATCAAATAATAAAATGCTCCACAGACATGTCCATGGTCCATTCTGATAAGTCAGTTCCTCAACTGAGCCCCTCTCTTCCTGGGTATGTCAAGTTGACAACCAATTAGCCATCAGTGTTGAGATAACTGAGGTACCTTGTAAGTGTTCAACCTCACAAGGATAATTGTCTGTTGCCAGAGAGAACCATCCAGGAGAACACATAGCAGTTGTAGAAAAATCAAGTTCAGGGCTGGGCGCTCAGACCCAGTGAATGCAGAGATGTAGTGCAGAGGTGGATTGTAAGTAATCGTGTGGCTCCATCATAAAGAATCGATTAGAGTTTTAGGAATCAGTGTCCAAACAGGAGAAAAAAATGTAAAATATTAAATGAGGCGAACAAAAGAACGAATAAATATTAAGTAGCTCTCAGGAAATAGTAAGGAGACTTGTAAGGAACTCAAACACTCAGATGTAGGCAAGTCATGATCTCAGCGCCTCAGGCAGACCACTCAAGAGCAGAACACACTCAGATGAGGCTCCCAGCTCCCACTCTGAGTCGAGACTTGGACCACATTTCAGGAGAGCAGAGACAATTCCTAAAACACCATGTGCTAGAGATGGAATACAGGAAACATCCAGGCAGAGTCTGGTGTGAGCCACTGAGAAGTTGCTTTGGAGAGCATCAGTAATTTTACCGGGATCCTTTTTGCACCCCAAAATAAAAAAGCACTACTGAAATTTGGCAGCTGGAGCTAGCAGGGGTGCTATGATTATCAGCCAAATGTTATCAAGAAAGCAGGGCACTAGAGTTCACAGATACCAGTGAAGCTCCAGTGCTACCAGGAGCCTGAGTATTGTTCCAGCTGTGAGAGAATAGTCTCAGAGTCCAGCTAAGGTCCTCCACCAGGCACAGATGGATCTGGAGTTGAAGAAGATGAAGCACAATTTCAAGAATAAGAATATATTTGGGGCTAGCTCAATGTCTCCATGGGTTAAGGAACCTGCTGTGAAGGCTGAGGTCCTGAATTGTACACTTGGGACCAGAGAGATGGAAGGAGCAAACTGACTTCACAAGCTGTCCTCTGACCTCCACACGTGCTCCAAAAATGTGTGCAGATTCTGTAAAATTCTTTTAGCTATTAAAACTACAAGAATTACAAACTCTGACTATGGATGAGTAAGCAGTAGCTGCTCAAAAACATTACTCTCTTTAGGTAATATTTATTCAGCTAAGTGTGTGTGTGTGTGTGTGTGTGTGTGTGTGTGTGTGTGTGTGTGTGTATTTCTAGCTATTTGAACTAACTAATTTAAAAAAATATTCCCTTGAAAATACTGTTTTCTCTTTCTGCAGATGAATTTATCATCTCCTAAGCTGGATCAGAGAGTGAGCTAAGAATGAGGTTTTTTTTAATCTTTATAATTTTTCCTTTATTGAAAATAGACTTTTTTCAAACAATATACTCTGATTAAGGTTCCCCTCTCCAAAATCCTCCCAGTTGCTCCCCACCTCCTTTCCCATCCAGATCCACACTCTTTCTGTCTCTTTAGAAAATAAACAAGAATCCTAGGAATAATAGTAAAATAAATCAAAACAAAACAGTTAACCCAGAGTATGACAAAACAAAAATCAATGTGGAGGTTCCTCAGTGAAATGGAAATTAATCTACCTCAAGATCCAGATATTTCACTGAGGAACCTCCACACTGATTTCTTTAGTGGCTGTATAAGTTTGCACTTTCACCAACAATGGATGGATGTTCCACTTACTTCACATGCTCACCAGCATGAGCCATCTTTTATCCATCTTGGCCATTCTAATTTCTATAAGGTAGACTCTGATAGTAATTTTAATTTGCATTTCCTTGGTGATTAACAATGTTGAACATTTCTTCAAGTGCTCATTAGCCATGTGAGTCTCCTCTTCTGAAAATTCCCTGCTTAGATCTGTACCCTACATTTTCATTGAGTTGTTTTCTTAATGTTCACTTTTTTGAGTTCTGTATTTATAGTCGTCTGAGAAGGAAGTCTCAACTTAGGTACTGCTCAGATTAAATTGTCCTGTGGACACGCCTGTACTGTGTCCTTTGGATTGTCAGCTGAGGACTGGGGCCCTGACTGAGACTGCAGCGATTCCTGGGCAGGTGTCCCTGGTCTGAATATAAAAGACAGCTGAGCACGTGTCTATGAGCGAAGCAGCCAGCAGCATATCCTTCATTGTTTCTGCTTCAAGCCATTGCCTGAGTTCTTGTGCCGACTACTCTCTATGACAGACTGTTCCATAAAGTAAAACAGTCCCTTTCATCCCTTACATTCCCTTCATTCTCTCTGCTCCAAGCCCTTGCCTGAGTTCCTGTGCTGACTTCTCTCTATGACAGACTGGTCCATAAACTAAAACAGTCCTTTTCCTCCTCTGTGTTGATTTCTGTCATGGTGTTTGTCATGGCAATACAATGCAACTAGGATACAGGTTATCAAGCAATTTGCCAACTGAATGACAAGTTATCTATAGTTGTGGACAAATTAGTGATGGCCATTTTGTTAGATCTGAAGCTGCAAACACACTCAAATCAGCTACAGTGAACTTGTGATATGTGATGTGTAGTCCTGACATAAAAGCTCCCCGTGACTTCATCATAGAACTCATGTTGTCCCACCTCCTTCCCAGATTTCTCTTTCTCATCTGTCTCCCCCAGCCACCATGGTTTTCTCTTAGCTCCTGGGTCAGGATTTACTCTTTCCAGCATCAAGTCCTTCCAGTAAAATGTTCACTATTTGGTTCTTTCTCGATAACGTAGATTCCCTCTACTCACCCTTCAGAATTTGGCTGGACACCACCTCCAAAAGCTTCTCTACTTCCTCTCCCAAGCCTGACACAGACGAGACATGGTCACCATTACACAAGTCAATGCTCACCATTCTCCTTTCTCATAGCAGTTATTACAAATATTAACAAACAACTGAGGAGCTGGGTGTGATGGCATGTGCCTATAACCCCTGCACTAGAAGGGATGTAACAGATGTTTGAGGCCAGTGAGGGATATGTAATGAGACTGTCTTAGAAAACCAAATAGAACAAAAAGGAAAGGAACTACATACACACTTCAGTAATTAATCACTACGTATTTTTTTCAAAATGTAAGCTCCACAAGGGCCGTCTGATCTTTAAGATATTTTTATCCTCTTACACATAATTTTTTTAAGATGGCAAGTGTTAAATAAATATATGCAGATGAGTGAGTTAGTTTTTTAGGTGTGAAATCCTGAGTTAAAAAGTTAAACTAATTTCTTTATTAAATGCCTTCTGTATACCTTAAAATGTAGTCAATAATCACCATCACAGAAACAGCCATATATACATACGTATATGTATATATGTATGTATATATAATATTTTAAGTATGGCATAAAAATTCATGAGGAAATTTAACATTTTTCTGGTCTTTAAAATAATTTTCATGTCAAACAAATTTTGTGTAAAGTTTGAGCCTGGACTGGGGGTTCACAATTTTTACATTTTAGTCAAACCAGTTAATATGTACCATATAGAGAGGTAGTGGATATCCAATAAGTAAGAAAATACAGCAATGAAAAACAGAAGGAATTGAGTAATGAGCAGAGTTTGCAGTATGATGATATATGACTGAATAATGAGAAGGAAATATATGTGGCCCAGTGGCTGCTTTTGTGTTTATGACCATGAGGAATAGACATACGTTTATAACTTAATCTACCACAAGTTTTCTTCTCTGTCATTTTTATTTCCCTACTTCGTTTTCCTCCTGAATATATGACACTGTTCACCTAAATCATTTATACCTGCATAGGTGGTTTTTCAATATCAAAATAAGGTTTTCCAGTCAGTCCAATCTGTGTATTCTGTCTTAGAGATTCTGGTCAAGACTACTTATCTAATTTATGAAGGTACTTTTTGTTATTATATTAACTTATTTTTCAGAGTTAATCAGTTGAGAGCTAAATCTAATATGTTCATAGTCACATATTTCCATATACTATAAAATTGTGATAGAAAACAATTCTGTATTTTAGTATTACTTTCTTCTCTTTCAGTTTGTTCTGTGTAGTTCAGCTAAACCAATTCTTCTGGGGCACCTTCTCTACTAGTAATAATGCAACTTGTTGTGGAAAAAACAGACACCTAAATAATAGCCACTACCTAATTGAAATGGAGGGATTCAACATTAGAAGTATGAACAGAACCCAGATTATGATAAAGTTTGTATTAGGCTAGATGGTCCCACAAATATTCGTAGCCACAATGGGGAACATCTGCACTGTTTTATGTAATTCTGTATACACTGTTTCAGGTTGGGAGTCTTAGCAATATTTATACCCTAAGTTAAGAGCATGGCTCTTTTGCTGTTTTTCCTATGTAATGTTTCATTTGCAGTAGCAAATGGTCCAAAGAAAAAGAATCTTTATCATGTCTTTCTGGCTTGGAAGGTGCACTTTTGGAAGTGGGAATGGCATGTGAATTCACGCCTGTAATCCTGTTACACGTCACCCACAGTGAAGCTCTGTCTCACCACTGTTTCGTCAGGTCACCTGACTTCTGGACTCTCCAGTCATGACCAACTCTCACTCCAACTTCTTCCCACTACTTTCATCAAAGTGTCCATCTGATTTCTAGACTGCAGCATGGCTTAGGAGGTTATTTTAGCTTCATTCCATTGATGTAATAAAACACTCTGATAAAAAGCAACTTTTGGGGAGAAGGAGGTTGCTTGGCTTACAATTTCAGGCCACATTCAATTGCTTAGGGAAGTCAACTCAGGAACTCAAGACAGGAAAAATGCGACAGGAACCATGGAAGGTGTTTTCTTTTTTTTTTTTTGCTGTTTGTTTGGAAGGCTTATGCTCAGTTAGCTTTCTTATACATTTCAGGGCTACATGCCCAGGGTATAATGTAGCTCACAGTGGGCTCCTCCTACATCAATTGATAATCAAAACAACACTCCAGACATGGCTAGAGGCCAACCAGATCTAGGCGATTCCTTAAATCAGGCTGTTTTCCCAAGGCTGTGGCAAGTTGGCATTTAAAAGTAGAGGGCATAGATGCCTCCATACTGAGAAAAGTTGTCTAGTTTCTCTGGAGTGTGATGAGGTGACCCTCATAAAATTCAGATACTTTCAAGCAGAAACCAAAGGGTGGAAAACAGAATGTAGGATACAGAAGACTGTACATGAACACTGAGTAGATGGTGTCATGAGTCTCAATATGCTTCTGGAATAAGCAGTCTTGAATAATAACTGAATAAATCTTAATTCTGCTAAGGCTGCCTGAGAGAAATTATAGGTCTTAAGAGCAAGTGAAATACTTCAGATTCACTTTTAACCCAACAAGCTCCTGGGGGTGAAATTTCTGCAGTAGCCTGAGCTGCTTCCCATTTGTTAGCACTAAGATATGAGATATTCATGGGGCATGTTTAGGGTAAGCTCAGAACATGGTGAGTGTTCAACAAATATTACTAAAAAAAAAAAATACATTTATTGTGCATCCTGGGACAAAGTTGTTTTTTCCCCTCCCAGCATGTAGGTCTTATGGGTATAACTCAAGATGTCAGAGGGAACCTTAAGCCCTTTAACCTTCTGGCTGGATTTCAATGAATCTCCAATGATGTCTTTGTTGATACTTTTTTTATGTGATCATAAAATTAGGATTTATAGGAAAAGAGAAATAGCAGGACCACCATCCTTATCTGGAGTTTTGCCAGCATTTCTCAGTGTGGGCTACATACAGCCATACCTCTTAAAATTTAAAGACATAAAAGTCCCTTGATGCTGCATGTACATGAGCCATACTTTTAATAGCAAAACATGGACATCAGAGTCACGTATGGTACTTGTTTAAAATCTTTTTGCAATGTGGTAATCACTGAACTAGAATACTTGGACCTGAGGCTAGGGAATCTGAATTTTTCCATGTAATCTGTAAGTTATTTTAGAGAGTGTATATAAAGAATTGCTTATGTGATCTAAGGCTCAATTTCATTTATGGTGTTATTGTTATGGCACAAAAAATAATACTGGCTGTGCTTACATGCTAATATATTCTACATTAATTGTTAGGGAAGACTTATTTCACATTTATCTCATGATTCTTTGAAATTAAATTTTTAGATTCAAGAACATATGTATTAGTAGTTGACTGAGGCACATCAGTGTTTTAACTCTCTCTCTCTCTCTCTCTCTCTCTCTCTCTCTCGTGTGTGTGTGTGTGTGTGTGTGTGTGTGTGTGATGTGTAAGTATGTATATATGTGGGCTTTTTTAGGATTATATTGATGAAATAGTCAGCAACATTGTGTAGAGAAATGGTGATGCAGTTTCCATGGAATATCTGAAAGGGAAAACAAGACAGGCTTTATGATCAGGGCAGGAGAGACACCCTAAGAAAGAATGCATGGTAACAAGTTGGTTCTAGAAGGGGCTATGATTTAATCAACACCAACTCAGCCAATGCTGACCAACTTGCATCCCTACTAACAGAGGAAAGCAGGAGAAAGGGATGCAGTTCCTTCTTTCATGACAGTTAAAACTGAAGACAGGAGAAGTTAGCAGCTAACATAATCAAGAAATAACAATGCTTATGAGAGGGAGAGAAACAAAAAAAATTCTATCTCATTAAAGAAAAATTCAATTGGATAAACCCTCTGCTCCCCCAATCTTAACATAGAAAACTGGACAGAATCTAAATATTCACGAACAAGAAAGTGAATAAGGAGGTCATGTATGGTAGCCAAGGCTTTTTGTGGTTCACAAATTTCCTTTTGTTTTTTAATTTATTATGGATTTTTCTTGAACCTATTGTTCTGAAACATGGTCTGGCTGTGTACCCCAGACTGTCTTCAAACTCTCAATCCTCTTGAGATAATAAGCCTTTGAGATGCTGGAATCATCCTATTGCTTTTCAAATACTGCAAAACATGGATGATGTGTGTGTACAATGCTTAAAGAAGCGGACTGAGTTTCTCACGGAAAACATGAAGCAACTGATGCATGAATATCTTAAGGCAACCAGCTAAAGGCTGATGGAAATGGAAAAATTAGGTAATTTGTGAAGAAAATGAAAGGTCATGGAATTAGTTTTATTAGGTTTTGCAAGTGTTGAGACTTATTTCAAAGAAATGACTTAAGACAGCATTGATAAGAAAAATGTTTCTGTTTGTGTGACAGGTTTTCATTATCATTAATTCAGATTGAAATCATGTTTCTGTGTTTTGACCAACAGGATGATTGACAGTGGTGTCAAGGAATGTTCTATGAGTAAAATAAGATTTAGAAAACTATTTGAGGGGTTTTGAGATGGCTCAACATTTTAGAGCACATATTGCCATTGCACAGGACTGGAGTTGGCCTCCCAGCAGCTATATCTGGTGGCTTACACCAGCTTTAACATCTGTAACTCCAGCTTTGGAGGATCTGACTCAAAGACTCCTCTGGCACTACACTCACAAGAGTAACCCCCGACAGAGACACAGTTTGTCAAAGTAAGGTTTGTCAAAGCTTACTTCTATTATTTTGTCTCTGTAGATCAAAAATAAAAAGATACTTTTCTATGAAATGTGGTGCACAAGAAATGGCAGAACATGTTTGTAAAAAACAAACAAAAAGACATGGGAATTTGAAAAAAAAAATCCTACAGTAGTCCATCTTGTGGAAACAGAATTAAGAGAGCCTTGGATTTGAACTGAGTTGACAAGCTGAAGTAATTTTTTTTAAATTTTCATAGTGTCAGTGTCCTCATAGACAAGTTAGGGTTATAATATCCATAGGCCTTTGTTATTAAATGATGTAGGGGTACATGTCTAGCTAACCACATCCCTTACAGGATTTTCTCAATGAATTACAATTTCATGATCAACAATACTGTGAAGGCAAATTCTCTTACAGTTTCATCCTGTCTACCTTCCAAGATGTAGACTAGAACTTTAGCTCTTCCTTTCTTCATAGATGTGGTTTCACTCTTTCCTTTCAGTCTTACATGTCATCACAATGGGGATTGTTGCAATATGCACATGCATATATATTGCATATGTATAAATCAGTGTGAGGTTAAACAGCACTGAGAGTTCATGGTGAGGCAGCAGGCTCTGCAATTTGCTAAAAGATGCATGTAACTTTTTGTTTGTTTTTTTTCTGGGGAAGTGAAATGCAATGGCATGTTTGTCCTTGCTACACTCAACTTGAAAAATGCACTCTGTTAATATGTTCTGGTGCAACATTCAATTCTTGTTTTATAAAATCATTTTCTCTTAAAATGAAAAGCAGCCAAGCAAAGTAAAAATGTAACATTTCCCATGAACATAAAAGAAAACCGTCTCCTGGATCTATGTTTTTAGCTTTGAAACAGAATCTTCCTTCTTATCAAAGAACCTTTGTGCGGTTAACGTAGACATCCTCAAACCTACATCTGAATTAAACATTTGGGCTTGCTAACCTCATACTTTCTAATGATTGTGTTCCACTCTGCTGAAATAATAAATGATAAACAGTCACATGAGAGATGCTCACATCCTTATTGTGCCAGCACCTTCTGTCTTAGTGGCATATTGTGCCAGATGGAATGTTTCATAACACTGCAACAGACAAATTATGTTAGATATCCTGGCTAGCACAGTGACACCTACCACCTTGCTGTAACTCAATTTTGTCTTTGCCTACTTCTCAGCCATTGTGTTTTAAATCAGCAATGGGGGTGTATAAATTATCATGTATGAACAGAATGAAAAATCTGTCTGCAACATCTGTAACACATGCAGCTCCTATTAATTACCTCCATTGCAGTCTTTATGCTAATATTCAAACCTTAAATTTTAAAGTAGGTTTATTGTACTCAGGAGGCCATTATTTAAAAGCAGCATCTCATTTGAGGTGTATGCTAAGGAGTATGAGATCATGGACATAAGATTGAACCATTGCTTAATAATTTCAGTTGAGTAAAATAAGTCAATGTAGACATTTTTAATTGACTGCTTAACAGATTAGCAATGCCTCTGGAGGAAAAAGATAACTAATCCCTATCATAATCGTTTATGCATTGTTGGTGCTTAAATGAGAATCCTGTATATTTTTAACATATACCTTAAAGTGACAGAGAACTCAGGAAGAAGCTGACCCTAGACAGTCATTAGTGGACACTATATGATAAATAGCAGAGATGGATAAATGATACGGAAATTAGTAGATACATTGGTAGGAAGTTACATGAAGGGAAGGAAGCAGAATGTGTGTGTGGGTAGAGGCAGACAAAGAGACAGAGAGGAACAAACACACAAAATTTCTAATCATAGGAAGTGATAATTGTATTTATTATTCCAGTTTGTCTCAGTGCTGCCCTGCAGCATATCCCAAGCTAGTATGACAGCAGGGTGACACTGTTGGTGATGAGTCACCACTGAAATCACACAACACTTAGGGGCACACTACTTTAGATATTTTAAAGTGATATGCTCAGAATAGTGATCAAAGAAAATGCACAGTACAAATAAATTGGGCTAATGATTGTGCAAGTTATCATTTTATAAACCTTTGGTATATCAAAACATTCCTTTTCTCTGAATTGATTAGCTATTAGTCACAAAAAATATGCTTAATTTTCACTTTAACTATGACAACTTTTAATACTCCCCCCAAAAGGTCTGACTTCGAAGATCTCATTTATTCTTGTGTTTATTTTGGATCTTGTTCCCATGGTGTGGGTTATTTTAGTTAATGCATTCTAAGTAGGGACTGGACAGTACTCACTGCTCTTGCAGAAGACCTGAGTACAATGGCTGGTGCCCATATTTGGTAATTCACAACCAACTGTAATTCCAGCTCCTGATAATTCAATACCCTCTCCTGTCCTCCACAGGCACTCACATGCACATACAAACAGATAGGCATAAATAAAAATAAATATTAATCTTTAATATATATTGAATTAGCATATTTTAATGTTTTTGTTATAAAATAATGTCACTAGTTGGTAAAAAAAAAGGAAACAATTTCACTCTAAAAAATTGGACATAGATGTCCATAGATTTTTCTTATCTATTTTAATATTCAGCTTAACACACACACACACACACACACACACACACACACACACACACACACACACTCAGAGTCAGTCAATTTTTATATAGATATTTTTTCTTATTCTCTGTTTTGCAGTGAGCATTTGAGTTCATTAATTTCTGTAATATATATTCTGTCTTAGTCTTTAAAGAATATACCAACCTGTGGTTTTAAACTACCCCTCTGTTATTGAACATGGGAATGTTCCTAACTATTCTTTTAGTAGAGTTATCACTGTTAATAGGTCTAATGTATGACTTACTGAAAGCACAGCTATTTTTCTGTTATGATTATTTGGCAATTAGACTATATAAGAGACACTTAGTATGGTTTTTTATGCATAATTGGGACTTGGGATGTAGCTCAGCTTGTAGGGTGCTTACTCAGCCTGTGTGGCGCTCTGAGTTCCAGTCCCACCCCCTCATAAAACTGGAGGAAATAGCGCACTCTTTTAATTCCAAAACCTGGGAGGTAGAGTCAGGAGGATCAGAAGTTCAAGGTCATCCTCAACTACATTGCAAATTTGAGGATTACCTGGGCTTCACGAGGCTCTATCTCAAAAACATCCCTTTAATATGCCTATTGAGTGGTCACATTACCTTTAAGGTGAGTTTTTTTTCCTGCTGAAATTATTCCTAATACATCTGTAGAGGTGGAATCAAAGCAGCCAAGTTGGACTACACTGGTTTCTTCTTCTGTATATTATGGCTTTTGAGAAAGGGCTTGACTTTCCTTAGTTCCAGCTTTCCCAAATAAATGCAAGTATACTATTTCCATCAATTTTTGAGGTATTTTTTTTTTACAAGAAAACGTATGAAAATGCCTCCCTCATTTAAATATCAGTACTGTTGCTATTCCTTTAAAAAACTGAAGTTGGTATTTATTATAGTAGTTATACAGTCACTTGTGTGATTAAAAGTATAGATTTAAAAACATGTGGCTATTAAGTCAATGCATCTCAGAGAAAGGGACTGAATATAAGACATGAAGAGGATCGCACAATTTCCTTTTTATTTCCCAATACTTTGGGCACCTTCTGAAGTCTTTGGGAAAGATTTCTGTGTTGTTGATTCAATCAGCTAGATAGTCAGGAGGAATTGGTGCTCCAGACAGCATTTATCACATAGACGTGCCTCTGAGTGGTATGTGGCTGTCAGCATCTACATCTCACACTTGTACCTCAACATGGGAACAGAATGTGCTCCTCACATGCTGTAGTTTAGCAGGGAATCTCTGCTTCTTAAAACAAGGAGGTGACAGCTGTCTAAGCAGGTACACCCTGTGAGGGAAGAATGATACAGCTGCAAAGACAGGCCCTGCTCTGTCATTACCATCCTTGTCATTTCATATTTACCCGGGTGTCTCAGTTGCCCTGTCGTCTTCAGTCTCCAGGTGCTGCCAAGGAGAGGAACAAATGAAAGTCAGCACAAATCAAGGAATCGTGCACCCAGGCAAGGTAGAATGGCTTGCACAGTACACAGGTGATGCTTATTCCCTGGACTTAGACATGCTGAAGGAACACTTCCCTCCCTGAAATAACAGGCCCTCCAAAGCAAAGGTGACAGTGAGGTTTAGGAATTAAAGCTGTGGCTAGATCCAAAATAACACTAACATCGTCCCTGCTTTGAAGGCCTGTGTTCTCTCCCGTCCTCCCCTCACCCAAAGATGGAGAGGTACAGAAAGTGGGTGGGATGCTCTTTCCCCAGTGCCACAATTAAGATATAAATTTCCGAGAATTTACCTTTCTGAGAGATTATTTATACAGCAACCTCTGTATAGAAACACATGTTAATATTTTGGTGTGAGCTACTATCCTCAGATA
Organism: Peromyscus leucopus; assembly: GCF_004664715.2. Taxonomy (NCBI): domain Eukaryota; kingdom Metazoa; phylum Chordata; class Mammalia; order Rodentia; family Cricetidae; genus Peromyscus; species Peromyscus leucopus. Next base: position 98,041,029 of record NC_051070.1, read on the forward strand.
TTAATTTCATCTTTCTGAAATAATTTGTGCTCCTATTATTATTTTGGGAAATTTACAGAAATATGAAATTGCATAAAGATATATAAAATCTTCTTAAAATCCATCATTAATTGCATTTTCTTTGTTTTACTTTCATTTAGAAAACTTGAAACTTATAATTTATATTTATCAATTCTCAACAGTTAATTCCTAAGAAATTGATTATAATAAATAATTGGAAATTATGTTCCTGGGACAATAAGCATACATATTTTTGAAACTCTTAAAATGCATGTAATAAATACATACACATATATTCAAATATACACTCACTCATAAACACATATACTCACATACATACATTCACATATGTGCACTTACACTCACACATGCACTCTTTCACATACACATACACTCACTCATACAAACATACACTCACACACATACTCACTCATACACACATCCACTCACATGCATACATTCACACATATATACTCACACACATACACTCATACACAAACACACACATATGCTCTTTCATATACACATATACTCACTCATACAAACCACATACTCACTCATACACACAGACACTCACAAACCCATATATATATATATATACACATCCTTTTCCCAAACATAATACCTAAAAATTAACAGATACTTATTTCCTTATTATACCTGGATAAGAAGCAATTAGTTTTATAGTTAAATTTTGACATTTTAATATACTTTGCATTTACATACTTAAAAATTGTTTAAGTGACAGACTAATCCAAATGTTTTAAAATTAAATTCATACATTCTTAGGCTCTGAATTCACTATTCATCTTCAAGTTTGGCTTTGTTTTCTCTCATGTCTTTATATTTATTGGCATCAAACCAACAAATGTTCAAAAGTTAAAACGTGCAGAAGATAATGTTGAATCTATTGAAAAGGGGAAGAGGTCAATCCTCAGCCCTGTTGCCTCAGACCTCATTGTTGATTCTTCATCACCAAGGACATTGCATAGGCAGGATGAGCCATCTATGCTGATAGTTAACTCTGACCGAAGGAAAGCAAATTTTCTATTTTAACAGCAACTGGTAGTTGTACTACTTGAAGTAAGATTCCTCTCCTCTAGAGTGAGGCTTTCACTACCTTAGAAAGGAGGATGAAGGCACACCGTGTTGCTTATTAATTCTTCCTGAGAGATCCTCTTTGGACCCCAAGCATGTCTAGAGTTTGGTGTGATTGAACATACCTGCATTCTGAGCCTTTGGGAAGCAGACTCAGGGGATTCTTGAATTAAAGGATAGCCTGAACTACACAGTGAAGCATGGTCTCAAAATGAGAAAAGAAAAGAAAAAGAAAAAACTGGAAGCCTAGGAAAGGCCATAAATCAGTAAGGCACATTTTAAAAGATTTATAAATACCACAAAGCCTCGGAGAATTTACAATTTATTAATTTCCTGAACGAAAGGTTCTAAGAAAAGATGCCAGAGCCAAGAGTCTGGAAGAAGTTGAGTTTAGCTGAGAAGAGAACCAGGAAGTGAGTTTAGGGAAGAAGTGTAGTCAGACTGAGAGGAACTATAATGTTAGCTCAGTTACTGGACAGTTTTTCTCTTGAAGTTCATGTTCAAAAATCTCCTTTTTTCTAGTCTGCCTATCCTATTCTTTACTTGTATGACTTTTGGAAATTTATGCCATTATAGAAGCATTTTAATTTTGGTGGAATAATTAAATATTTTCAAATAATTTCTGTCAATTTGAAAAGGCCTTTGAGCTTAAGTTTTAAAACATTTTGGGGCCAACATGATGTCTCCGCAGGTAAAGGTGCCTGCTGCCAAGTTCAGTGACCTGAGTTTAATTTCCTTAACCCACAAGATGGGAGGAGGAAACCAACTCCTAAAAGTCATCCTCTGACTTCCATGCCTGTACCAGCAAATGCACCCCTACCCTTCTCTGCCCACAATAATATATACATAAAAATGTTTAAAAAAATTAGAAAGGGGGCTATATTATCACTTCATTACTTATAGTTCTTCAGGGATAACATTAAAAAATTGACAATTAAGTCAAATCAGACATTGGTTGTCTACTCCTGCAAATTCTTAGCCGTCATTGCTGTAGCTTGCTTTTCAGGGAAGACAGATTGTAGATCAACTGTTTTGTAACTTGGCTGGTGTCCACAGTTATCTTTCCGTAGCCTGCAGAGTAAGTTCTTGAACAAAAAAGGTAGCAACATAGGCATGAAGCATCTAAGCACCAGCTTGACTTCTCCATGTTCAATGAGTCATGAGTCCTGTGGGTGTTATTCTTAGCAAAAGGGCCCCATTGTTGGTTTATGGAGAGCAATCCTTTATGTTAGCCACAAACTGGGTTGTTTGGGAATTTCCATGGAATCCTCTTGGCCAACAACCTAATTGAATGCAACCCAGTCCCTACCCTGAAGCCTTGCCTGGTGACAAGAGATGGCCAGATGAGACTCAATATCTCCCATTACTTGGAGTCCTTATTAGGATCGCCTTCATACATTCCTGGAAGTTTCCACTCCGTCAGGTTTCCACACCACTCCCCATATTCCCCCAGTTCCAGCCATTTCTCCCTGCACCCCCCTCTCTCCCTCCATCCCATCTCCCCTCAGCCTGATCCCCACTGCTCTCATCTCCCCCACCCCCAGTAGTCCCATTGTATAATCTATGACTTGTGTCTGTCTGTTTTTGGAAATTTTCTCCTGTTGGGTTACCTTGTCCAAATTTCATATGATAGTTTTTACTTCATTTATGATGTTTTATTTTGTCCTGTTTGGTCACTATTTCTTGGAAGCCTGTTCTTTTCTAATGAGAGACAGAAAGGGAGTACACCCTGAGGGGGAGATGAGAAGGAACTGGGAGAAGTAGAAGGGGAAACTATAATCAGGATAGATTGTATGAGAAAAGAATGTATTTTCAGTAAAAGAAAAAAGTGAAGAAATCAATACAAAATAAAAAGAAAGAATGAATTATATCAATACTTTAGAAACAAAAAACACTGTTAGTTCTCAGTCTAGAAGTGAGAGAGACTGTCTTAACAGAACCATGACCTAAAGAGTAGCCTTCTATCATGAATTACAATGTAACACCTGTAACATTTAAGTGTAACATAGGTTTAATTTACTGGTACTTTTAATGGTAATTTTAGCTCACTTGTATGGAAATCAAACAGAAAATAAATTAAGACTGTCCTAATGGAAACCATTTCAGAGATTACCTATATTCTCAGAATGTTGTGGTGATATTTTATTTGTGCTGAAATGTGGTGATATTTTATTTGTATGTTAATAAATAAAGCTTGCCTGGAGACCAGAGGAAATAGCAAGCCATTAACACGAAAGTCAGACAATGATAGCACACGCCCTTAATCAGATCACTTGGCAGGCAGGGTCTCTGTGTGTTCAAGGACACACTAGGGAACAGAGCCAAGCATAGTGACACACACCTTTAATTCCAGTACCAACCATAGAGACCTGGAGGTCTGTACAGACATGTAGTGACAAGAAAGTAAGGTAGCTGGGCTGAGCCAATGAGAGGGAGGAAAGCAAGGCAATAAAGACATAGGTACACAGGAAGTAGCTGGCATTTTGGAAGCTACAGAGGTAAGGTGAGGTAAGATGGTTGGTGGCTATCACTATTTCTCTGATCTCTAAGGCTTTCACCCCTATATTTGGTTCTGTGTTTTTTACTTAATAAGACTGCTTAGAAATTTGACTATAGAATGTTAATCAGTAAAGGAAAATGTTTCTATTTTCCCATTTTTTTAAAAAAAATGTAGAAATATTTTCCCCAAGGTAAAAATCAGAAACTTGTTGGCTTACATAGAAATCCTTCTGAGCCCCTGTGATCACTGTCTTCCTTTATAATTTTACCTCACCTGAGGCTATCACATGGCAGGCAAGACATGTAAGCTTTTTCTAGAAATATGTTATCCTTGTTAGCACAAACTGTCAACTTGACCTGGCCTGGGATTACCTGAAAAATATTCTAAAGTAAGAATTGTCTTTATCCAGTTGTTCTGTGAACATATCAATGAGGGATTTTAAAAGAAAATCTATTTTTTTTGAAATTATAATTATATCACTCTCTTTCCTGACCAATGTTTCTTATGCCCTCACTTGCTCCTTCTCAAATTCACGTTTTCTTTTTTTATTGTTAATATTTTACACATACATGCACACATATGTATGTGCCTAAATATTTAAATACAATCTGCTTTATTCACTTAGTTTTACTTGTATGTTTATTATTTAAAGACTGACCAGTTGGTTTTGGATAACTAATTAGGTAGATCATCCCCGGAGACAATTATTTCTCCAATTTTCAGGATTCCATTTTTTGCTCTTAGTTCTTTGCTTAGTGGTAGGGCCCTTTGAGATTTTCACCTTTCCATGTTATTAAGAGTATGGTTTTATTCTTGTTTAAATCTTATTTAGACAGCCATATTGTTGAGATATCATTGGAGATACAATCTCACAACAAATTTTCTGGTCCTCTGGATCTTGTAAGCTTTCTGACCCCTATGAGGGATTGTTTTGATTGTTAATTAATGAAGGGTCCATTACATAGTAGACTTCATACTTTCCTAAGAAGGTGTTCCTGGACTGAATTAGAAAACTAATTGAGCATAAGCCTGAGGGAACCAGATGATAAACCAAGAGATGCTTTTCCTCCATAGTTTCTGCATTCCGGTTCCTACTTGAGTTCCTACCTTGACTTGCTTCATTGTTAGACCATGACTGAGAAATGTAAGTTGAAATAAACCCTTTCTTCCTAAGTTGCTAATAGAAAATGTTTTATAACAGCTGTAGAATGTATCCAGGACCTGGATATTTAGGAAATGTCTTCATAGTATTTGGAGGATAATACTATTTAATGAGAAGTACAGAATTTATGAACTGCAGTTCCAAATGTCACATACTTCCTCTACTGAGTTGTCTTGGCATATACCAATAGAAATTATAACATACATCCCTGTTTTATAGACATTAACTACTATAGACACTTCCTTTAGAGTACTGCAATTATAAAAATATATGAAAAATGCTGGAAATAGGGTCTTATTCCTTTTGTTACAACTAAGAAAATAGAATTTTTCCGCTGAGTTCTCCAAAAATTCTTCAGATGCACAGGTTATTTGACTTTCTTGCAATAATCCAGGGATATTTTCATGTGATACACAGTTAATAATGAAGAGGAATTTCAAATACTGCATTTGAGGAGAAAAATATGCTTTCTGAGTTAAATAGATTATTTTCAACATTAAGGCTACTCTGACAAAATGAGCTAGCTAAACTGGTCATTTCATGTTGATGTTGCTGTTCCATTGTTGGGCTGAATAAGGAACTATGCCATAATAAGGCCACATTTTATTTCTATAATCTACATGCACTATAAAGGAAGTCTCTAAGGTACTAAAAAAGATGAATAGTCACAAAAAAGTTAGCATCTAACAAAACCACAAATGATTTAGCCATTCCATGTGGATTCATAGTATATTCTCTACTGTAAAAATAATGCGGAACAAAAACCCAAAATATTTTTCAAGTAAGCATAGGATACATAAGCATGTATGTCAAATGAGCAAACATGAAGGCCTACGTCTCTACTTGTGCATACATACATATGTTTATGTGGATGCATATATATGATACAAAGGATATTGTATATGTTTGTATATATGATGTCTGAAGATGGTAAAGAAAATGAGTTGACTGTAATTGTCACTGTCTTATATCCAGGAAAGACCATTTCTACTTAGCTTCAAGAAAAGTGGTTTCTTTCACTCTTTGCATTTTCTATTTTCTCTGTGGTTCTGAGGCTGTTTGTTGAGCATTCATAGCCAGATCAAGATTTAAGATGAACTATAGTCCCTGTTTTAATTACAACAAGAAGGAATAATGGTGTTTCTTTAAAAATAGCCAGTAGTCCATTTTCTACATGGAGACAATCAGGAAGATGGGGACAAAGGGGAGAGAAAAACCAGGAATACGAAAATGCATTTAGTGGCACCATTGATTGTGACCAAAAATTAATTTGTTCTTTGTTGTGAACCTTTTCATCAGGAGAAACTCCATCAAGCAGAACATGATGTTTGCAGTGGATATCCTCAAGGCAACAAGAGGTGAAACTCACTCTAGGCCTCAGCAAATGCTAACACTGAAATTGAACAGAAATGATCAATTCTAAACAATAACATTTAAACAAATAATAAGAACGACCTTAGTATCAAGAAAGGACATAATTAAAAGGCAGTCTTTGAGAGCAGAGTGAATTTCAAATAAAAAAAAGATGCAGTTTCAATAAAAAGAAAGATGTTTAAACTGTAAGTGTGGTGTTTCAAAATAATCTCTCATAAGATAAAAATCCTTGATATTGTCTTTGCACACACAGATGGACTTAGGCCCACAGTACTCAGGCACTTAGGCAGAGAGTAAGATTGGCTGCAGAACAGAATTTTATTGTGGTTTATTTGTCTTTGTTTGTTATAATGTGGAAGAAATTATTTTGAAGGTAGTTAATAGCTTCATTGTTTTAAGGAAAAGAATAGATACTGTATTATTTGTATTGCTGCTGAGATGAAATACCTGAAGGAAGCAACTTAGAGAAGGAAACATTTATCTCCACTCATTGTTTCAGAAAATATGGTCCCCATCATGGCATGAAAGACATGGTGGTGCATGTCTATATGGTTGGGGGAACAATTGGCAGTTGCCTCTCACATGGTACTTATCAGGGACTAGGGGGTCCCAGCCCCTCGATAGTCCATCCCAAAGTCCAGGGAGAATCTACAACTAGTTGATAATTAATCTTTAATGATGTGAAATGAATCTATGTACACAAAACTCCTTAGTCCATACACTTTATTATTCTGTGTCAGTTTTCTTTCTACAAGCTTCTATTCTGTTCTTAAACCTACCTCCTTCCTTGCCTGATTTCTCTCTACATTTATCTACTGTCCTCTCTAAGTTCTATCTTAATTTCTTTATCTTGATTCTGCCTCATCTAGGTTCTCCTCCATCTTATTCTTTCCCATATCAGCTCCTCTCCCATCTCCTTCTCTCTCATCTAGTTCTTCCCCATCTAGCTCTTCCTCATCTTCCATCTTGTTCCTCTGGTACTCTCTTTCAGCCCTTCAATCTAGTTCTTCCCATCTTAGTCCATTCCTCTCTAGTTCTTACCCATCTAGTTCTTCTGTTCTCTTGTCTCTTCTCTGTCTTGCCTTCAAGTTCTTTCTTCAAAATCCTCCTCTCTCTTCTTATACCTCTCAGATCACCCCAGTCTCTGAGGTGTTTGGTTATAAAACCCAAGCAATAGTGATCTTCTGCCAGAGCAAGGTCACCAGGCTTAAATACTTATGGGGTCATAAAGGTAGATAAGAATTTTCCTCAGGCAGTGGACATCAAGCTTTCTTTTACAACCTAAAAGGGGAGTGGTAAAAAAGAAGGTCAACTGAGTGATAATGACCAGTTAGTATATCAATGCTCAGTCTACATTCCTAGAAGTGGTTAGGTGAGAAGTTAGGAGTCTATTAGTAAGGTTGTATAAGAAAGGAGGGTCTCACCCTAAATTGCACAAGAAATAAAGCTATCTATCTGCCTGACTTAGGAGAAAGGTGTTGTTTCATTTGGCCTTGGATGCTTGATAGGCATTTTAGATAAATACACTGTTAGAAGTTCTTGGAAGCACACAAGAAAATCATTTCAGGAACCAGCTAATATATATATGCTAAAATATATGCTAAAATATCATGAAGACTTCTTAAGCTATGGCTTGACCTTTGGGGAAGTCCTTGACTTTTCCAAGTAGTAGCTTTTATGATAGTAGCTGAATTCCATTACGTTTTCCTGCAGGTAACAGCAGGTACTGGCCAATGAGAGGAGATTCATCATGAATCTGTGACTTGGCTATAACCCATAAACCACATGTCTGTACCCCTATATTTGCTAGCTGGTTCCCTCTTACCTCCATAGCCTCATGTATTTGAATGCTTAGTCTCTCACCAGGAAGTGGCACTATTTGAAAGAATTAGAGATATTGGGGGTATGACCTTTTTGGGATATGTGGCTTTTGTTGAAGGAAGTTTGTTGCTGGTGGTGAACTTTGAGGTCTCAAAAGCCCAAGCCAAACACACAATCTCTCTCTCTCTCTCTCTCTCTCTCTCTCTCTCTCTCTCTCTCTCTCTCTCTCTCTCCCTCCCTCTTCTCTCTCCCTTCCCTGTCTCTCTGTCTTTATCTCTCTGTGTCTCTGTCTCTCTCTCTCCACCTATGGCCCAGGATGTAGCTCTCAGATACTTCGCCAAAGCCATGTGTGTTGCCATGTTCCCTGCTATTGTTGTCATAATTGACTAAGCCTCTGAAACTGTAAGCCAGTTCCCAATTAAATGCTTTCTTTCATAAGAGTTGCCTTGGTCATGGTGTCTCTTCACAGGAATAGAGTAGTGACCATGCCAAAAGTTGGTACCAGCATGTGGGGTATTACTGTGGCAAGCTTGACCAGGCTGCTTAGTGGGAGAATATGAATTTTGGATTAAGAAAGCAGATTAAATGGCAGTGAGAAGGAGCATGGAAGGCACTTATGCTGAGAGAAATGTAGACTATGATAGCCTGGCTCAAGAAGTTTTAGAGAAGAATATTAGGAAGTGGCCTGGAGATCATTCTTGTGATATTTTGGCAATGAATGTGTCTGCCTTTTTTCCTTGTCATAAACATCTGCCTGAGGCTACATTGAAGAGTTTTGGATTAATGGCATTAGCAGAGAAGATTTCAGTACAGCATAGTACTGATTGTGAGGCATGGTTATGCAGATCTATAATGAAAAGGAGCAAGTTCATTAAGGAAAAATACAAAATGTATGGTTTAAGAAGAAATAAAGCATCAGGAAATATAATTTGATTCCTTTGATCAATGTGCCCTTTTTTGTGCAAACACCATATGGTTTTTTATTACAATAGCTCTATATAGTACAGCTTGAAGTCAGGTATGGTGATACCTCCAGAAATTCTTTTATTTTATAGTATATATATTTTCTATCTATCCTGGGGTTTTTGTTTGTTTGTTTTTTCATATGAAGTTGAGTATTGTTCTTTCAAGGACTGTAAAGAATTTTCATAGAATTTTGATGGGTATTGCATTGAATCTGTAGATTGCTATGGTTTAAGTTACTCCAAGATATAT